>NC_137905.1:48261371-48738299 GCF_963455335.1 Martes martes
CAGTAAAGATTTGTCATTCTGTTGGCATGTTCAAAGGACCAACTTTTGGTTACATTGGTTTTCTTTTTTTATTTGCTAACTGATTTATTTTCAGTTAAAGATTTATTATTTTCTTCTGCTTGTTTTAGTTTTCCTTTTTTTCTAGCTCCTTTAGGTATGTTAAGTTGTTGATTTGAGATTTCTTTAATATTGGAATTTATAGCAAGGACCTTCCCTCTTACTACTGCTTTTATAACATCCCTTTGGTTTAGAATATGTTGTTTAATTTCATATTTTTGTGGATTTTCCAGACTTCCTTCTTTTTAGTTTCATTTCTTTTTATTTATAAAAAATATTTTGGGGAACCTGGGTGGCTCAGTGGGTTAAAGCCTCTGCTTTCGGCTCGGGTCATGATCCCAGGGTCCTGGGATCGAGTCCCACATCGGGCTCTATGCTCAACGGGGAGCCTGCTTCCTCCTCTCTCTCTCTGCCTGCCTCTCTGCCTACTTGTGATCTCTGTCTGTCAAATAAATAAATAAAATCTTTAAAAAAAAATATTTTGAATGATTTCATTGAAAAAATTATTAAGACTTCTGGGTCCTAAAATGTATTCTATTCTGGAGAATATTCCATATGCCTTTCTTGTTTCCCTTTTGTCTGGGTCGTTATATCCATCATTTAAAGTGAGGTGTTGGGGGCGCCTGGGTGGCTCAGTGGGTTAAAGCCTCTGCCTTCAGCTCAGGTCATGTTCCCAGGGTCCTGGGATCGAGCCCCACATGGGCCTCTCTGCTCAGCAGGGAGCCTGCTTCCTCCTCTCTCTCTTTGCCTGCCTCTCCATCTACTTGTGATCTCTGTCAAATAAATAAATAAAATTTAAAAATAAATAAATAAATAAAATAAAGTGAGGTGTTGAAATCCCCAACTGTCGGTAAACTATTTCTCCCTTCAATTCTGTCAGTTTTTGCATCATATATATGCCCCTAACAGCAGAGTTGCCTTTATTTTTTTTTTAAGATTTTATTTATTTATTTGACAGAGCGAGAGATCACAAGTAGGCAGAGAGGCCAGCTGAGAGAGAGGGGGAAGTAGGCTCCCCTCTGAGCAGAGAGCCTGGTGTGGGCCACCCCAGGACCCTGAGATCATGACCCGAGCCAAAAAAGGCAGAGGCTTAACCCACTGAGCCACCCAGGAGCCCCATGGTTGAGAATTTTTAAATGATGGCAGCTAGCACTGGTGAGGATGAGCATATATGGGAGTAGGCTTTCTGGGCAGGACGTGTCAAAGGACAGGAAAATGTGCCTTCTCTTTGCCCTCACAATTCCTCTTGGATTTATCCTAAGATGAACCTAAGATTATTATAATACCCTCTAGTATCACCCACATCAAATGAAAACATTTGCCTCTGGGCGAGTCATGGGCACATTGTTTATGGAAAGGAAACAGGGGGGCAGCATAAATAGAGTATTCTTGAGGGGTACTTGGGTGGCTCAGTGGGTTAAAGCCTCTGCCTTCGGCTCAGGTCATGATCCCAGGGTCCTGGGATCGAGCCCCACATCGGGCTCTCTGCCTGCCTCTCTGCCTACTTGTGATCTCTGTCAAATAAATAAATAAAATCTTTTTAAAAATAGAATATTCTTGAAATACACTGTGGTAAATCCACTCAATGGGACATTTTTCAAGTCTGAGAAGTAAAATTAGAGCAGAATATTTATCCACATTAAAAGATGTTCACAATCATGGTAAAAGATGAGGACTAAAGCAGACATGGTACACTCCTCCATGTCATGAAGCATTCTTCAATAACTTTGTCTTATGGCTGCGGAGTATTCTATTATATAGATGCAAAATAACTAGCATCATACTGGGGCTAGTATGAGCCTGGGTAGCTCAGTCATTAAATATCTGCCTTCAGCTAGTCATGATCCCAGGGGTCCTGGATCGAGTCCCACATAAGGCTCCCTGCTCAGCGGAGAGTCTGCTTCTCTCTCCCCACCCTGCTCATGCTCTCTCCCTTTCTCTCAAATAAATCAAATCTTTAAAAAAATAAAATAAACCAGCACCCTATGTTAGACTTCTGAATGTTCATGTTACCTCTGATTATTTTTATATTAAGAAAGAAAACTATACCACGGTTAATAATACTACATTGTATATTTGAAAGTTCTTAAGTGAGTAGACCTTAAAAATTCGTAACATGAAAGAATGGGTTTGTAACTATGTCAGGAATGAAAGCTGACTAACCTCACTGAGGTAATCATTTTGCAGTATATACATAGATCAAATCATTGTATTGTACACCTAACACTAATACAATGCTATATGTCAGTTATATCTCCATTTAAAAAAAAAAAAGAAAGCTACAATGTCCACCTTTGTAACTCTATCTTTGCACACATCTCTGATCAGAAGGGCTGAATTTCAAAGCTTTTGATATACAAGCCAAACTGTCTACTAATAAGGTTACAACTCAGTGTCTGAGACGACCTCACACTCAACCACCATGGGTATTATCTGTGAAAACACCACCACCAAGAGACAGTGACAAGCCAACAATACAAGAAAAGCAAAAAGAGAAGACAAAATAAATAAATAAATAAAAACACTACCAACAACAACTTTCACAGTTTCAAAGGTGAAAACGGGGGGACAATTTCTCCAGAATGTTTTTTAGTCAGGTTGATGCACAACGTGACAGTAGTTTTAGGCATACAGCCCAGTGACCCAACTTCTAGGTTATCCTACCCCTCCCTGCATCTTAGCCTTCATGGACTGAACCCGGAAGCCCAAGGACAAGAGGAGAGGACAGCCACAAAGAGCTCTGGGAGGACCCTGCCCTCTAAAAGCCCTCAGTATTGGATGGTGACACATCTACCCAATCCAATCCTTTTGCTTTGCAAGTCCGTGCAGTGATCTATGCACTCGTTCAACTGGCGAACAGACATGTATCAGGAATCTACCATAGGTCAGGCATCGTTTCAGGTACTGTGGACACAGCAGCAGACAAAACAGACAAGGCTCCACTCCCATGGAGCTGACCTTCCAATGGAGTCACATTCACACTGTCCAGGATGTTCATTCTAAGTGAAGAATGGCCAGGGCTGGGGCAGCCTGAAAAGCAGCTGCCTCGATTTCCCCTGATGTTCTGTAGTGACCTTCCCCAACCCCTTCAAGCTCTCACTCTGAATATACCTTCTGAGTGTGATAAAGGGAAGGGGGGCTGGGGTCAGCAGGGGTCCTCGGACCAGCCAGTGGGCTGTCTCCTCATGCCCCCCACATCTGGATCCCCTGGGTCCTCTAGCCCAGCACTGAGCCTCTCTTGCAGGACAGAGGACAGGAAGGTGCAGGTGTTTATCTAGAGGCATTCCAACAACATCCAAGCTTCTTCCCTTTCATCCCACACCCTACCCCAAGCCCAGTTCCAGTGCACTCCCTGTCAGCAAAAATCAGCACCTGACTTCCCTTCTCAAGTGAGAAATCAGCCACCCCAACCTGGAGGGGAAGACAGAGGGAGAGGATTTTCATCTGCCCTGTGAAAGCGGGTGCAGAATAAGGGGCACAGTTGTTCACTGCCTCCCCATGACGAAGGAACAAAATCCCAAGTCTTTGATCCAGTGCTGGAGGAGTCCACAGTATGATGCACACCAGCCTTTCCACCATTAATGTCTATCCCCCCTCCCTCCCTGCCACACACACACACACACACACACACACACACACGAATAGGTAAGTCCATTCCTTTGTTACTCATTCCACCTTACCATCTCCAAGCCCCAGACCTAGGGCAAGGGAGGGGCACTGGAGATGGTACTCACTGACTCCCCATGGAGTCGGTCATGTTTTCAGCCTGGTATTCAAAGTCTCTGCAAACAGGCATCTGCTTCCCTTCTTACCACTAGCTCCCACACATCTAGAAAGGAATTTTTAAATTCAATTTAGTTAACATATAGTGTATTATTAATTTCAGGGGTAGAATTAAGTGACTCATCAAATGCATATAACACACAATGCTCATTACATCACATGCCCTCCTTAATGCCGGCCACCCAGTTACCCCATCCCCCCACCCACCTTCCTTCCAGCAACCCTCAGTTTGTTCCCTAGAGTTAAGAGTCTCTTATGGTTTGCCTCTCTCTCTGTTTTTATCTTATTTTTCCTTCCTTTCCCCATGTTCATCTGTTTTGTTTCTTAAATTTCACAAATGAGTGAGATCATATGGTATTTGTCTTTCTCTGACTGACTTATTTTGCTTAGCGTAATACCCTCTAGTTCCACTCACATCACTGCAAATGGAAAGATTTCGTTCTTTTGATGGCTGAGTAATATTCCATTGTATGTACATAACTACATCTTCTTTATTCATCCATCTGTCAATGGACGTCTGGGCTCTTTCCAAGATATTTTCCATATATTTCCATATCTGTGCACATGGCTGCTATAAACATTGGGGTACATGTCCGCCTTCAAGTCACTATTTTTGAATCTTTTGGATAAATCCCTAGTAGTGCAATTGCTGGGTCGTAGGGTAAATCTATCTTTTTTTAAAATATTTTACTTATTTATTTGACATACAGAGATCACAAGTAGGCAGAGAGACAGTCAGGGAGAAAGGAGGAAGCAGGCTCCCTGCTGAGCAGAGAGCCCAATGCGGGGCTCGATCCCAGGACCCTGGGATCATGACCTGAGCCTAAGGCAGAGGCTTTAACTCAGTGAGCCACCCAGGCGCCCCATGGTCTCAGTTTAAATGTGACCTGTGGCAAACTTTCAATCATCTCTCTCCCCTTTTAGACTTTAAGCTTCAGGAAGGCAGGGAGCACACTGCTCTTTGCTTATCTCTGTATCTCTGGTGCCTAGACCAGTGTTTGGAACATTTTGAGTACTTAATAAGTGAATGAATAAATGAACAGGGTCTGATTGATCAGGAGGTGATGTTAATCACCTTTGGGCTGGAGCTAAAACCTTTAGGGGCAGAAACTCAAGGTCCAGAGACCAAGGGCATTTTCCTAAGATGAAGGATGAAATTCAGGAACTCGAAGGCTTAGGAGGAAGGCCTGTGGTCCCAGTCCTTAACTTTCTCTGTGACTGTGAGAATCCCCTCCCACCACACTCCTTCTATCTCTGTAGAATGACCTGGGGTGGAAGTGAGTGGTCTCCCAGGCTCCCCAAGATCCAGTTAGTTAAGAGAGTTCCTTCCAGACTCACCCACTCACCAGGGAGGACAATCAGTGTGTCTGTAGCACTGCAGTTGCCTATGGCAGAGTTGATGGCCTCACAGGTCTAGACTCCAGCTGTGCCCAGGTGGATGGTAGCCAAGAAAAGCTGCTGTACAGCGGGCCCCAGGTTCCCATCGATCATCAGTGAGTACTGGGCCAGAGGGTTGCATGCGGTAGAGCGGGAGAGGGTGAGGTTGAAACCAGGTATGAAGCTGACATCAGTGGTAGTTACTGTGGGTATGTCTGGACCGTCTGTAGCAGCCAGATAAATCCCCAGAGAGAGCCTCAACCAGGGACCTGGGATCTCTGCCAGGTCCTGTCCTTCCCTCTCAACCTGGTCCCTTCCTTGGGCTCTCACCTGCTGAGTGATCCCAAGAAAGTCATCTCCACTCTCTGGGACAGCGGGCTCAGCACTTGTCTTTACAGTCTTTGAGGGAAGGGGCTCTGTCTCTGTCAGTGCCCAGCACATATTCGATGTTTCGCAATTATGTTGAATGGAGATTATGTGGAGCAGACAAATAAACCAATATTAACATAGCACCATCTCTGTCCATGAGAGAGGCAGACATATATCTGAGAATAAATAGATTTATCCATCTTTTAAGAAAATGTTTTTTGAGTACTTGCCATGAGCCAGGCACTGTCTTAGGTTTGGGGACATACTAGAGACCAAGGCAGGCCTGGCTCTGCCTTCACAGCACCCCCACTCCAGTTAGGGAGACAGACCCATCCCTGATAGCAATGATCTAGGGTAGGCTGAGTGGGAATGGGGGAGCTCAGAAGGGTGGCGGCACCTGACCCAGCCTGAGGGAGGGTTCGGGGAGGGCTTCCTAGAGAAAAGGATGCCTGAGCTGGGACCTGAATAGTGAGGAGGAGTTAGTCAGACAAAGGATGAGAGCAGCAGGGGATGGGGACTGCCAGAAAGAGGGAACAGCATGTACAAAAGCCTGGGGATCATGGTGTGCTAGGGAAACTGCTAGTAGGACATAGGGAGTAGTGAGAAACGAGGCTCTGAGGGTCAGCCCAAGCTGAGGAGGCTGGACTTCTCAGGGACACTAGGAAGCCATGGAAGGGATCTGAGAAGGACAGCGCTGGGGTCCAGTTTATGCTTTAGAAAGAGATGGGCATCTACAGCTGTTGGTCCCTCCACGTGACCATGGGTCCAGCACCCCACAGCTCAACCTGCCAACAAGGTGGGTATTTGGGGAGTGACCCTGAAGGAGGCAAGGGGTATGAGAGGGGCACTCACAGATGACACTGAGGGGCAGGGGCTCACTGAGGCTGGTGATGGCAGGGTTCTTAGCCTTGCACCAATAAGGACCCCTATTGCTCTAGAACACCTGGTGGATGGTCAGCACTCACTGGCCCAGGGACAGCTCCAGCTGCTCACTGCCCACCAAGGCTCCTGGTCAATGTCACCACTGGAAGGTGGCCTTGCTGCTGGGGAACTGGCAGCTCAAGGTAACGGAGTCCTGTAGCTCAGAGGAGCCAAGGTGCAGGCTGTGATGGTGGGTGGGCCAGCTTCTCTGTGAAGGGGGGATGGACACAGAAAGGGACTTGAATCCCGGCAAAGTCACTGCCTGGCTCAGCCACACTGACCTGTACCTCCGGGCCTCAGTTTTCTTCCAAACTGGGCCGGCAACAATGCTAGCCTCGTAGGGGTGTTGTGAGGATGACATAAGCTCACGTATGTGATACCCTTAGCCCAGAATCCAGCAGAGAGTGACTGCCCACTAATGTACCTGTGGGCTCTGCCCTTGGCTGCAGCCTGGGGATCGGGGAGGGGAAGGGATTGTTTTGACTCCAGTGATCACCAGGCACACGCTGTCTATAGACTGAATGAGTTGTTTTCTCAGACACATAACTGCTGCTTTTCTTCCAATACAGTTGACCCTTGAACAATGTGCAAGTTAGGGGCATCGACCCTCCACACACACAGTAAAAAATCCACCTGTAACTTCTGACCCCCCGAAACTTAACTATTAATAACCTACCACAGATTGAAGTCTTACCAATAACAAGAAGTTGATTAACACGTATTTTGTATGTTACATGTATTATACACTATATTCTTATAATAAAGTAAGCTAGACAAAAGAAAACATTATTAAGAAAGTCATAAGGAAGACTGGGGTGCCTGGGGGCTCAGTCAGTTAGTCATCCAACTCTTGAGTTTAGCTCAGGTCTTGATCCCAGAGTTGTGGGTTCAAGCACTGTGTTGGGCTCCATGCCCAGCATGGAGCCTACTTTTTGAAAAAAGAAGAAGAAGAAAATCACAAGGAAAAGAAAAATACAACTATAGTGCTGTACCATATGGAAAAAAAAAGAAATCCATGTATAAGCGGATCAGTGTGGCTCAAACCCGTGTTGTGCAAGGGTCAATTTTATATGCAGAGTCAATGATGCAAACAAATACCAAATGTTATACAAAGTATTAGTCAATGGGTAATGTTGATTATTCATTTATCATTTATTTAACAAGCACTGGGCATCTGCTCTGGGTCACATCCTGTGCTGAGTATTGTTGGGGTCACAGTAATGACCAACAAATCTCCAGCCCTGCCCTCCTGGGGCTCAAGGTACAGAGGGGAAGACAGACCCGTCCCCAGACAGGTACGACCCAGAGTGAGTAGGGCCGGAATGGAGAAGCCCAAGGTGCTAGGGGAACACAGAGGGGGCAGCTCACCCTTTCCTGGACGGGATGCACTAGCAAAAAGAGAATTGACCCCACCCTCTATAAACTCATATCAAGGGGAAGAGACATTAAATAATTATGAGACTGAGATCAGGACAGGCTTCCTGGAAGAGGGAAATGGTGAAGGGAAACAGAAGGATGAGTAGCCGGCAAGAGGACCCAAGCCATCTATCCTTCCTTTCATTCATTTATTCATCTCATACACATCCCTTGAGCACCTATCCAATGTCCAGCCCAGTGTAGGGAGCCTGAAGACCCAGCAATGACCAAGACAGCCCTGGCCCTGCCTTCAGGGGGCTTACAGTCCTCAGATAGGGATGACGCAGAGTAGTCAGGGGAGTGGGGACTGTGGAACTCAGGAGAGGCATCTAACCCAGGGACACGGAATCAAAAAGGCTTTGTAGGGGAGAGACACCTGAACTGAGATCTGAAAGGAATTGTAAGCACTCAAAATACAAGCTACTTTTTTAAAAATCATCTCTGGGAAAGATGTCACTGTAGGCCTGCGCAGGCATAGAACGAGGAGATTGAAAATAACTCCTGGATCAAGGAACAACCATTAATTCATCCTTCTGTCCACCCATCCAACCATCTACCTGCCCGATATCCGTTTGTTACTTCATTTAGCTAGTATTTTCTGAGCAGCATAGAGGGAACCAAGCCAGCCCCAGTCCATGCCTTTGTGGGACTCACAGTCCAGTGGGGGAGGCAGAGCCTGGCCCAAGTCCTAGAGATGAGAAAGAATATGGCCTCTCCGGGAAAAAAAACAAGTAAGCAGGTGTGACAGGACGTCAGAAAGTAGAGTCTAAGCACAGTGAATGGGGCAAGAGGAGGGTGAACAGGATGGTGGGTGGGGCTTGTGTGCCAGACCAATGACCTGGACGTCACTACAGAAGGAGCCACACTTCAGTCATCACTTCTTTCCTCTAAAGACCAATCCTCTGTTGGGAAAAAGACAATGTGAAATGCTTTGAAGAGTTTATCTAAATGATTGATAAAATAAAGGAACTGAAGAGGCAAAGAAATATATTGGTGATGCCATTTATGGCTCTTGAAGAACCAGCATAAATTCCATGAACTATTTCCTGCCATCCTCCTGATCTATCACATGATTCCAAGGAGTCTGGAGCCCCCAAATTCAAGGGCACATAGGGAGTGCCCACAGGTTGTCTATGTTGGTTTCTTAAATGGGCAATGTTCACAGCAGCGGCATTATTCACTACAGTCAAAAGGTAGAAGCAACCCCAGTCCACCAATGGATGAATGGACAAAGAAAATGTGGTCTATCCGTATGAGGGAATAGAGGAAGGAGATTCTGACGCAAGCAATGTGGATGAACACTGAGAGCAGTATGCTAAGTGAAGTAAACTAGTTAGTAAAGGATAATTACTGTATGATTCCATTTGGGGTTGCAGTGGGTTTTCCTAAAGCAGTCAAAACAAAACAACTGCTTTCTTTTCCTAAAGCAGTCATTATATGCATATAATATGATACATATATATTATATATATAATACATATATATAAATATACACACATATACGTGTATATGTATGTGTATATATATATTGGGCAAAGAGTTTGCATCTCTTTACAGATGAAACAAAGAAATTCCCTCAGAGGAAGGCAGTGCACAGATGGATTGGCACAGATGGCTTGATCAGCTGACCCAAGGACTCTGAATTTGGTCCTTAGGAACTCAGGCTGGGGCCTCTCCTGGCCCCACTTGCACAAAGATAGAATCTGTCCACCCAGGAAAGCAGCTTCTTCTCCAGCTCTATACAAGATTCCTGGCCTTCATTGTTTCCATACATTAAAATCAAGACACGGACAAAGGAAAGCCGTAATTTTCAGTCTATGCTTTCTCTTAACAAAGAAGTTTCTATTTTCCCATCCGATCCTGGGAGAGACGGCTTGGTGTCCTCCACTATCCACTTCCCTTTTTCCCATAATAATAGTACCCCAATTTTTAGCTAGGCACATGACCTCCCAGAATAAGAGCTACACTTCCCAGTCTTCCTTGCAGCAGCGTGTGGCCATCTGACTAACTTCTGGTCAACGGGATGTGAGCAGAAGTGATGGGCATAATCTCTGGCTCCTGTTCTTTTTTTTTTTTTAGATTTTTATTTGTTTATTTGACAGAGGGAAGAAGAGAGCACAGGTAGGCAGAGCAGCAGGCAGAGGGAAGAGGAGAAGCAGGCTCCCCGCTGAGCAGAGAGCTAGATGCCACTGGATCCCAGGACCCAGGGATCATGACCTGAGCCGAAGGCAGGTGTTTAACTGACTGAGCCATGCAAGTTCCCCTCTCATGTTCTTTTTTTTTTTTTTTTTTTTTTTTTTTAATTTTTTATTTGACAGAGAGAGAAATCACAAGTAGGCAGAGAGGCAGGCAGATAGGAAGGGAGAAGCAGGCTCCCTGCTGAGCAGAGAGCCCGATGTGGGGCTCGATCCCAGGACCCTGGGATCATGACCTGAGCCGAAGGCAGAGGCTTAACCCACTGAGCCACCCAGGTGCCCCATCCCCTCTCATGTTCTTAAAGGAAGGGGACTTCCCTTCCCTTCTTCCCATTCCCAGACTGGAATGGGGACAGAGTGGTCAGCCATTTGGTCCGTGTAGACAAGGGCTACTCCCTAAGGGACAGGGAGGGTTTAGAAGGAGGTGGGCCAGGATGCCTGGGTGGCATCCTGGGTGGAATGGTGGCCCCCCGAAAAGATCTGCCCACCTGCAAACTGCGAATGTGATGCTATCTGGAAAAGGGTCTTCACACATATTAAATTAAATCCCAAGATTATCCTGGATTATCCAGGTGGGCCCTAAACCCAGCGACAAGTATCCTTGTAAGAGACAGAAGAGAGACACGGACACACAGAGGAGAGGCTATGTGGCGATGGAGGCAAAGACCAGCGTGAGAGTCATGAGCCAAGGAGCACCCAAGGCACTAGCAGCTGGAAGGGGCGAGGAGCCGTCCTCCCCTTCAGAGAGAGCAGGTCCCGCCCACACCTTGAATTCAACTTCTGCTTCTGGGACGGGGAGAGAATGAGCTTCTGCTGCTCAAAGCCACCAAGTTTGTAGTAACTTGTCAACACAGCCCTAGGAAACTAACACAGACAGTAACAGAAAAGTGAGTGGGGAACCAGATAGTGTAACAGGCTATTCAGAAGGAGAGGTAGTGAATTTCTGGTCCCCGGCGGGAAAGAGGATGGGGGCCTTCTCAGGGGGTCTTGTTTTCCAATTGGGATTTCTGCCCCATTGGAAGCAGCTCAAAACTAAAAGTCACTTGGAGTCTGCTCATATGTTGAACCCATGAACTGGTCTCACTTCCTCTTACCTCCCATCTGTCCCCAGTTGGCACCCATTCTACACATCCCTCCAGGTCCCTCTTCCTCAGTCACTGTCCCCAGGACTCCAAGGGAAACTTCCTCCCCTTGAAAACCTTTAATGATGTAGAATCACCACAATATCTTAAAACAGTAATACTCAATGTGGGTAAAGACATTAAGAAATGGACACTCTCATGTGCACTTCATAGCAGGCTACACTGACACATTCTTTTGAAGGGTAGTTATGCCATGTATCAAGAATTAAAATGTGTCCCAACTGTTCTACTTTCAGGAGTTTGGCCTGAGAAAACAATCAGTGATGTGCAAATAGATTTATATATACGACTCCTCCTGATCGATCCCTTGTCCCCCTCCCCACCCCCATCTTTTGCTGATCACTCCACTGGACTCCATAAACCAGGACATACTACAGGAATGTGCATTTTTTTCTTCTTTCTCCTGAGCTCCTTCCATTTTGGGGGGGGTGGGAGCTTGGGGGTCAGGGAGATACAGTTCTTCCCTTGCCTCTTCATCTTTCAACAGTGAATTCAGACTATCACCTCCTCCAGGAAGTTTCCTGACCTCCTGGAGCAGGTTGGGTGCCTCTTCCAGGTCCCCAAGCCCCTCACTTAGTGTCTGAAAGGCAACATCAAGGGACTAATAGAATATTCTAGAGCTAGTCTCAGATTCTAGCACCCACCTCACATGGTTGTGTAACTCTGGGCAAATTACCCACATCTCTGTGAGTTTTGTGGACTTATTCTTAGAAAACATACTGTAAACCCTAAGAGGTGACCGTGGAAGCAACTGGAACATCAGCACCGTTCCTGTTCTCGGGCGATTGAACACAATGGCCAGGAGCAGGATCCCATGATCCCCAGGGGCAGGGCGTAGGTTAGGAGCGATGAACCCTCAGTCCCCGCTTCCTGCACCTGGCGATTGCTAGCCCAAACGTCCTGTTCCTCCCTTATCCCATGACTGACTCCCTGCGTGCCTGCAAGCAGAGGAGAATGCAAGCCTGCTTTATGTCTTCAAGACAGGTGCCATCACTTCGTACTCCTTTCGCATGCTTTGAGGCATCTGTCCTTGCTTTTCTGATTAAAAACAAAACCAAAAACATAACAACAAAAGAGCTATGTACAGGGTTCAGCGGCTGCTGCTCTCCCTTGCAGAAGCAGCCTGCACGGCCGCTCAGACTGGTGTCTGAGAACTTTATTCCAGTGCACAACAACAGTTTTCTTTTAAACATGTACTAAGCACTTACTGTGTACCAGGGACTGTTCTGTGTACTTCACAAATAGCAACCCATTCAACCTCACAGCAACCCTATGAGGCAGGGGTTACTTCTACCCATTTTCTGGATGAGGGGGCTGAGGCCCTGAAAGCTTGAATGTTTGTTGAAGCTCCTGCAATGAGAACAGCAGAGCTGGATATGAATCAACGGCATCAGCGACTATACTATGCTGCTTCCGGGTCTCAGTGTCTTCATCTGGAAAGTGGGGCTAGCTTTAATAGTGTTCCTGCATGGAGGGCTTCGAGGACCAGATGAGTGTATTATGAAGGCTCCTGGAGCAGCGTCTGCCCATCCTGGCACTCCGTGACCCTCAAGGACTATTATCGCTCCCTGGACTCTATCCTCATTCCCTGTCTTCATCTTTTCATCATTTCCAGTAATCACGGCCTAACCCCTGCTCCTGATATTTATTTTCTAGGCACTCAAAACAGTGTCCATTTGACCTTTGCAACAGCCCTAAGGGGGATCGGAGAGGTTGAGTGACTTACCTCAGGTCACAGAGCTAACAGAGGTAAAGTGAGAATTTGACTAGTCTCAGTCAAACCCACCTGGCCCCACAGCTTCCCTTTCAGACACAATCACTTAGCAGAGAGAAACTCCACCCCTGGATCTGACATGATGAATATTTGTCAAGTATGTAGGTTCTGGGGAGTCAGAAGTGGGGCCAGTCAGGCCTTGAGGGCTGGTCAGACCCCGGAGAAACGCCCTCCCCCACCTCAGCCCTCAGCCACTCCCTATGAGCAGGGCCCCCATCCTGGGCTCCGCCCAGCCACAGGGAGCATCCAGGTATAAGTCATGAGTCCTCAAATTCCCCAGAAGTACTTCCTCCTGAAGGGAACTTGGTCTGCAGAGAACAGCCCATGAGAACTTCTGGGTCTCCCAGAGGGGAGATGGCCCAGGCTTCAGTCCCCCTGATAAGAGCCATGCCCAAGTGACTGGCAGCGGACCCAGAGAGTGGTTGGCACCGTCCTGCTCAGTTTATAACTAATCAATGCCCCATTATCTCCTCATCTTTGCCTATATCCCCGGTCCAGGACTCCTGCCCTTTGCTGAGGCTGGTCATCCCAGAGTAGGCAAATACAAGGAAAGCCTGCTGGATGTTCCCTGTCCCACTATATCAATGGGAAAGAGAGGCCAAGAGAGAGCCAGTGATTTCCCCAGATGGCACAAAGGCTCTGAAGTCTGATCCCCTGTATCTGGGCCAGTCTGAGGGCCCAGGCGGGAGATGGCAAGTAAAAACCTTCAGAAGCCTGAGGTGGGCTGGTTAGGAGGAAAAGGAAACTCATTTTTACTGAGCAACCCGCAAACCTGTGGCTCTCTTTCAGATCTCCCCAGAACCCAATGACGTCTCCAGCACCATCACCATCTCCTGCTGGGACCACTGCAGCTGCCTCCTCATGGGGCTCCCTGCTCCTGCCCTTACCCTCCACAGTCTGTTCCCTACACACAGCCAACCAGAGGGGTCTTATTGACACTAAGCCAGCTATGTCCTCCCCTGCTCCAAAACCTCCCATGGCTCTCATCTCACTCAGAATAAAAGCCAGAGTTCCCACAGTGGCCCATAAGAGCCATCCCCCCACCACTCCATGATATGGCCCCCATCACAGCTCTCATCCCCTACTTCTCCCCCTCCCACTGCCTCCCCTCAGCCATACTGGCCTCTCAACTGTAAATATGCCAGTCTTGCCTCAGGGCCTTTGCACTTGCCCTCTTTCCCCTCCAAACACTCTTCCCAAGGTCCCCACAAGGCCTCCTCCCTCACCTCATTCACGTTCTTATTTAGATTTCACATCTTCCCAGCTCTCTGTGTTTCCCACTCCCCTGGCTTACCTCTCTCCAGAGCACTCACTGCGTCTGACTTACCCTCTGGCACCCTGTGTTTGCTGGTTATCTGCCTCCCTCTAATGTCAGCTCATTGAGGGCTGGGATTTCTATCTGTTTCATTCACTGTTGTATTCCCAGAGCCTTGGACAGTGCCTGCTATACAGTAGTGCTCAATACATATTTAATGAGTGAACATGTGAGCCCCCCATACTGAGTAGTCTATTTAATCCAAAGTGAGAAGTTTTCATCCCCATGGTACACAGGCAGAAATGGAGGCTCAGAAAGGCCTGGTCACCTTCCAGCCACACAGCTCACGAGGGCAAGAGGTGGGATTTGGACCCAAGTCTGTCTGATGCTAAAGGCCATGTTCTTAACCACCATATGATACTGCCCCTGGATGCGGGGATGAGGCCCAGAGAACATGCCAGTGGTCAGTCCCACTGATGTCCCCTTAGTTAACCAGGACTGTCTCAAAGGTAAGAAGCAAAGGATAAAAGGAGCCAAAGTGAGTCTTGGGACGCCTGGGTGGCTCAGTTGGTTAAGCGGCTGCCTTCGGCTCAGGTCATGATCCCAGCGTCCTAGGATCGAGTCCCACATCGGGCCCCTTGCTCGGCAGGGAGCCTGCTTCGCCCTCTGCCTTTGCCTGCCACTCTGTCTGCCTGTGCTCTCTCTCTCTCTCTCTCTAATAAATAAAATCTTTAAAAAAAAAAAAAAAAAGGAGCCAAAGTAAGTCTTCCTGCAAGGAGATTCCTTGAAAATCCCTCCCAAGACCTAGAAGAAACCTCTTTCTTAGCAGAGCCCTCTGCCATCTGGTGGCCTTTCACCAACACTGCCCCATTGGTGTCCCAGGTCACTAGTATCAACAAGGATAACACTTAACAGGCAAAGGCTTAAAATGCCCTAAAATGTAACACCTGGGTGGCTCAGTCGGTTAAGCCTCTGCCTTTGGCTCAGGTCATGATCCCAGAGTCCTGGGATCTCCACTGCTCAGGGGGGAGCCACTCCTCCTAGCTCATGTAATCTCTGTCATTATCTGTTTCTCTCTCTCAAATAAATAAATGAACAAAAACTCCCCTAACATACAAAGACCTCCTGAAAAGCAATAGGAAAAAGGAAAATGACACAATTTTTAAATGGGCAAACACACGAATATGCACTTCCTCAAGGACACCATCCTCAAAGGGCCAACTTAGGAAAAGATACGCAGCTTCACCAATGATAGAAATATAATTTAAAACAACGTTGCGGGGGGGGGGGGGGGAGGCGGCACCTGGGTGGCACAGTCGGTTAAGCACCCAACTCTTGGATTTGGCTCAAGTCATGATCTCAGGGTCCTGCGACTGAGCCCCATATCGGGCTGCTGGCACTCAGCATGAAGTCAGCTTGAGATTCACTCTTCCCCTCCCTTTGCCCCTCCCCCCGCTTGTGTTCTCAATCAATCAATCAATCAATCAATAAAATCAATCTTTCCCCAAAATGTTGAGGTCTAGGGGTACCTGGGTGGCTCAGTTGTTGGGTGTCTGCCTTCAGCTCGGGTGTTGGTCCCGGTGTCCTGGGATCAAGCTCCACATCAGGCTCCCTGCTCAGTGGAGAGCCTGCTTCTCCCTCTCCCTCTTGCTGTCTCTCTCTGTCAAATAAATAAATAAAATCTTTAAAAAATAAAAGTTGAGGTACCAATGTTCATACACAGATGGGCAATAATAGGTGAAGTATTATGTCCAGCACTGGGAAAAGGGTCTCATCCAAACGCTATTAGAGAAAGTAAACAGATGACAGTATTTACTAAAACATATCACATAGGAGCCCTCTGTACCCAGAAACTCCAAATTCAGACAGTCTATTCAACAGAACTAGTCGCACATGTGGACAAAATATGGGTACCAGGATACTTGCTGAAGCATTGCTCTTAACTGCAGAGGATTAGAAACTAGTTCAATGCTAACCGATGACAGGGATTAAATAAACTATAGTAAATTTTTACTATAAAATAATAGAAAGTCATTAAAATTCATAAGGTATGGGGGCACCTGGGTGGCTCAGTCGGTTGAGTGTCTGACTCTTGATTTCGGCTCAGGTCATGATCTCAGGGTCATGAGATGGAACCGCGCATTGGGCCCCGAGCTCAGTGGGGAGTCTACTTGAGATTCTCTTTCCCTGCCCCTCCACTTGCACACTCGCACTCTCTCTCTCTCTCTCAAAACTTTTTTTAAAAATTAACAAGGTATATCACTGATGTAGAGAGATCCCAAAACATACCATTAATTGGAGAGAAACAAATAACAAAAACAACAGCCCTATGTAAACATATTTTTGAGAGCTCTAGAAAGATCCATACCAAACTAATACGTGGGATGGTGTAGGTCTGTTGGAATTTTTAGCTGCCTGGCATCTGAAACTCTCTCCTGTGTTCGGAGGAATGGACACTGTGTGGATTTTGGCAGGCACTGAGCTCATCCTTCCTGAAGGAAACCCCAAAGTTCTGATGTCCACTTTCCCAGACTCCATTGAGTAAGCAGAGAGACATATGCTCTGGGTTCAGGCAATGCGACCTGTCTTCTCTGGACTTTGAATTGAGAGCTAGTAACACACAGAAGCAGGACAATGAATCCTTGTGTGGGGAACAGAGGCACGGGTGCGGACACGGTCCAGCACTGGAACACCGAGCTGTGGCTGTCCAGGCTAAGGGAGCAGGGTGTGCATGTTTGGCGGCCATGTCCCTTTTGCACCAGCAATGTGGCATGATTTGAGCTGTGCTCCTGGCTGCTGACCCCCTTTATTGCTCCATCAGTCAGGGATCTGGGTTGCAGACAACAGAGTCCATTCTAGTTAATCTGAGCAGGGATGGATTTATTCAGGGTGTTGTTGACTTATTGACGCACCGGAAAGTCTGGGAGACAGGCTCCAGGATGGTCTTCCAGTTGAAGATGATGGAGACCCCAGAACCAGGTTGTCTTTATCAAAAAGGCATCCAGTTTTGGGGGGTGAGTCTGGTGGAGGGGTGGTTTTGATCAACCCAAGAATGAGCCCAAAAGGCAGGAGGCTGCCCAGATCCCTACATTGGGGGTTTAGGGTTGGAATAGAGGTGCCACTGAGAAGCACAGGCCTACAAGGGACTGAGCCCTGAGGGCTCAGAAGCCACATTGAGGACCTACCTCTAATACACACGGTTCTGTGACTTATTCTTTTCCCCTTATTACAACCCAGAATTTTCTTTCACATCGTGCACAGCTTCTCAATGCTGTATAGTGTTCCACTGTAAGAATGTGTCACAGCTTATACAACCAGTCCCTTGTGTGTGGACACTTGAATGGTTTCCAAGCTCATACCTGTGCAAGCATATTTGTGGAATAAATGCCCAGAGGCCAAGTCAGCTGGGCAATGTATTTGCAATTATAGTTAAAACTTCCAGGGAAAGATGACCCCAGCAAACTGAAGGGCTGGGGGATGGCCAGGTGTACCCTGCACACCTCCGTTCACCCTCCATCAACAGGAACCTCTCACTCCTCCCTGCCCCCGGGGAACCGATGGCCTCACCCACCACCCTTCTCCACAATTCCGAACCAGCTCTGAACTTCACCCCAGTTTCCGGTCATCACAAGGGGTTCAAGAAGCCGAGGTCAGCCACATCTTCAACACTCTAATCCCCATATTCCTTTTCCTAATCCCACCTCTTACCACAGTTCCTGAAACCTTTCCTCTGTGCTCCCAGAAACTCAGGCTCTCACCAAAGGCACCTCTTGCACCCTCTCTTTGCTCCAAGGTCAACCCACTCACCCCTGGGGCACCCTTTCCCTGCAGCCCTCTCAAGGGACAGCTGTTTTCTCTCTCACAGCTCTTGGCCAGAGAGACTAGAGGCGGGTGGGTGGTGCCCTTGTCCTCACCGCAGCTTCCAGACCATGTCAGGTCTCCTGGAAGGTTCTCTGAGCTGACACTGCCACTCGCTTTTCATCCGTCAGCTGCCTGGAGTCTATTAAGTCCCTGTGTTGAACTTTCTATTTCAGTTCAGAGATTCTTCCTCCCAAATGCCTCTGGTTGGGTCGTTGTGGTGATGGGTCCCTCCAGCTTCATACTTCTGGCAATCCTCCTTCCTCTCCCGGAGGCCGTCAGGTTTATTCTCACTTCCTTTTCTGCCGGCTCCATTTATTCTGGGGCCTGGAAGTAGGGATTCATCTTCTTTATTTATTACATGCTTCCAGCTCTCTTAAGTCTTTATTCTGCAGTGATCGTTTTCCTAAAATACATGTGGAACTGATGCCAGAGCCGTGTGTCATCGGCGCCTGGCTAGATCCAGCTAGCACAGAAGGAATCAGGGAAGTGAGAGATGTCAGCCGTCTGGCTTCTGGAAACAAGAGGGCTCTGAACACACTGGGTTCAAAGAACAAACTGGAAACACTTCCAAGTATGGACTCTGGGTTTGAATTCTGGCTCAGCCACTTTCTAGCTGAGCGATCTTGGGCAAGTTACTAGATGTCTCTGAGCCTCCTCCTCATCTGAGAGGTGGAGGTAACAATCCATGTTGACCACAAGGTTGTTAGGCTGTTAAAATGGCTGCAAAGTCTCTGTCGCTCCTTCCGTGGAGAGGATGGGACTGCAACCCCCCCGGCCCCCACGCCGGAATCCAAATTGCTTTGACAATTGTGTAGGACAGAAGTGAGTCATGACTTTCCTGGCAAGATCACAAAGAGGTCATGCAGCTGCCAACTGGCTCCATTCCCTGTGGCTGCTGTAATGAATTTCTATAAACTTAGCAGCTTAAGAGAAGGCGAATGTACTACCTCAGAGTTCTACAAGTCAGAAAGCTCATGTGGCTTGGCCCGGACACATTCCTCAGGGATCTCAGGGAAAATCCATCCCCTGGCTTTTTCCACCTTCTAGACATGCCTGCGTTCCTTCAAGTTAGCTCGCAGCCCCTCCTCACAGTGCTCTGACTTCCCTTCCGTCATCCCATCTCCGCCTCTGACTCGGACCCTCCTGCTTCATTCTTGTAAAAACTCTTATGATTACAACGGGCCCATCCAAACAATAATAATTATTATATAATCCAGGCAGGTAGTTCCATCTCACGATCCTTAACACAATCACATCTGCAAAGTCCCTTTTGCCACAGGAGGTAACATACTCACCAGTTCCAGGGGTGAGGACTGGACACCTTTAGGGGAGCATTACTCAGCCTGCCTCTCTGTTGCCTCAGTCTCCTCACCCTTGAAATGGGGAGAACAGCCATACCCACCTCTGAGGTTGTTGCGAAGATTAAATGAGATCACATGTGCTCGGAGCTGGCCTGGAACTGGGGAGGGCTCAGAAGTACTAGCTGCTGGCTTAGTTTAGAACACCCCAGAAGATGACTCTGAGACTTCCTAATTTATCTGGGAAGTTTGAGGAACAATAATGGGGGGTGATGCAGAGAAGGGAGGATAGTTTTAAAAGGGTGGCCACGAGGCCAGCTGCCGCGGCAGGTAACCAGAGCTCAAGCCTGTAGGGAGACTCTGGGAAGCAGGGCAGGCGCGCACCCGAGGAGCGGGGGCGCTAGGGTATTTGGGCTCCAGTTTCTCTCAGGCGTTACCTGAGGGCTGCTCCCACAGGGTGTTAGCTCCGTGGCATTCCCAGTCTGGCCCATGCAGGCAGAGTAGTCTCCTATGGTTCCAGAAAACAGCCCACAGGTACCAAGATGCACGCTGGAGGTCTACAGAGCACCACAGAACATCCAGGGGACAAGGGTAGAGCTGTGAGAGCACCTGCTCCAGCTGTTTTTATCATTGGACCCGGCTATCGATGGGATAAAAATTCACGTGAGCTGTGTGAGGTGATACGAGGTCGTGGAGGGGGGTGGTCACACGCAGCTGCGGTGGCTAAAGGCACAGCCCCCCAACTCTGAATGCCCGCCAAAGCCACTAGAGCCTTCAGAGGTAGGGGACTCCCAAAGACAGCTGGAGCTTTTGTGCCATGGGTCACCCCCGCCTTGCCCCTTGATCGTAAGGCATGAATGAGGCCTCAGTGAGCAGTGGCCACAGCAGGTCAGGGCCCCCAGGGAGGCTGACGAAGTGCCCATGCCCTGCCAGCCTTAAGAGGCGGGAATGTCCAATGGGAAGGGGTTCAGGTAGAAAGGGCTTTGTGACAACACTAACTTTCCTTCCTGTAGGAAAGCTGCCTGGCCCACAACATGGCTTTGTGTTGTTCTACACGCAGTATGTATGTTGGATACGGACACAATATTTAGTTATAACATTTATTATCATTCTCTCCAGCTCTGTCCCCCACTTCATGTGACACTTCATGTGACACTTCAGTCTGTCCCTGACTTCACGTCTCAAAGCGAGCTGCCGGAGGGCACCCGACTCTCTGGTTTCAAATCCTGGAAACCAGTTCTCCCGGTTGAAGCCAGCTGGTGCCAGTCTCAGACATTCCAAGGTCTCTTTTCTGGAATGTTCATGGAAATGAAATCAGATGTTATGCAGTCTTTCACATTCAGTTTCTCTTGCTCAGCATCTTGAATTTGAAATTCATCCTGATTGCTGTGTGGATCAAGAACTCACTCTCATTTTTTAATTTAAAATCAATATATCATGTATTCGTTTCAGAGGTAGAGGTCAAGGATTCATCAGTTGCATGTAACACCCAAGACTCATCACAATCACGTGCCCTCCTTAATGCCCGTCACCCTGTTACCCCATCTTCCCACCCACATCCCCTCAAGCAACCCTCGGGTAGTTCCCTAGAGTTGAGACTCTCTTACGGTTTGGCCCCCTCTGGTTTCTGTTTCATTGCCAGATGGTGATCCACTGCGTGGATGTTTGACAATTTGTTTCTCCATCTTTTACCGGACACTTGGATTATTTCGGGGGCGGGGGGAGTGCTGTCATAAACAATGCTCCAAACATTCATTCTCAAGTCTGTGCATGAGGGCTCGGTCTCAGCTTTGAACTGTGGTTCTGCTATTTGGGGGACAGCCCCACCGTCAATGACTGAGCTTGCCGGGGCTACCGGAGTCTGGATATTTCTGCTCAACACAGGACTTCTCTAAGGGGCTGTCTTGGCCCAGGAGCTCCTCGCTGATGGCTGGGACATAAGCACAGCTGCGTGTGGTCTGCTCCCCTGGTTCCTTTCCTGTCACAGGCGTGTCCCCCGACCAGACTCCTCACACAGCTCAGTCTCCATGTCTGCTTTCTAGAGAACCCAGCCTGAGGCACACAGGCGAAGTGCTTGGAAGAGAACCCAGTGAACAGTAAGTGCACTGAAAGCACTGGTTTTTCACTGTGATTTTTTGCATCAAGGGGCACACAGATTTCGGGGCTGGGGGCCTGGGTTCGGTTTCAGGGCACGAGAGCCCCCTCTGAGGGGAGAGTTGGCAGTGCTGGGGCCTGCCCCACCAGGGCCTACCCATCAAGGGCTTTTCAGGGGCCCCCATGGCTCAGTCCTGAGGGAGGAGGGGGTGAGGAGGGAAGGGGTCAGATGCCCAAGCAGGGAAAATAGGAGAGAATCCCCCACTCTCTTTGTTCTGAGCTCAGCTGCCAGCCTGGAGCTCTTGTCGCTGGGGGAGGCAAGAATTTAAAACAATCTGAGTTTCCTTGATGAAATGGGGCTACCTTTATTACTGAACCGAGACAAAAGGGACAAAAGGTGGCATCAAGCCCTTTTACTGCCAAAGAGGATCTGAAACAAAACAGCCCTGCATGGTGTTTCATCAAAGGGGCATGGAAGAATTGGCTGACACAACAGCCTACATGGATGGGGTGGGGGGGGGGGACACGACACGGACAGACATGGGGTGGGCTTGTGTCCCGGAGTCCTGACCCCTCTACCTGGGACACACAGCACTTCTGTAGTTAAGAGTAGAGCCCCACCCCTCTCTGAGTAATTGGGGCCCAAAACCATTAGGTGGGACCAATCAACTAGACAGGGGCTGAGGGGGAGCCTGGAGACCCGGAGCAGGGAGTTAGCACCTGCTGGGGTGAAGGGGGCATCCGTCCACATGTGGGGGCAGGGGACAGGCATGGGGGAGGGTTACAGACAACAAGCAAGAGAGCAGATCAAGTGCACCTGGGGGCTCAGTCATGTAGCATATGCCTCCATCTCCGTCATGATCCCAGACTCTTGGGATGAGTCCCGTGTAGGGCTCCCTGCTCTACAGGAAGGCTGTTTCTCCCTGTTTCCCTCTCTCTCTCTCTCTCTCATAAATAATAAAATTTTCAAAACAAAACAAAAAAACAGAGGGCCAATCAAGCACGCAAACGAATTCAGGATAATGGGAACTGGGCTCCTGGCTGTCAGAGGAGGGAGACCACAGGAAGTGAGAAAGCAAGCCGGCAGGACGCAGCGGCAGGGACTGGAGGCTGCAGGGTAAACCAGAGGTTTTCTGCAGGTAGGCGGGGATACAGAAGCCAAGGCTAACATAAACGTGTACTAAGTGACCCAGAGTGAGCAGACCCTGGCCTCCGAGTACTAATAACCGCTCAAAGGTACCGGGGCTCTTTGAGGATATGGCTCGTTCTGAGGCCAGGGCAGTGCAAGTTCAAAGTGAGCCTGAAACATCGTATTGTGCCAGAAAGAAAAGATGTCCGCAGGGAGAGATGGGACAGGATGCATGGACAGGACGCAGAAGCCAGGTGAGCTCTTCTGGGCACCTACGGGATAATTTTAGCATCAAAGTAAACAGCGTGTATTCATTGCTAAGGGCTGATGTAACAAAGGACCCCCGACTGAGGGACTCCTACAGCAGAAACGGATTGTCTCCCTGTCCTAGAGTCCCAGATCAAGGTCTGCTGCTTCTGAGGCTTCGAGGGAGAATCCGCTCCCTGCCTCACTCTTAGCTTCTGGTGATGTGAAGACTCTTTGGTAAGAGCATCCCCTCGAGCTCTCCCTTGTTCTTCAAGTGCCTCCTCCCACAGGCCTGTTTGCGTCCAAATTTCCCCTTTTTAGTGGGACACCAGTCATACTGGGTTAGGGACCCACTCTAGCTCGGTATGACCTCATCATAAGTCATCCTAGCTGTGATGACGCTATTTCCAAATAAAGTCACATTCTGAGGCACAAGAGAGTTAGGACTTCCACAGACAAATGGAGGGCAGGGAGCAGAACACAATCCAGCCCTCAACAGATAGTAACAGATATAAGGCACTGAGTAAGACAGGAAGCCACAAGTCCATACTGTTTCATAAATAAATACTGATTAATAAAATTAACAAAGTAGGGATGCTGGGTGGCTCGGTCGGTTAAGCTGCTGCCTTCAGCTCAGGTCATGATCCCAGAGTCCTGGGATCAAGTCCCTCATCAGGCTTCTTGCTCAGCGGGGATCCTGCTTCTCTCTCTGCCTCTGCCTGCCACTCTGCCTGCTTGTGCGCTGTCTCTCTCTCTCTTTCTCTCTCTGACAAATAAATAAATAAATAAAATCTTTAGAATAAAATTTAATTAACAAAGTAAAAGTGTGAAAGGAATAGGATAGTTACAGTCTCAGAATAGCTCCCCATGAATGATTCATTCATTACAAAGTGAGAAAGGGGAACTTTTAAAGAGGCCCCATCTCAAAAAACAATCACATCGAGGGTTGGGATTTCAATATATGAATTTGGAGGTGACATGATTTGGGCTGTAACAGCTCCCTTGTCATTGAGGACAGGAGCTCGGAGGCAATGCTTTCCAGCAAGCGGTTTCTGGAGGTCCCCAGTAGGACCACCCAGCCCGCAGGGGACAGAAGTACCCTGCTCACAAGCACCCACAGGCCTGCCTCCCCCACTCACTTTCCCACCCCCATACGGGCACCTCCTGGGACTATACAATGAATTCCGCCACATGCACTGGAAGCCTGGTCAGTGGAGCTGCTTCTGGGGGCCCCAAACTCACCCACTGTCCCAACTCCAGCCCGGGCCTGGGTGCCCAGCCACAGGCAAAGGAAGGACCTGGTGTGAGGGTCCCTTGGGGCCGGGAAGGGGGCACTGCCTGTGGACAGACTCTTTCCTAGGGAATCTGGGATTGAAGCCAAGAGATTTTAGCTCAGCCTCTGAAGACAGGCTCTGAAAAGCAGGCATTGGGGCGGCCTCCTTTCCCCATGCTGGGCACTGAGACGCAGGGGAAGCAGATTTGCAGGAGAGGAGGAGAGAGGTGAGCAGAGAGACGCAGGGGCAAGGTAGATGGGGCTGTAATGAGGCTCCGACTCCATGCTTTCTCTTCTGAACCCTCTCAAAACATGCACTGTGTCCTACGACATGATTTTTTTTTCTTTAAAGTGTCCTGGGTTGGTGTCCCAGTCACTACCGGTGCCTAACGAAACCCCCACACTCAGCAGCTTTAAACAACCACGATCCCATCTCCCAATCTTTAAGGGTCAGGAATTTAGGAAGGGCTCAGTGGGGGTGGCTCTGGTTCGGGGTCCTGCAGGTGGGCAAGATAATCGTTTGTTGTGTAAGCCACATTTGGGGGCCACTCGTTTCACAGCGATAGGTAACAAACACACCTAGAAAGTGGCAGAGCTAGGACTCGGACTGAGCTCTGAGTCTGCGATCGGTGTCTTCTTCCTCAGAGAACACTGACGTTCCAGCTCCGGGTAGGGCTGGGAAGACTTAGCGGGGTGGGTGGGTGTTGCAGGAGGGGATGGTTGTGGGGAATTTAATTTTATTTAATTCCTGAAAGGGGAGGATAAAAGTTTTGTGAACCTGAGCCACAAAAACAAGACAGCTGGACACACAACAGTATAGAACGTGGTCTGATTCCTGTCTGTTTCTTTGGGAAAGCTTTTCAGTTTTAGTATTAATGTGTGTGTTTGGGTTTTTTGGTAATTCTACCCAACTTGTAATTATGAAAAATTTCAAACCTACTGACAAGAGTAGTAAAATGAACATCTATATCCCTTTACCTAAATGCACAATTAACATTTTGCCACATTTGCTTTAGCACCCTCCCAAATTTTCCTAATGCATTTAGAGAAAAGTACACGAGAGCTAAAAATACAGCTCAAATTCTTGCAAACGTCAACATAAGTCTGAGCCAGAACCGTATAAGAGGTGACAGAGAGGCTGACCTTTTGTTCCTCCCAGTCACCACCCCCACCCACCCCTCCAAAGGCAACTACCAGTGTGACTGTGACACCATATTGATGAGGCAAATCTGAAATGAGACTGTTCATCTATGGGAGAGGGTCAGATTCCCTAGAGAGTCAGGAAAAAAAAACATCTTCAGGCATCTCTCCAAGATGAAAATGCAGGCACACACCACATTTGGCACTCAATTTGAATAGATGCCCAGGCCTGAGGCTTGTCTGGGCAAGAACACAGACAGGTGGAGCTGGGTGGAGGGGGGTGGAGATTGCTGGGAGACCCTGGGCTCCGGCAACTCTGCATGTGGGCCCCCCCGGAGAAAGAGGCCAGTCCAGGCCGGGAATCCCTGTCCTCCTCCTTCCCCAGGAATCCAGCTCCTTCTCCAGCTCCCCTAGCGCACACCCTCTGCATGAATGGTGGCTTTGTCTCTGGGACTCCAGTCAGTCAGTGTGGGTGGTGGTGTTGGGAACAGCTGTGAGCAAGACAA
The DNA here is from genome assembly GCF_963455335.1 of Martes martes. Taxonomy (NCBI): domain Eukaryota; kingdom Metazoa; phylum Chordata; class Mammalia; order Carnivora; family Mustelidae; genus Martes; species Martes martes. The sequence continues at coordinate 48,287,208 of NC_137905.1, forward strand.
GGCGGCGTCTGTGATGACATGAGATTGTGAGCATTGTGAGCACATGAGGGATGGTTTTTTTTGTTTTGTTTTTTTAAAGATTTATTTATTTATTTGACAGACAGAGATCACAAGTAGGCAGAGAGGCAGGCAGAGAGAGAGGAGAAAGCAGGCTCTCCACAGAGCGGAGAGCCTGATGCGGGGCTCTGGGATCATGACCTGAGCCGAAGGCAGAGGCTTTAACCCACTGAGCCACCCAGGCGCCCCACATGAGGGATGTTTTAAAATGTAGATTTTACTTTCATTCAGGTAGGATCAGGCCAACGGATCAGGAAATTGCCCTAAAGAAATCGTTTGTTAATCACAGTTCCCAGGAAGAGCCACATGAAAGAACATGGAGCCGTGGGAGGGGTGGGGAGTGAGAGAGGGTATTTATTGTGGGGTTTTTTGTTTTGTTTTTACAGGAGGAAATGGGCAGAGTAGGGTAAAGCGGGCTCGGTGGGTTTAAAATTGGCTAGTCTGAATCATTTCTACAGGCTCTGGGGTGTGTCCCTAATTGTCTGGTACCCAGGCCTGGGATGATTCAGGCAGGGAGAGTGGCGGAAAACAGGACAGCCCCCACCATAAGGAACTGGTCAAGATTGATTAATTTGCGTAGGAAAGGCGCACTCACAGGCAAGCTTTTTGCCATCTCTAGGAATCACTTAACCCTGGGAGATGGACCCCCTCCAGGATCAGCAAGGCCCCAGATGCTTCCTAATACTGAAAAACAAAGAACGTGTCTCATCCAGTCCATGGGCCAAGAACTCTGCGAAGTGCTCAGGAGGCAGGAGAAAGCTTATCTGATAAAGACGAGGGGACTACTGCCAGCCAACTGACAAGTGAGGCTTATTGATGCAGCGGCAAGGAAACTCAAATCCCCATCAGGAGTCTCCTCCAAAGGAAAGACACAAGGCTAGGAGATGGGAGGGTGGCAGAAGGGAGGGGATATTGAAAGGACAGGGTGTTTCTACAGGCACAGAGAAAAGCAGGGCTGCGCGGAAGGGGGGTTCATAAGGTCTGGGCCGTGAAGAGGACTCGGTGCCTCATTTCCTTAGAAGCCACAAAATTAGAATAAGTATACGAGACTGAGCCCAGAAACCCCTTATCAGAAGCTCTGAACCTGGGCTGGAAATCGAGGCTGTCTCTGTATTATTGGGTTTCAGGATATGTCCCCCCCAAATATGGCACTTGGTCACACCAAACATACTAAGCTGAAAGAATCTTAAGAAATGGCAGAAGCAGGAAGGTCACACTCACCGTTCTTCCCTGAAACAGGTCATGAAACTCCCACCTGAGAGGTCCCCTCCCAGGAGGAAAGAAGGCATTCTCGTCACCAGAGACAGGGAACTAGGGGCCGAGAAATCTGCATAAACAAAGCTTATTAGTGCAGCCCTATCTTCCTGGCTGCTTCACCACGGACTCCGTCCAGCCCCAGCTGACCTCTGGGTGCTCAGCTCCTCACGCGTTTGTTTTGTCTGTAGCGCGTATAAAAGCTGCCTACTCCGGGCACGGCTCTGGGTCTTCATCTGGGCTGGAGGCATTAATCAGAAATAAGGAGCAATGTCTGAGAAACAAACCATAAACCAATTACTTTGAGGCAGAGTCTGGGTACCGACAGCTCCTACCCGACTGGGTCTCATGGGGGGGGGGGGGGGTCTGTGGATGGGGAGGAAAGGAAGGGGCTCCTCCAGCAGTTATGTCTGTGTTTCTCCCGTGGATGGTGGGCCTCCGTCCCAACCTGCCCAACCTGCACAGGGCTTTGTTTCTCAGAGGCAAGTGAGGGTGGGACAGATTGGCTGCACCCAAGGGTCCATCTAGACTGTGACAGTCCAACACTGCCTTCATTCATCGCTCAGACTCGAGTGCAGCAGCCATAGCTGTTGCAGAATTTGCCGAGCTGGCGCCCACCAATGGATTAGCCAAAGGTCCACACGCCTCGCCTGCAGAGCTTACCTAAAATTCAGCCCAGCATGAAAGGGGTTTCTCCTTCCTTAATCTTTGTGTCCTTCTAAGGATTTTAAAGACATTTCAAAACGAAAACAAACAACAACAAAAAAACACAAAAAACCAGCGTGATAAAGTCTGTCCTGAATTAGCAGTATTGTCCCAACATCGATTTCTTGATTTTAACACTGGACCAGATGGGCTTAACAGATCTACTTAGGAAAAAAAAAATATTTCCTGATTTTGACGAGGTATTTAGTTATATAAAATATGATCGCTAAGGAAAGCTGGGTGTGATACAATAAAAACTAAATATTGGTCAGGGTGCCTGGGTGGCTCAGTGGGTTAAGCCTCTGCCTTCTGCTCGGGTCATGGTCCTGGGGTCCTGGGATCGAGCCCCGCATCCTGCTCTCTGCTCAGTGGCGAGCCTGCTTCCTCCTGTCTCTCTGCTTGCCTCTCTGCCTACTTGTGATCTCTCTGTGTCAAGTAGATAAATAAAATCTTAAAAAAAAAAACAACCCACAACTAAATATTGGTCTTTGTTCTGGGTTCCTGGTACACAGGTCCTAAAACCTTTGGGACTCTCCAGGGTGTGCTCGAGTGTCTCCTGAATGCCAGTGATGTGGCTGGCCAGAAACACCAAGATGTGGTGAGAGGGTCAGAATTTTCAGCCCATCCTGCCCCACCCCAGACGTCGGGGGAGGAGAGGGGGCTAGAGGCTGACTTCATCACCAGTGGCCAGTGGTTTACTCAGTCATGCCTACATAATGCAACCTACCCAAAACCCCTAAATGCCGAGGTTCAGAGGGCTTCGGGGTCGGTGAACACACTGAGGTGCCAGAGGGTAGGGTACTCAGAGGGGGCACGGAAGCTCTGCGCACCCCCCCATACCTTGTCTTCTGCATCTCTTCCATTTGGCTGTTCCTGAGTCGTCTCCTTTATAATAAACCAGAAAAATGCATTTTAAGTGCCTCCCCAAGTTTTGTGAACCTTTCTAGCAAATTACTGAACCTGAAAGAGGACTGTGAAAACACCCCAACTTTGTAGCCAAGTCAGACAGAAGTGTGGGTGCCCTGGGGACTCAATGCTTGGGACTGGCATCTGAAGTGGGGGCAGTCTTGTGGGACTGAGCCCCTCACCTATGGGGTCTGACGCGAACTCTGGATGCTTAGTGCCAGAGTTGGACTGCAGGAGACTCAGCTAGTGGTGGATAATCAGAAAACTGGTTGTTGGTGTGAGAAAAGAAACCCAGACGCTTGCTGTCAGAAGTGCTGGGAGTAAAAACATCACACTGGGTGAAGGATGTACACAGGAAATCCCAGTCCTGTTTTTGTAACTCCTTTTGAGTCTTAACCTATTTCAATATGCAAAGTTAACAATTAAAAAAAAAAATGTGAAAGGTGCTTGGATTTAATTTTGCATTTACAGAGAACATTTGTTTTTTCTTTTTTTTTTTTAAAGATTTTATTTATTTATTTGTCAGAAAGAGTGAGCACAGGCAGACAGAGAGGCAGGCAGAGGCAGAGGGAGAAGCAGGCTCCCTGCTGAGCAAGGAGCCCGATGTGCGACTCGATCCCAGGACCCTGGGATCATGACCCGAGCCGAAGGCAGCCGCTTAACCAACCGAGCCACCCAGGCATCCTGAACATTTGTTTTTTCAAAATCTGCAGAGCGTTTCAGAGGATGGGATTATGGTGTGTTTGTGGCTCTCTTGCTCTAGTTTATAAACTTTGGCAAGACTTTGTGGCCTTTCCAGGCCCTTTACCGAAGCACCTTTTCTTTCTAAAAAAAAAAAAAAAAAAAAACAAACCAAAAAACAACACCTAAAATTTATTTTCATGGTCCATTCGATGTGATTGAAATTTTATGACACTTGACTGATACAAGCGCATTCCCAGAGGGGATGAAGGCAAGACAGGCTGGTCATTAGGAGAAGTCACCTAAGACTTGGAAGCAGAAAGTCAGGAGCCAGGAGCCTACCTCCTCTGGGAGTGCGGAGGCACTGTTTACAGACCAGCTCAGTCTAAACTGGGATCATAAAAGTGAACATTTATTGAGTGCTTACTGTATACCAGGCACAGTTGTAAAAGCTTCATGAGATGAGTTCATTCAGTACTCACAGCAACATTATGAAGAAGGTATTAGTATTATCCCCATCAGACATGAAGAACCTGAAGCCCAGAGAGGTCAGTCACTCCCCAAGCTCAAAAAGCCAGTGTGTGGCAAGATGGGAATCTGAACCCTGGCCGTCCAGCACGATGTCTTTACTGCCCTTGCGACGGAAGCAGAGCCTGATGCAGGTCTGTCTTCAGGGGGTGGTCACAAGATAGGGACCCTAAAATGAAGGAAACCTCACTAAAATGGAGGCAAGAGGTTTGGGCAGGGGAAGCGCTCATGCCCTACCACGTGTGGTCAGCTGCAGACCCAACAGGAAGAGAGAAACTTGACCTTGCTCAGACTTGACCTTGCACATGGATACTACTCTGGCCTGAGGAAGGACGACGCTTTCCCCCTCTCCCAGGGAGAAGCTACCACACTTTGAACTTTCAGTTTACTGAGATGGACTTTGGTTCACAACAAGCCTTCCCAACCGACTCTTTCTCTCCTTAAAAAAGCACGCCTCCTCCCCTTTGTTCCCCAGACTTCCCAATCATTCGTCCAAGATTCCAACTCTCTTTTATTCCCGAATAAACCCATCTTTTGTTGGTAAATTGGCAGAAGTTTGACTTTTAAGGTTGACGGCCCTTCAGAGGACATCGCCAGCCTTCACTGCCAGCAAAGCTGATTCTGGGAGTTTCCGTGTCCTTGTGTTTGCCCAGAGTCTCCATTTCCCTGGAAACAGTCTCTGAGGGAGCTGCGTGCAGTTCACCTGGGAGTGCTCCTGGCCTGTGAGGTGGTGCAGAAGGCAGGCCTGGTGGAAAGCAAAGCTGATTTGCCCCTGGGAAAGACAGTGAGGCCTCTGTCCCCTCTAAGCCCACCCCTGCTCTCTGGGGAGCGCTGAGGTTGGGCTGGCCCAAACTGAAGCAAAGGGGTTATTCCGTGTTCCAAAAAAGACCAAGTCCTAACTCCCAGGACCTGTGAACGTGACCTTATTTGGAAATAGAGTATTTGCTGGTGGTAAGTTAAGATGAGGTCAGTAAGGCGGGCCCTGATCCAATATGACTGTATCTTTATGAAAAGGGGAAATTTGGACCCAGAGCTCATCAGGCAAAGAGGGAAGGTGAAGTGAAGACACGCAGAGAATGCCATCTACGAGGCAAGGACCTCCTGAGGCTACTAGAGGCCCAGCAAGTGGCCTTGGAACAGACTGTCCCTCCCCGCCCTCAGAGGGAACCAACCCAGCTGATGCCTGGGCTTCAGGCTTCTGGACTCCAGAACTGGGAAGAAATGCATTTCCGTGGCTCAAGCTTCCAGCTGGGCCCGGCGCTGTGGGATGGCCAGGAAAGCAATGTGGAGGTTGGCCTCTGCCCCCCAGGGATTGATGGCTGGCCACCTGGGAGGGGTGGGACGGCAGCAGTTCCCTCTGGAAGACGGTGATTCCCAGGGAGGGAGCCAGCAGGGCGTGCTGGGCAGCCGGGTGGGCACACCAACCCACAGAGGGGTTCTGGGGGGGAGTGCACGGCACTCACCTGCAGCAGCAGGGCCACAACCAGTCCTGTGACCTACAGGAAGTGCCTGTGTGGGATCGTCCCGCTGTCACCCGTCTCGTTAAGAAGCACTTGGATATCAGAGAAGCAAAGGTCACAAATCCACAGTCCAAAGCAGGCAACATAAAGAAGCCAAGCCAGTGAGTCCCCGACTGCAGAGCCCGTCATGTCGTGGACTATCCCATACTTGCACAAAGGAGAATGCTCCCTGCTACTTTTCCATAAAACACATGGCCTGCCGGCTCCAGCGTCCATTTCCACACTACTGAGAGAGACTGAGCCATAAGACACATTTCAGTCTCCTCTTAAGTCTGCTGAAAGGAGAGCACAGCACAAATGGGACGACAGAACGCAAAGACCCACCCAAAGGGATCGCTACACACACCGGGGTCTGTTTGGATGACAGCATTCTATGCAGAGAAACCATACGAAGTGTGGCTTGTGTGGATCAGAATCTGAACACAAGCAGCTTCATGGGGTTCAACAATGCAACCTTGTGAATGAGTCTTGCCGACGCGATGGTGGGCACAAGGAGTCAGACCCAGGAGGGCACAATGGAGGACCCACGTGTCCATAAGGTCAAGAACAGGCGGAGTCGGGATGGTGGTTCCCTTTGGGGGGTAATGACTGGGAGGGGGCACACGGGGCTGGGAATGGGGCAAATGTTCTGACTTGGATCCGGGTCCTGGTTAAACCAGTGTCTGCAGTTTGCAAAAATTCATCAAGCTTTACACTTATGATGGGTACATATTTCTGCATCTATATTATGCCCCATAGATGTCACTGAACACCATGGGTTAGGGCTGAGAGGCACAGAGAGGGTGGGTTTCGGGGTGTTGTAGTCAGTGTCCTGGCAGGAAACAGATGGCCTGCAGACTATCTGGAAAGCAGGTAATGGTTTGAGGAGCTGTGGGCAGGGCTAAGGAAACCAGTCATGGATGTCGTGGCTCACAGGGACTAACAACAGCTAATAAGCGTGAAGGAGCAGGCTGAGCCAGGACCCAGAATGAGCCAGAACCGAGGCTGGGGGTAGAGGACAGGCCGCCCCACGGGAGCTGTGACCTTCTGCAGTGGAGCACAGCCAGCCGAGGTGACCGAGACACAATCTTCTCCTTCCAGACTCTCAAAGACGCTTCCACAGTGGCGCCCAACCAGAAACTAGAGGGCAAAGACCTCGCTGATGCAGCACAGAGGGGGCAGCCCTCAGGACAGAGGACTAGGAGGGCACCCAAGGAAGACCACCACCATGCTGGCTGCCAGGCAGGGATGTGGACCAGCGTGGCCAGTCTTGTTGTTTTTCAATGGAACTTGGAAATCTGGGCTTTGACACACCATCTTTGCATTTGTAAATGCTGGCAACTCATTGGAAATATTTTTCAAGCGCTGTCTGGCTCCAGGGAACTTGTGTCTGGGAGCTGCTGGTTTGACATCTCCGAACCAACATCAAGACTGGAATCCAGAGCACCTGCTGGTAGAAGGCAGCCCCTTCAAAGGGCCAGGTGTGTTGGGGGGCATGGTAGGGAGGACATGGTAGGGAGGACACGGGGTGGGGGATCTATCCTTTCATTAGCAGGTATAATAGCACCAAGAGGCACAAAATGAGTGGAAACTATGTGTAATTCTCTTTCTTGGTAAAGGCATCGTGAACCTCCCAGCACCCAGAATCCCTTCTTTGGGTCCACAATGGCCCTCCTCCCAGTGACACACTTGGCACCTCAGGGGGTACAAAGATGGCTAAGATCCAGTCCCACCCTAAGGACTCTCACAGCTGCATGGGGTCAGTGGTAAGAAACCTGGCATCCAGAACACGCTCAGGAGAGCTGGGACAGGTGTGAAAACCACAGAGGACGTGGGAGCACAGTGGAGGCTCCCACCCGCCCAGGGCTGAAGCAAGGTTTCAAGATGGAAGTCACAGCCAAGGGAGTATGGGAAACAGGCCCAGAGGGGAAAGAACAGAATCTCTGTGGAAGAAATGCAGGAAGTGTGGACAATCTAGCGCACAAAGCACATGACGTGGCCCAAGAGAGGATGGTGTTGGGTCACAGAAGCCACACGGGGAAAAACAGACCTGATTTTGATTCAGGAGCAAAGATGAGCCACTGAAGGGTTTTAAGTAGAAAAACAGGACAGTCAGTTCTGCATTTTGGCAGGGTAAAGTCAGACCTTCTCGTGGAGATCCACTTGATCCTGTCCCTCCCAAAGTGGCCCTGACACTGACCCTGTGCCCCCTCTGCTCCCTCCACCAGGATGGCCCCCCTCCCATGGCCAGTCCCCACACACTCCTGCCAACTGAAAGGCAGCTGACACTTCATGGTTGGAGTGAATGAACGTGCAAAGGAATGAAGACCGACTTTCTGCACCGAGCCACCCCCAGGAGTCCCAAAGCACCAGTTCCCCTCCCTTAGGGCCCTGACAGCACTGGCCTTGTCTCCTTTACTGGACCATAAATTTCCCAAATACAAACACCGGGCCTCACACATGTGGATGGCCCCCAGTACAGAGGGAATGGACTTTTATTAAATTTCTTCTCTGTACCGGGGACTTCATGTGCCTTGAATCATCTCACAACAGAGTACAAGTCGTCATCACAATACCCTGGAGGAAGAAGCAAGAGATTATGCACAAAGCGACTGGCCCACAGCCGAGACTGGGAGACTGGAGAGTGGAGATGAGGAAGTCTGAGCTACCAAGGAATAGGTGTACCTTTTACCGGCCCGGGTTACCTGGCAAGGCAGCTTTGCAGCTTGCGTTTGACAGTGTGAAAAATATGCCTTAATGAGAGTATTAACAAAACCAGTGGAGCACCAGCAACGGCACCCAGCGCTTGTAGGAGAGGTCGCTGGGGTTGGGGGCGTGACAGGGGAGGGAGTGATCACCAGGGGAAGAAAGGACTGCCTTTGCGGAAGGCAAGGAAGATTTGGATGGAGCTTCGGGCGGCACGGAAGGACTGGGACAGCCAGTCAGACCTGGGTATGCCACATCTTCATGAGCACCTACTGTGTGCCGGGCACTGCACTGGGTCCTGGGCTATGGCAGGGAACAAGACACAGTGCTCCCAGGGAGGTGACCCAGCAAGGAAGTAAATGATAGGTACATGAGCCGGTAGTCAGTGCTGTGCAGAAAAAGCAGGAAAGGGAGATGACAAGTGTCATTCCCAGAGGGCTCTCCAGGGAGGAGACACTTGCACAGGGACCTGAAGGAGGTGAGAGAAGGAGCTGAGTGTCCAGACAGTCAGGAAGAGGGTCCAGACATAGGGAGCAGCCAGGCAGGAATGGGACTCGCACCTGCCCACAGAGGGGCCATGATACAGGTGCAGAGAACCAAAGAGCAGAGAAGGTGTGCCTGGACCGAGTGAGGACAGAGGGGAATTGAGCACAGAAAGCTAACCCGGAGGGAGAGGGTAGCATGGGGGCGTGTGAGGACCCAGATCTTACCCTGCCGGCCATAGAACAGAGAAAGGACAAGGTGTGACTTAGGTTTTAATGGGATCCCTGTAGCTATGAGTGGGGGAAAGACGAAGAGGGACCAGGGCAGGAGCAGGGAGACAGGGAGATGAGCCTGCCATGACCCAGATCACTGGTGGCAGTGCCCGGACCAGGGTATTCCTAGTTACTTGAAACTGTGACAGCAGTTACCTCCATTAGCAGGGTAATGGAGGGCACCTGGGTGGCTCAGTTGGTTAAGTGTCTGCCTTCAGCTCAGGGCGCGGGGCGGGGGGGGGGGGGGGTGTCTGCTTCTCTCTCTGCTTCTGTCCCCACCCCCACTTGTATGCACATGCTCTCTCTCTAATAAACAAAAAACTTAAAAAAAACAACAACAGGGGACTGGATAAACAAGCTGTGGGGTATTGTACAGGGAATTACCACACAGTGAGAACAAGGAAGGAGCTGTTGATGACGCAACAATGTGAAGAAAGCTCACAGTAATTATGCTGAGTAAAAGCAGCCAGACAAAAGCAAAGAGCACCCGCTGTGCGATTCCATTTATACAGGAGATGGGAAAATGCAAACTATAGTGACAGAAAGCGACCAGTGGTTGCCTGGGGATGGGCCGGGGGCAGGGAGCAGGGAAAGCCATGGGAGATTCTGGAGAAATTCTGGAGGGAAAGTTGATGGAATCTTTGACAGACAGGATGGGAGTGTGAGAAGAGCTGCAGATGACCCTATAGGAGCTAAGGGCAGGTGGCCCTAAAACTTGACACTTTGGCACTTTTTTTTTAAGTTTTTTTTTTTAAGATCTTATTTATTTACCCAACCGAGAGCACAATATTTTATTTACTTGAGGGTGCCTGGGTGGCTCAGTCAATAAGCATCTGCCTTCCACTCAGGTCATGATCCCAGGGTCCTGGGCTTGAGCCCTGCCTCGGGCTCCCTGCTCAGTGGGAAGCCTGCTTCTCCCACTCCCACTCCCCCTCCCCCTACTTGTGTTCCTTCTCTCGCTGTGTCTCTGTCAAATAAATAAATAAAATCTTAAAAAAAAAAAAAGATTTTATTTGAAAGAGAGCAGGCACAAGTCGGGGGGAGGGATAGAGAGGGAGAAGGAGACTCCCTGCTGAGCAGGGAGTCGAGCTCTGGGTTCAATCCCAGGCCCCCAAGATCATGACCTGAGCCAAAGTCAGATGCTTAGCTAACTGAGCTACCCAGGTGCCCCTTGATTTTATTTAATTTTGAGGAGAGGGCAGAGGGAGAGGAAGGGAGAGAATCCTAAGCAGGCAACACGGGGTTCCATCTCATGACCCTGAGATCATGATGCGAGCCAAAATCAGGAGTCAGACGTTTAACTGACTGAGCCACTCAGGCACCCCGGCATATTGATTCTAAAGTTACTTAAGAGTTGGCCGAGGCAAGGACAGATACTCAGACCCTCCTCTGTCCCCTAAAAGCAGGACATAAATTCCCACATGAAGGGTGCCTTCCCTATACCAAGAGGTAAAGAGACATCCTTAGTATCACCAGATACAGGAAATTCAGGACCAAGATGGCCGTTTAAACAACCTTATTATTTTTTATTAATCTACTGCCCCAGTGCAAATTATGTTTATAGAATTCCTTACTAACTGAAGCTCCCGGAGTTAAGCTTTCTTTGTCCTGTCAATTCTTCACAGATTTACTGTCTCTTTGTCTTAAAAAAATACAAAAACTGTGCCTTGGACATTTCTTCAGGTCTCAATTTCATCACTGGGCCTCTGTGGGCTCATAATTAAAACTTTGGGGTTTTTTTTTTTCCTCCTGTGAACCCGTCTCACATCAATTGAATTCTTAGTCCAGCTGGAAGATCTTGAGGGTAGAGAATTTTTCCCTCCCTTCAATCCCAACATGTGGGGAGGGCTGAGGGTGACGGGGGAAATGGGGGAGATGGGCGTCACCACAGAGGCGCACAGAGTGGAGGTGACAAAGTTGAATTCCCATATGAGGGCTGCAGTGGTTTGTGGGTCCACACATGGCAACTTGCAGGAAGCAGGTGAATGGACTGTTCTGGGTCTCAGAAGGGAGGTGGGTATGAGAGAAGAGCGTTCGGGGAAACACGGAGCAGAAGGCAGCGGTGAGCTGGTCAGCTGTGTACTGTAAAAAAATTGCGTATACGCGGATCCCCGCAGCTCAAGGCCATGTTGTTGGGGATCAACTGTAGTTCTCTGAAGGGCAAGTGAAAAGCCCTCATTAATTATGCTTGTCGGTGCCTGCGCTGTGCATACTCCCACCACTCCGATTTCAAGCTCTGAATGGTGTGTTCATTAGAGGAAACGCTGACAGCTCCCGGCTCTGGTAGCCTCTGGAAGGGGCAGAGTCTGAACAACCCTGACAATGAAAGTTTGGCAAGCACCCACCCTGTGGCAAGTTCACCATTCAGCCTTCACGATAGGCTCTCCTCCCCTCAAAGGACAAAAGGAAGCCTGAGTGGTGCTTTGCTCAAGGCCACAGCCGCCAACCAGCAAGTGGAGAGTCTGGGACTCAAACCCAGACAGACGGACACACTGCAGAGCTCAGTGGTTTCAGGAACAAACAGTTTCATCAGGCTTTTACTCCAGTGTCTATGACATCACCAACATTTCCTCACACTGTTTAATTCCTCGAGGAGCCCCAGATTTTGATGGCGGAGTGACTATTCCAGGCGGGACAATCAGGACAAGGGACACTGGCAAAAGGGAAGGGGGGAGTGGAAGCTGAGCGAGGTCACAGTGGGTGTTCCTCCAGAGGCCTCGAGGTGGGGAAGCTCTGACCTTCCTGGGTCAGGACGCCTCCAGCACATCACAGGCCCTGCTGAAACAAAGGACTGCACCTGTGCTCACTAGGGATTCAGTCAGATGAACCGGAAGGCATCCATCTCCCATCAAGTGGCCCAAACTGTGAGTCTCAGAGAACCTAAGGGCTATGAGGAGCCATGTTCTGGCCTCTGGGGAGAAAGCCAGTCTATAAGAGACAAGTATGAATCCAGGGCACAGAGGCAATGGGAGAGAGAGAAAAAATTTCCTGTAGCAGTTTGAGCCTCTCGTTCTGGGTGTCCCTGAGGCACAGCCCTATTCGTAGCTTGATATTCCCCTATATCCAATTTCTCAGGTTCCTTAAACTACCTCAAGGTGGCATCCTGCCCTGGGGACCCAAAAGAATCTCAAGGCACACATGTGCCTTGACAAGATGCCCCCTGCGTTTCTCCTCCCTGCCAGAGTGTTCGGTCATGACTAGATTCAGCTATAAATAACAGAAAACCCCAAAATCAAATACCCTAAACAACATGGAAGTTTAATTTCCTTTTCCATAAATGGAGTCTGGAGGTGGAGTGCCCAGAGCTAATGTGGCGCTTCATAATCATGGGGACCCAGCCTCCTTTCATACTATTGCTGTCATCGTCAGTCCTTAACTTATGACCCAAGATGGCTCCTGGAGCTCCAGCCATCACATCTACATTCCAGTCAGTAGGGAAAAGGAAGAAGGGATTAGAAAAACTTTTTTTAAGGGCAATTCCTGGAAGTCCCATATAACACTTTTACTTCTATTGGTCAAAATGTAGTCACATGGCCACAGTTCGCTCAGGAGAACATAGACAACGTAATTTTTGCTGGGTTCCAACGTGTGCATTTACAAAGCAAGGTCTGTATTACCAAGGGAGAAAAGGGCCTGGCTATTAGGGGAATCGCTGCCAAAATCTTATTCCTTCTACAGAGGTGGAGTGCATCCTAAACCTTCAGCCCTTAAGGCCCTCTAAATTGAGAATTTTACCAACTGACGTTTGGAGAACCGATTCCACCAAAAAGAAATCAACACTGGGCCAGGGGATGCAGCTCACCTGGGGCAGGTGGTGGCCTGGGGAGCTAGCACAAGGCTAAGGATCTCCTGCTAGGTCCCTCTCTCCTGTCTTGTTAATCTAGTCAGAGACCAGCCTTCTCTCCTCAAGACAGAAACCATACCAGTCCCACCTGGGCAAGGTCCCTTGCTGACTGGCTGGGAGCAGACACTAATCCATAACCCAACCGTCCCATTGACCGCCACAGCGAGCGTTTACCAGCAATCCCCAAAATAAACACCTCCACCACCAGGAGGCGCCACTTACACAGAACCCATCCAATGGGGTTCAGCAAGGCAGTGGCTTCCTGGTGCAGAGAGTCACGTGGTGAGAAGCAGGGGCATAAGAGCTAGATCGGGAAAGTGTATCCACACATCAGCTTCCAGAGAAGAGCTTGGTAAGGTGGCACAGGTTGGGGTGGCTGAATAACAAAAGCTTGATACTGTTCCAGCCAGAACAACGGGGTCGGAGGCAAGCAACCGGAAGCATCTGGTGGCATGTGGAGGATGGACTGGAGATGCCGGGAGAGGAGGATGAGCTGGCGGCCTCTCTGAGCCTCTGGGAGAAGAAGAGGAGGTGCCCTGACCCAGGCAGCACCTCCAGAACTACCAGAATTAACTAGTCCCTTGGCCACGTTTGTTGGGGCTCTGATCAGTTCTCTAGGGGGGAGGAATTACCGGGTGAGAGCAGAAAGCATCAGGTGTCTTTTGGACACCTAGAGGAGAGGGGAAGGGTGCTCCCAGCAAAGGGAAGACCAGGGACAAAGGTGTGGCTGTCCCGTTGTCACGGTATCCTTGAACCACCAGGCAGGCGCCAGGCTAAAAGGACTGCCTTTCGGGAGGCACGTGGTTGAATTTCAAAAACACCATCACGCTGAGTGAAATGAGTGCTCACGAGGGGCAAGAGTGCATTCAGGCGATTGCACTGATAAATACTGAGGGAGGCAAATCTTATCTTTTTAAAAAGGCAGGTCAGTACTTGCCTGGGGTGGGGGAAGTAACTTCAAAGAGGCACAGGGGTGCCTGGGTGGTTCAGTGGGTTGAGGCCTCTGCCTTCAGTCATGATCCCGGGGTCCTGGGATCGGCTGCGTCAGGCTCTCTGCTCAGCGGGGAGCTTGCTTCGCCCTCTCTCTCTCTCTGCCTGCCTCTCAGCCTGCTTGTGATCTCTGTCAGTCAAATTAAAAAAAAAAAAATCTTTAAAAAAAAAAAAAAAAAGAGGCACAAAGGAATACTCTGGGGTCACGAAAATATTCCGGATCTTGACTATTGTGGTGGTTACACAGGCCAGAATAGACCATAATTTAACACTTAAAAGGGTGCATTTTAATGGATGTAAATTACACAATAAAGTTGATTTTTAAAGTGTATGGAGATCCTGGGCACCCCCCTCAGAGATTATGATCTGGTTGCTCGGGGGTGTAGCCTGGGCACTGGAATTCTGATCAGCTTTCCAAGTGTTCCCAATGTGCTGGAAGCAGCGATCCTGCAGGTGTACCCTGCAAACATGCGTCAGAATCACAACGAGTTGGTTCATGCAGATTTCTGGCTTCCATCCCCAGAGGTTCTGATGCTGGGGTGGGGTGGGACTGGAACAAGGTCCCCAGGTGATTCTTGAATGAAGAATTTGAGCGCCACTGACTTAGACCATGCTCTGGGCAGACCCCACTGGGAGGGAAAGCCAGGAGCGGAGAAGAGCACAGAGCTGGGCCCTGGTATGTGCCCCTGAGCCAGACTCCAAACCACTCTGATCCTTCTTTACTGTGCACACTTTAGAACCCGCCACAGTCCACAACAGTGGCCACTAGCTAGTCGTCGTATATGGCTAGTGGGCACTTGAAATGCAGGTAGTCTGCTCTGAGATGTGCTGCAAGTAAAATTTGGGATTTGGGATGAAAAATGATTGTTTGAAAAATAATTATAAAGCATCTCAGTAATTTTTTACGTTGAATATATGCTGAAATGACAATGTTGGATATACTGGGTTAAATAAATTATTTAAATTAATTTTACCTGTTTCTTTCACTTTTTATCCCAAAATTTATTTAACTATGAAACTATTTTTTTCCAGTGGGGAACTCAAATTCTATAGAATTCCACTGAAGCACAGAGGATAAATGTGTATTTTGAGTTCTAAAATGCTATGATTCTGGGGCACCTGGATGGCTCAGTGAGTTAAAAGCCTCTGCCTTCTGCTCAAGTCTTGATCTCAGGGTCCTGGGATCAAGCTCTGCATTGGGTTCTCTGCTCAGCGGGGAGCCTGCTTCCCCTCTCTCTCTGCCTGCCTCTCTGCCTACTTGTGATCTCTGTCTGTCAAATAAATAAAAATAAAATCTTTAAAATAAAATGCTATGATTCTTTAATTGGTAGATTTCTGAAGAAAGATCTTCAAAGAAATAATTTCTTGCCAACGAGGCCTTCCTCACCCTTTTCCTAAGCAAGCTCTCCTCTTCCTGAGCACCCATTTGCCATGACACCAAGATTCAGCCATGTGCCCATCTCTGGGATGGTCAGGCTCTGCTGACTGCTTGAGTTGTGCACAGGGGTTCAAAGTCCCCTCCATCAGGGCCTGGCATGCTTACCCACAGTTACCAAGTACTACTCGCACATAAACCTATTCCAAAAACTGTCTCCTTACTGCCATCTTTACTTTCATGTCCGTACTTTCTTTCTTTCTTTCTTTCTTTCTTTATTTTTACTTGATCTGCTAGATCTCTCCCCATCAAAGTTTGGTACAGGACCCCCCCCCCACCAACTTTCCCTGGCAGTTTCAGTCTACTCTGACCTTTCTACCAACTCAGTTCTTCCCACGTTAGAATCATCTGTGGCACTTCTGCCCCCAGGTGCACAAACCTAGGGCCACCCCAGTAAGATACCGACTCAGTGGGTCTGGGAAGGAGCCCCACTACCCACAGATTCACAAAGGTCCGCTGAGCATTCTGGGACACCAGGAGCAGCAGGTATTTCTCTCACCTTCTATACCAGTCAAGTAAGTGTGTGCTCAGTGCTTCCTGGGGGCCCTTGCCTGGGGGCCTTGGGGCGCACAGAACGCAACAGCACCCTCATTCTGGAGAGCTCGGAGTAGCTGTGGAGGCGTGCCCTCAACGAAACGTGATGAGCACCACAAACACAGCAGGAGTGCAGTGCTTGGGGAGCAGGGGCAGGCAGTGGATCGTTATCAAAGCGAAGGTGGAGGAAGTTGAGGGAGGCCCTGAAGAAGTAGATTTTGCCTGCTCCGTAATTAGGGTATCGTGGCTGTGGCCACATACAGAGTATACGCCTCCATATACCCTGGCACAAAGTCAGAATGGAAAGGTCAGCAGAGGTCAGGATACAAAGGACTTCAAATACCAGGCTAAAGATGTTACCGTTTTCCTCTGGACAAAAGAAAATAATTTAAGGAACATAGTTGTCATTTTCTGGCATTGATTCATAGGATAGAAATCTCTATGAATTTCTATGGGCATTTTTATTACTAACAGTGTGTCACATACCCTAACCGTAACCCTAGCCCTAGCCTTAAGCCCCTAAACCCTAACCCTCTAGAGAGGTCTTTGAACTGCAGTGTATCAAGCACATATACTCACCCTCCCCTAGGTCTGAGAAAATGGCTTCCTCAACACACAATTTAAAAAAGGAGAGAGGGGCACCTGGGTGGCTCAGTGGTTTAAGCCCCTGCCTTCTGCTGAGGTCTTGATCTCATGGTCCTAGAATCAAGTCCCGCATTGGGCTCTCTACTCAGCGGGGAGCTTGCTTCCCACCTGCCCTCTGCCTGCCTCTCTGCCTACTAGTGATCTCTGTCAAATAAATAAATAAAATCTTTAAAAAAAAAAAAAACAAAAGGAGAGAGAGAAGAAGGCTAGTTATTCTGAAGAAGACCCCAAATATTTAAGAATCGGAAATATTTCTGAAAATGGTGCGACAGTAGAGATAAAAACACAAGAACTGAATACCTATTTAAAAAGTATTTAGGGGCGCCTGGGTGGCTTAGTGGGTTAAAGCCTCTGCCTTCGGCTCAGGTCATGATCCGAGTCCTGGGATTGAGCCCCGCATCAGGCTTTCTGCTCGGCGGGAAGCCTGCTTCCTCCTCTCTCTCTCTGCCTACTTGTGATCTCTGTCTTTCAAATAAATAAATAAAATCTTTTTAAAAAAATAAGTAAATAAATAAAAAATAAAAAGTATTTAGAGGAGCGCCGGGTGGCTTAGTCGGTTAGGCGGCCGACTCTTAATTTCAGTCGGGTCCTGCACTCAACGTGAGGTCTCCTCCTCTTCCTCTGCCCCACCTCCCCGGCTCACACTTATTCTCTCTAAAGTAAGTAAAAACTTAAAAAAATATACAAAAAAATAATAAAAAGTATTTAGAGCCCCAAATCCCTTCCTTGCTTCAGCTGGGTGAATAGCAGCCCTGCCCATACAATCACCCCAGCAGAGACTGAGGACTTGTTCACTGGAGAGGTCTCAAACTGCAGGATGCCAGACAAATGCCCTAACCCTAGTCCTTACCCCAAACCCCTAACTCTTAACCTTAACTTTCTGGAGAGGTCTGTGAACTGCAGGATACCATTCATCCTGTCTCTAACCCTAGAAAAAAAAAAGATGTGGCATATATATATGCAATGGAGTCTAAGTCAGCCTTTAAAAAGAATGAAATCTTGCCAATTACAGTGATGTAGATGGAGCTAGAGAGTATTATGCTGAGCGACATATGTCAGAGAAAAATACCATATCATTTCAATCATATGTGCATTTTAAGAAAGATAACAACTAGCAGAGGGAAATGAAAGAAAGAGGCAAAACAAGAAACAGACTCTTAAATATAAAGAACAAACTGATGGTTACTGGAGGGGAGGTTGGGGGGCGGTGTATGGGTGAAATAGGAAATGAGGATTAAGGAGTGCACCTGTTGTGATAAGCACCAGGTATATGGAAGTGTTGAATCCCTATACTGTACACCTGAAACTAATATTACACCGTACATTAAGTAATGGAATTTAAATAAAAACTTTAAATAAAAATTTAAAATAAAAAAATTTAAATAAAAAAATTTAAATAAAAAAAATTTAAATAAAAAAGTAAAAGTGTGTCGACAATCCATTTTCCATAAGGAACACTAAAACAGTGACTCTCCACATACATAACATTATATTCTCACCTAGTTTTTCTTAAATTAATAGCTCATAATACCCACATTTCAAGATCTAATTTTCAAGCGTTCTCAACTCTATATGACATTTAGCCTCAAAACAATTACCAATCCAAATCCACCAAAATGATGACCACCTGAAATCGACTTTACAGAGTGCCAAACAGTGAAAATAATTATCTTGTCTTTCTGCTTTTTAATGTAACTACTAGACAATTTTATCTTATTTTTATTTTTTATACGATTTTGTTTATTTGACAGAGAGAATCCAGGAGAGAGCACAAGTAGGGGGAGCGGCAGAGGGAGAGGGAGAAGCAGGCTCCCTGCAGAGCAGGAGCCCAATGCGGCGCTGGATCCCAGGACCCTAGGATCACGACCTGAGCGAAGGCAGACGCTTAACGGACTGAGCCACCCAGGCGCCCCACTACTAGACAATTTTAAAACACATATGTTTCACATTATATTTCCATTGTTCAGAGTTGCTTCCCACTTCCCAAAGGCTGACGATGGCTCTCAGTTCAGCCTAAGCATACACACAAGAGATTGATTTTAAACCTTTGCGTGGGGGATCCAAGAGTTTGATAAACAGTAAAAAGAGATAAATAGCAAAAATTAAAATAGTAATGGGTAGCATTGAAAATGAGCGTGTCGGGGCGCCTGGGTGGCTCAGTGGGTTGAAGACTCTGCCTTCGACTCAGGTCATGATCCCAGGGTCCTGGGATCGAGCCCTGCATCCGGCTCTCTGCTCAGCGGGGATCCTGCTTCCTCCTCTCTCTCTCTGCCTGCTTGTGATCTCTATCTGTCAAATAAATAAATAAAATCTTTTAAAAAAAAAAAATGAGCGTGTCCCATACACCAAGCACATATGCCTCCATATTCCCTCACTGAATCTGCCTCCTGTCCTTGTGTGGGCTTGTATCTACTGCTGTGTAACAGATTACTCCAAATATTCGCGGTTTAAAAGTTATGAGTGCGCACAGTTTCCTTGTGTCGGGAATTTGGGGGCCGCTTACCTGGGCAGTGCTGGCTCAGAGCCTCTCGAGTTTTCAGGCAGGATGAAGGCCGAAGCTGCAGTTAACCGAAGGCGTGTTTGGGGTAGAAGACCCACTTTCAGAATGGCTCAACCCCCCCCCCCCCCCGGCTGTTGGCAGAAGGCACCAGGCCCTGCCCGCCACTGCTCTCTCCATGGGGCTGCCATTTACGCGTGGGGAAAGTGGACAGAGAGCCTGAGGCTGGGGAAGGGAGGCTGTGAACCGGGCCTGGAGGGCGGGAGCCGCCTCCGATGGGGCAGAGCTGGAAGGCTGGCGGAGGCTATTGAGAAGCCTCGGCAGGACGCTCTCCTCCCTGCCTTCGACGCCGGAGGACCCCAGAGCTCAGTGAAAGCTTCCTCCTCCCTTTCTCCGTCATGGCTTCCAGACAGAAGCCCGCTCAAAAAGGACAAATCCTGATTGGCCAAAGGCTGAGCCAATCAGAGGTTCCCAGGCCAAGTCACGTGACCTGGCTCTGGCCAATGCTGAGTGAGAAGAAGTCTGCCGGGGAATGATGGGAAGATTTTATTGGATCTTGACTAGAGCTGGGAACGGAAAACGCTTCACCTTTTCGGCCTTCGGCTGCCGTTGTGCGTGCACGTGGCAGTCATCTTGGGCTGTGCTGGCAGTCGGCCTCGGCGTGCAGCGTGCGGAGAGCGGGGAAGGGAGAAGCAGAACCTGGAGCTTCGGAGTTATCACTGAGCCACCGTGTTGACCAGCTCGGGAACTGCCCCATCATGGGAATCTACATAGGGTGGTACACATCAGAGTTTCAAACCATTTTGGGACACCCATTTTAGGCAGCCAGAAGCATCCACACTGATATTTTGAAGGCTGATTTGCTCACCTGATCATAGCCCAGGCTCAGGTAAGCGTGGGATGGAGTGAGGAGCAGGGACACAGCAGGTGGCATGATGGAATGTCCATTAAAATGCTTTCAAATACCAGATGTACGTTAAAGGGAAGAAGCCCGACCCCACTCCCAACCTCCCAGTAAGACTTGAACGCTGGAGCCGCCACCATTGTAAACTCAGCTTTGCAAGAAGACACGAGTTTTTCAAATGTAACTCTGAGAGGCAAAACGATTGTACAAATGTAGATATTTTCCAAAATGTGGGCTAGTGGAATGTCACCATTAACCTCCAAATGGGATATAAAGTGACGGGTTATTAACTCTAAAAGATGGCCCAGGTTCAAAACCAGCCTGGAATGACTCCAACCAAAGTTTTTATTTTTCTCTCCTACTTTGTTTCTTTATCTTAGTGAGTAAAAAGTATTGCATGCCTTGTATTTATCTGTTAATAATCCCATTATTCCTTGTAAGCTTTGCATAGTGGCACTATCATAGCCAGTGAAGTTTATCTGAGGCATAATTACTGCCAACTGAAAACTTTCCCCATAATCCTAGAATTTGCATTTCCTGTGCACTATGAAATTTTTACCACGTTACAGATGCTTCTTTATTCTCACAGTGCTAAAAAATAATGTGATTGCAAGATTTTGACTTGAAACTCTAGGCTGTTCTAACTGCTGGTAACAAAAACCTCAGCAAGGCAAGAGAGAGAACATGTTCTGTCCTCTCCTGCAGCTTCGGAAAAGCAGACTCTGCCTCATGAGACTGTCCTTGTAAATGTATTTCTAACAAAGGAGTCTTATAAGACACCCAGACTTCAAAGACTGATGTTGCGACAAACCATAAAAGACTCAATCTCGGGGCGCCTGGGTGGCTCAGTGGGTTAAAGCCTCTGCCTTCAGCTCAGGTCATGATCCCAGGGTTCTGGGATCAAGCCCCGCATCAGGCTCTCTGCTCAGCGGGGAGCCTGCTTCTTCCTCTCTCTCTGCCTGCTTCTCTGCCTACTTGCGATCCTTGTCTGTCAAAAAAAAAAAAAAAAAAAAAGACTCAATCTCAAAAAACAGACTGAGGGTTGCTGGGGGGAGGGGGGACGGGAGAGGGTGGTGGGGATATGGACATTGGGGAGGGTATGTGCTATGATGAGTGCTGTGAAATGTGTAAGCCTGGCGATTCACAGACCTGTACCCCTGGGGATAAAAATACATTATATGTTTATTAAAATAAATTTTAAAAAATAAATAAATAAAAGAAACACAAACCTTAAAAAAAAAAAAGATTGATGTTGCTGCATCCTCTGACAGCCACCTTCAAATTCCTGTATTAGTTTGTTAGAGCTGCCATAACAAAATATTACTGGTTAGACCGGTGGCTTAAACATCAGGAATTTTCTTCTCATGGTTCTGGAGGCGGAAAGTTCAAGATCAGTGCTGGCTGAGTTGGTTTCTTCGGAGGCCTCTCTTTGGCCTGCAGATGGTCATCTTGTTGCTGTGTCTTCAGACGGCCTTTGCCCTGTGTGCACATATCCCTGGTATGTTTTTGTCTTTTTATGGAAGTCGTGTTGGATTAGGCCTCCACCCTTATGACCTCATTTAAAGTTAATTACCTCTGCATAATTGAGCCTGGCTGGCTCAATCAGTTAAGCGTCTGACTTTCAGCTCAGGTCGTGATCTCGGGTTCATGAAATCAAGCCTCACGCTGGGCTCCAGGCTCAGCATGGAGTCTGCTTGAGATTCTCCCGCTCCCTCTGCTCCTCCCCACCACTCATGTGTTCATGCGCATGCTATTAAAAAAAAAAGTTAATTACCTCTTTAGAGGTCTTGTCTTCAACACAATGACATTGAAATGTGGGGCTTCAACATATGAATGGGGCTGGGGACCACAATTTAGTCCATAACACCTCTAAAATCTGGACTGCATGTCCTTTTTTTTTTTTTTTGCTTTTGAATTTTCTTTTATTTCTTGAATTTAATTTTATTTTTTCAGTGTTCCAAGGTTCACTGTTTATGCACCACACCCAGTGCTCCATGCAATACATGCCCGCCTTAATACCCACCACTAGGCTGATCCATCCCCCCACCCCCCTCCCTCCCCAAAACCCTCAGTTCCTTTTGTGGAGTCCAGTCTCTCATGGTTCCTCTCCCCCTCCGATTTACCCTAATTCACTTTTCCTTTTGGACCGCATGTTTTAACTCATAATCTGTCGCCCTTGCTAGTAATATCTACATCAACAGCGCTCCCTTTTCCTGAAAAGTACAAAGACTTGGGCGTTTTCATTGTCACTTCTCTCTTCTCCTACCCTCGACGAGCTAAAAAGAACATCATAATTCTGCTAGACCTTCTTATTCAAACAAATAGTGTCATGTCACTTAAATTTTCCTCCCATTGATCGATGGGCTGTGCCTGAAACAGCAACATGAGAAAATTGCTTTCACATGAAAAGTGCTGGTGTACCTGTATCTTCTAAATGTTGGGAGTAGGTCTGGTGCTGTGACATTGTTGTGCATCTGATTTGATTTAGGGCTGGACTGATTCCAATTCTGAGAGGCTCAAGAGGATAGACCCAGCCCGAGGAAAGAGAGCTAGCTGGGTTCTCTCTGATGGGAAGGAAAAGGAAGCCAATTCCATCAGGCCCCCCGGGCTGAAGATCTGAAGCTGCCAAACGGACCCACTGGGGGAGCTGCTATCGCCACCTCCTAGAACAGTGGGGACTCAAAAAGCTACTACTGGAATTATTGGCTCCAGAACCACGCCACGCTTGCTGGAGTCACACAGATAAGAGCCTCTCAAAACACACAAAGCCAATCACTGGCGGTGCCCCAGAAAAAGACACCAGCCTCTCCACAACTGTGCTTGCCAGAATCCGTGGCAGAAGCATCATAAGCTCGGCCCCCACTTCACTTCTCCTTTCCAAATCTCACAAAGTATGTCACATTGGCAGAACTCTGGCTTCAAGGGAAGTGAGGAAGTGTGGTTTTAGCTTCCCGGTCTCTGTAGCACAGAAAGGCACACCAGAAGAAAGAAGGCTTGAGCCAACAAATTCACAGTCTAAAACCCCTGGGACATTTTCTCTTCAGCTTCCTACATCCAGGGGGAAACCCATATCTGGTCTTTTCCCTGCCTAAGTAGGGCCTGCTTTGCAGAAAAAGCTCCAGATAATCTCGGTTTCTTTGCACCTACATTTCTATCAGTAACTGGGTGGAGACTTAAGATCTCAACGAGTATTACCTTTCATCCTGGCCTAAAGGCAGAACTAATAGAGAGATGCAGAAGTAAAAGAGAGAGAGAAGGCAACATGTTGGCTTTATTACCTGAACAATAAAGAATATCAGGAAACCTAAGTGAGCCATGTGGCTCAATGGATTTGCCACCACCTCCCTCTTTTCTGCTCCCTTAAATTGAGCAGCTTAATTTAGGATATAAATTTGGCTGTGTATGACAGTCAAAATAAGAATAGCGTTAGTTACATACAAATACATGGAAATGTATTCTCTCTGCTGTGACAGTGCAACAGCTCTGTTCTGTGAAGGTGTCAGGAGCCTGGGCTCTTCCATCCCGTTCTTGGCCATCCCTGTGGAGTTGTGCTTGTCCACATGGTCCAAGATGCCACGCCACCTCGTCCCCCCACCCTAGACCGAAGGAAGGGAAAGCAAGAAAGGAGGGCCCAGTCCTTTAAGGGCATGACCCCAAAACTGCACTTCTGCTCACACCTCATTGACCAGAACCAGGCCTCCAGGACACACTTGCTGCAAGGGAGGCTGGGAAATCTAGTCTTTATTCCAGGCAACCATGTGCCCAGTGAAGACTTCTTTAACTGTGAAAGAGGGAGCTAATAGATTGGGGGGTGTGGGCACCACTAGTTTCTCTCCCATATAATCTTACCTCCAGTAGGCCCTTTACCATGTGGCAGACCAAAATGGACTCTTTTTGGAGAAAAGCAAATCCGAAAGTGGAGGGAGGGGGTCTGAGCCATGCAAGCTCAGTTTCCTCTCCCAGACTCATCAATCTCATAACAAAGAAGTGGGACAAAAGCCATAGCCTTATTCCAACTCCAGGTTTCTAACTGGGGCACTACTGGCATTTTAAGTGAGACAAGTCTGTGTCACAGAGGACGGTCCCTCCTATTACTGCAGGACGTTTAGCCCAGTAAACACCAGTACTGTTCTGTCCTCAAGCATGGTGACAACCCAAAATGGAGGCAGATATTTCCAACCCTCCTGGAAGGAGCTGGGGCACCAGTCCTTCCATGGAAACAGGAAACACATGCGATAGGACCTCATTCTATCCAAACCTAGCCCTGGTGGGATACGGGGTCCTTTCAGCCTCCCAGCTGCCTTTTACAATTCATCTTTGTCCACAGCACCCCAGTACTGGCTATTTGTCCTGTTATTGGTGAAGTGATGCTTTACTGCTCCCCTCTAACACATCACGCCCTTGTACATGTGCGCATGCGCGTGCACGCACCCGTACGCCAAGAGACCTGAATGATGATGTTGCCAGGAATATTTGACCTAATCTGTGCCTCAGGAAACTCATCATCCCAGGACCGGAGGAAGTGAAGCTGGCTTGGAGGGAGCGTGCCTTACAAGGGTTTGGCTTTGGACTCTCTCCTCCAAGTGGGACTCATGTTCTTTTTTCTTTTTTTTAACTCTAAACATTATTCAAATTTCACCCATTTTTTCATTAATGTCCTTCTTCTGTTCCAGGACCCCATCCAGGATCCCATGTTGCACTTAGTTTTCATGTCTCCTGAGTCTCCTTTGTGACAAGTTCTCAGTCCTACCTTATTTTTTCATGGTCATGATCATTTTAAGGAACACAGGGTATTTTGTAGAATCTCTCTCAATTTGGGTTTATCTAAGTTTTTCTCACACTTAGACTGGGGTTCTGGGTTTGGAGGTGGGGAGAAGACCATTAGGTGAAGTGGTTCTTCTTCTTCTCCTCCTCACCTTCCTCCTCGGTCTCCTCCTCCCCCTCCTTTTTCTTCTCCTCCTCCCCTTTGCCCCCCAACACCCCCTCCCCCTTCTGCCTCCTCCTCTTTTCCTCCTCCGCCTTCTTCTTGAAGTATCCTTCTTATCATATTATTTCAGGGCCTACATAATATTCACATGACATCACTAGCCAGGATGAACTTGCGCCATTGGTTAAGCTATCTGACTCTAACGAAAGAGAATGACTCATTAGATGTTGTATCTGCCATTTGCATGCTGTTTTCCTACTTGATTAATCCCTCCCCCAAATTATCTATGGGATTGATGATGATTTGTTATGATTTCTGCTGATGTAACTTAGCTATTTCCCAGAGTACCAGCAAGGGTGGATTTGAACTTCATCCAACCTTAACTGGACAATAAAGACAAGCTATGTATGTATATGATTGCTCCTTGTCTTTTTTTCTTTAAATAATTTTTAAAATTTTTAATGATTTTTTTAAAAAGCTCATGAAATAAAATTTACCATCTTAACCATTTTAAAGGTACAGCTCAACAGTAAGTATCTTCAGATCATTGTGCAACAGATCAGGGCTCATGTTCTTTCAGCGACACACCAAATTTTTTGCAGTTATGTGGACAGATATGTTTCATTTCATCATTATGTTTTTGCTGTCATCTGCATTGATGAAAGTCGCCTATTAGTGTGTAATTTTGTGGGTGGTGGTGTTTAAAAACTGAGTTGAGCTTATTTTAGTCGTTTTAAAGTCAAATACTGAGTAAATAAATAAAAGTGCAGATGGGCAGATGTGACTATGGAAGGAATTAGGATGTGGTATAAGAAAGGCTGAGGTTTGGGAAACGCAGACTGCTAAATCCTCCTCCTCCCCCCAGGGCATCCCTTACCCATCCTCAGTTTCCACTAGATCCCAAACCACGCACTCTCAAAAAACTCTGTTTTTCACCTTTCCTTTCCATCAGAGTTCCTTTGGAAGCATGTAACTAAATCCCAAATCAAACTTCCATGAAGATTGATGGGAATCTATAGCCTCAGATGACACAAAAGCTGAAAGATTAGACCAGCTTCAGGCACAACTGGATCTAGCTGCTTAAATGATGTCATGAGAAATCTGTTCATCTATTCGCTATGCTTTCTTCTGTGTTGGCCTCCTTCTAGGCAGCCTTTGTAGCCATGGTGGAAAGAAGGCCCACAGCTGCTCCACATTTAGGTCCCTTCAGCTTTGCAAGGCAGACGGAAAGAAAATACTTTACTCCCCAGAGTTCCAATAGAGGTCCTCTGTTTAATTTTACTGGGCCTGTGTGGGTGGTGCGCCCAGCTATCACAGAAGCACGGGGTTGACATGCTCTTATTGGCTAGGCTTAGGTCACGTGCCCAACCCTCCCCCAATCACTGTGATTGGAAGAAGAAATGCTCTGATTAGCCAGACCCAGCTTCCTCTCCCTGGAACCTTGGGAAGGCTGGTTTCTCAAAACAAAATCCAGATGCTGTTACCCCAATAAAAGAGGCAGCAAGCTAGGTAAGCTGGAACCCCAGACTCCTCATCCACAGATGGTTATTAATCGTGTTGCAAATATTTGCTTATCATCCTCTGGTAGTCCTGTGGCCTGGTTAGTCGCCCCAGCAAGGCCTCATAAAAGTCATAAAAAAAGGCAGTGTGGGTAATGCTAAAAAGATATCACCAAGTCACTTGATAAAGACTATTTTCAAAGACTTGTGGGTGAAACTTTGCCCCAGAGAAGAAACCTGGACCTCACCAGGAGGGGAAAGCATGAGCTGTTGAGTCAGATAAGAGTTCAAATTCCAACACTCCCATGACACTCACTCACTTACTCATTGTTCATTCACTATTTAAAAAAAAACAAAACCCCAATTACTGAGCACCCATGATATGCCAGGCACTGTCCTAGACAATGTGGACACAGCCAGACAAAATCTGGACAAAACCCCTACCCTCCTGATGTTCTAAAGATGTGGGTATGGGAATGGGGAGATAAAGAATAAACAAGTGAATGAAGAAATGAATCATTTCAGACAATAGCAATTTTTGGAAAGAAAAGAAAACAGTGTATCTTGCCAGCAAGAAGCTGGGGTTTCCCCCAGTGCAGGCATTAGGGAAAGCCCTTTGGAGGAGTTGCTATTTGATTTGAGAATGGAACAATGAGAGAGAATCAGCCATGAGATGACTTGTGAAAGGTGCTAAGGCAAGACAGCAGCAAGTGCTAAGGGCCTGGGGTGACTCCCTCCAAGAACTGACAAAAGCCATTGTGAATAGCTGTGTGAGGTTAGGTGAATTACTTAGCCTCTGTGAGCCACTGGAAAGTGAGGGCGATCATACTGACTCGCCAAGGTTGCTATGAAGATTCAATTAAACAATTCTTAAAGGTCAAGTCCTGTGCCTGGCATATGGTAGGTGTTCAATAAACGCCAGCTATCTGTTTGAGCGATACAACTATTGAGGAGGAAAGAATAGGTCCAAAGGATGAGAGAATGGAGCTTTTGTGGCTTTTCCTTCCAGAATCCAAATTCAGGATATAGTATGAGCAAGGCCCCAAGAAAGGGCTTCTGAAAATGCCTCCAGGACATCCTCGATACCAACAAAATACTTCACATTATTTTAATAGTATTGCCATTCATCGAGCACCTACTCTATGCCAGGCACTCTGCTGGGCATCTGATGTCCATGAGCCCCCCCGACTCTGAGGCAGGCACTATCATCAGCACCCTCGTTTTACAGAGGAGAAAAGTGGAGACTCTGAGCTGATAGTCATGGAGTCTGGAGCCAAGTCAGGAGGCAAGAGAGGGCCCTGCCACCTCCTACATGATGACCTTTGGCCATTCCTCTCTGGTGTGAAGTGACAGAGGCGGGACAATTCCACCCCACCCTCCATCTTCATCATTCTCCACGGCAGAAGGGCTGGAAAAGGGGGGCAGGGAGGGAAGAGAGTGAAACCCCAGAACCTCTCCTCCCAGAATCCCATCCCTGCGTGCTCCCCACCCACCACTACCATTAACCCAGTGATGGAGAAGAGTGCAGGTCTGGGAGGTGAATTTCCAGCCAAGAGCAGGAGCCAGGCAGGGAAGCAGGGGTGTGGCCAGGACGGGGGCAGGGCCAAAGTAACATACTTGACTGTGAAGTCTAGAAGGCCCCACTCCTGACAGGGCGACCTCCCCTGCACGACGCCACACCTGGACAGAACGCGGCATGAGGTGTCCTCTGGACGCCAGACCGGGCCACAGCTCTGCCTGGAAGGGGCTACTTCTAACAGGTGCGTAAGGAACAATGGGTTCACCCACAGGTTGGGGACAGGGAGAGGACAGCCCCAGGGAGAGTCTCTATCCAAGTCAGAGTTGCCCCCTCTCAGAGCTCTGCCTCTAGTCAGTTGAAAGAGGCACAAGAGCTCTTAAGGTCCCGCAAGAGGCTGTGCTCTTTTTATTTTTATTTTTTTTTTAAGATTTTTAGAGACACAGTGAGAGAGGGAACACAAGCAGGGAGGGTTGGAGAGGGAGAAGCAGGCTTCCTGCTGAGCAGATAGCCCAATGCGGGCCTGATCCCCGGACCCTGGGATCATGACCCAAGCTGAAGGCAGATGCTTAATACTGAGCCACCCAGGCTTGACCCTTTTTACCAAGGAAGGAAGTGAGGTTCAGAAAGAGGCAGAGTCACCTGTCCAAGATTGCAGGCTGGGGAGGGTAGAATCAGAACTCAGGACCAGGACCACCCCCGCCCAGCCCTTTTTCACTGAGCACCATGGCTCACCCCAGCTATCTACATTTAATAATAATTTTTAAATAATAATAATAAGATAGGGGCACCTGGCTGGCTCAGTTGGTTGAGCGTGGGATTCTTGGTTTTAGAGCAGGTCACAATTGCATGAGTCATGGATGGAGCCCCTCCTGGGGCACCACACTCATCAGAGTCTGCTTGAAGATTCTCTCTCTCCTTCTGTCCCTCCCTCCACTCACATGCTCTCTCTCTCAAATAAATAAGTAAATCTCCTTTAAAATAATAATAATAATAGGGATGCCTGGGTGGCTCAGTGAGTTAAGCATCTGCCTTCAGCCATGGTCATGATCCTGGGGTCCTGAGTTGGAGCCCTGCGCCTGGCTCCCTGCTCAGTGGGGAATCTGCTTAAGATGCTCCTTCTCCCTCTGCCCCTCCCCCTGCCCGTGCTCTTTCTCTCTCTCAAATAAATAAATTAAATCTTAAAAAAAAATAATAAAGAGTCGTAATATCAAGAGGTCACGTGACTGACTTCTCCATGCCATTCTAAGTGCCTTCATGTTGTAACATATAATTCTTTTTTTTTTAAGATTTTATTTATTTATTTGACAGACAGAGATCACAAGTAGGCAGAGAGGCAGGCAGAGAGAGAGGAGGAAGCAGGCTCCCCACAGAGCAGAGAGCCCGATGCGGGGCTCGATCCCAGGACCCTGAGACCATGATCTGAGCTGAAGGCAGTGGCTTAACCCGCTGAGCCACCCAAGCGCCCCTATGTTAACATATAATTCTTAACCCTATGAGGCAATGGCTGGATGATCTCCACTCTATGGTAGGGGAAACTGAGGCACAGAGAGGTTATGTGCCTTCCCCAGGCCACCCAGCTTAGAAGTGGCAGAGGGAGAATTTGAACCCAGATGGTCTGGCTACCAAGAACACTTTCCAAAGATGACACACACGCACCTCTCAGAAAGTGAATGAACTGCCTCCTTTTCCAGGTCTTAAAAGGTCTGGTTCCATGTAGTTTCAAAACCCCAAACGCCACCCTATTTCAAGTTTCGCCTCATCCCCAGCTCAGGCCTGTGTCTGACTACAGTGAGATTGTACTGGGACATGGTGGGCCTCGGGCCGATTTCTCTGTGTGTCCTTCCCCCCCACCCAGAGATGTGGTCCGTGGCCTCCTCAGGGCCATGGGCAGAGAGGAGGAAGGCAAGGAAGGGGGCAGGAAAGCTTCTATTTGGCTACTGTACTTGTAAAGAGTGAAGGTCTTCTGTATGGTTGAGGCACCATTGCCGGATCTGCTGGGGGACAGGGGACACTTTGAGGACCCTTGTCACTGCAGACTATGTTCCTGGGGCTCCATGAACTGGGCGCCACTAGAAGCTCGCCACCATCTCCCAGCGCCCTCCAGCCTCTTTCTGCCAAGGTCAGCCCCTTGGGAGCCCCGTCCCATGAGGGTCTTTGCCAGACAGCCTCCAGCCGGCTCCCTGCGGAGGCATCCGCCACTGCCTCATGGGAAACACAAGGACACCTCTGTTGTGCCACGGAACACTGGAGGCATGGGTCATGTCCACTCTGGCCTCCATTCCCTCAGCCCCGCAGGCCCTTCCCTCTCCATCCCTCACTTGGAGACTTAGAGGTCTAAGTCCCTGCAAATTCCAGCCGACACATTTCTAGCTCTCTGGGACAGGTTCCCTTGGAGCCGCCCTCACTTGGCCTGGGGAGGAGGAAAGCCCCGGGACTCCCCTCACCCCTGGGGGGAGGGCTCGAAGTTCATTCTCAACTCTCCCCCAAAGAGCCTCACTCTGGGCCTCCCCCTCTTCTCCAGGGGCTCTTGGCCTCCGTTCCGGCAGAGTGGCAGGGGCTGGAGAGGCCAAGGCCGGCAGAGCTAGTGACGTAATCCCCGTTTTGAGACCTCAGCTGGGCGTGGAGGTTCTTGGCAGCTGCTGTTCCACTCTCAGCCTCTGGGACCTCTGTGGAGATTTTGAGAGCCTGAGGAAGTCAAGTGTAACATCTCGTATGTGTCTCTATTTTTAACCGCTGATTCGGGAAGTGTCCCTGACTGAAATAGCCACGCTCCTAAAACCTAAGAGTTCTGGAATCATCTCGATGGTTCCAGCTCTGAAATTCCATCCTTCATCCTGCAGACTTAAAATATGTGTGTGTGTGTGTATATATAATCTATATAATACCTGAATGAGACTGTCCTCAGCCCTGAAAATTCATGATCTCACTGAATGTCAGGCACTGCTATGAAATGATTACTATCCAGCACCTACCTTGAGCAGGGAAACTGAGACTCGGCCAGAAATAATAAGTGGCAGAGTCAGGCTTACAAACCAGGCTCCAGTGGCCTCCAAGTCTCCAAGTGAAACCATGATTCTTTTTTTTTTTTTAAGATTTTATTTATTTATTTGACCGACAGAGATCACAAGTAGGCAGAGAAGCAGGCAGAAGAGAGAGGGGGAAGCAGGCTCCCTGCTGAGCAGAGAGCCCGATGCGGGGCTCGATCCCAGGACCCTGGGATCATGACCCGAGCCAAAGGCAGAGGCTTTAACCCACTGAGCCACCCAGGCGCCCCTGAAACCATGACTCTACAGCAGCTGAAGGAAGGGTCCCCAAGATGGGAGGTCTCCTTAAGGTGCCTTGACACTTGTTGAATCACCAGTGACCTGCAATGGTGTCAGAGTCATAACTTCACCCCCGACTGCAGACCCGGTGACCTGAGATCTTCCACTTCAATTACTTATTCAACAAACACCCCTGCTCTGTTGGGGCTCATGGTCCAGAGAAAAGCCAGACCCATCCCCGAGTGGGTAGGGTAGGCATGTGGGGGCCCAAAGAAGACGGCTGAGGCCTGAAGTTGGGGAGGCGCTGGCCAGGGAAGGCCCTTTCAAAATAAGAGCTCAGGGAAATGTGATGTCGCTTTTGCAAACTGCATCCCTGTGTCCTTTGTTTCATAAAAGGGTAAGAATGCAAATTTTTTTTTTCCATCCAAAAAAAGCGACACCCTGAGAGTTCCCATCACTCCATCTGCTGAGGTCCCTGCCCGGACACTGTAGTGTCCATCACCAAGCATCCCTGAGGGCCAGGGAGGGGTTCAGAAGGGGGGTGCCTGGGCTGAAACTGGATGAAGAGATTCTAGGTAGGGGGACCCACGCGTGCCAAGGCCTGGAGGCCGGGGCAACTGCACAGAGCTCAGTCTGCCTGATGCAGACAATGAGGGAAGAGTGGTAAGACGGGCGTGGAGATGTAGGAGGGTGCCAGGCGAGGGGATCTGTGCTGTGTCCTGAGAGCACTGGGGAGCCACGGAAGGCTTATGAGCAGGGGAATAGAAAAATCACACCAGGGGTGCCTGGGTGGCTCTGTGGGTTAAGTGTCTGACTCTTGATTTTGGCTCAGGTCATGATCTCACAGTTGCGAGATCAAGCCCCGTGTGGGGCTCCGTGCTCAGCGGAGGAGGCCACTTGAGAGTCTCTCTCCCTCTGCCCCTTCCCCAACTCTCTCTCAAATAAATAAATAAATCTTTTTTAAAAAAGATTTTATTGGGGCGCCTGGGTGGCTCAGTGGGTTAAGGCCGCTGCCTTCGGCTGAGGTCATGATCCCAGCGTCCTGGGATCGAGCCCCGCATCGGGCTCTCTGCTCAGCAGGGAGCCTGCTTCCTCCCTTCTCTCTCTCTGCCTGCCTCTATGCCTACTTGTGATCTGTCTGTCAAATAAATAAATAAAATCTTTAAAAAAAAGATTTTATTTATTTATTTGACAGAGGGAGACACAGTGAGAGAGGGAACACAAGCAGGCTTCCCACAGAACAGGGAGCCCGATGCGGGGCTCAATCCCAGGACCCTGGGATCATGACCTGAGCCGAAGGCAGATGCTTAACGACTGAGCCACCCAGGCACCCCGAAATAAATCTTTTTTAAAAAGAAAACATACCAGTTGCCCACTCAGAGATCAAAATCAGTGGAGGTACGAGGGGGGCAGTGAGCCCCACCCACCCACCAAGAACGCCCTATATTTCCTATATTTCTGATCCTTAAAATGTAACCACTTACTGTATTGGGGGGGGGTTCATCTTTAAAAGACATATTTACAGCACACCAAGGACTTGCGATTACAGAAGCAAGAATGGTAACAGTGATGGTAATGATAATGATAATGTCAAGCATTGATCTGGCCGTCACCTTGTTGGCACACCGTTCTAAGCCCTTTACACGCCTAAGATCAGGGCTTTTCAACATCGACACTACTCGCATTTGGGGTCCAGTGCTTCCTTGTTGCCGAGGCTGTCCTGAGCATGGTAGGAGGCTGAGCAGCCTCCTTGGCCTCTACCCACTGGGGTCCAGTAGCAGCCCCCCACTGTCATGACAACCAGAAAGATTTCTACATATTGCCAATGTCCCCTGCGGGGAGCACATCATCCCCAGTTGAAAATCACTGGAGGCATTATTATCCCCATTTTATAGATAAGGAAACTGACGCTCAGAGAGGATAAGTAACTTTCCCAAAGTCACTAGAGCTAATAAGTTTCAGGACTTGCACGCTGGCAGTCCAGTTCTGGATCTCACACTCTGGTGTGTGAGCATTTGTGTGTGTGTACATGTGTGTGTGCATGTATGTGTAAAAGACTACTGAGAATATTTATGCTTATTTCCTTTATTCAAACTTCAATTTTTGAATGGGTTGTATGTTCCAGCGCTTCAAATCTCAAAGATATAGAAAAGACCTTGTGAGGTCTCTGTCGACCCACCCAGTACCTCTGACCCTTCTCTCCCCGCCGTCACACACAGAGAGCCACTGTTTTTGTGTTTCCGGGGTTCCTTTGCATGTTTATAAGAAATGCAAATATATATTTACTTTTCTTCCGTTTTTACACCAAAGGTAGCACACCATAAGAACTAGCCAGCAGCGCGCATTCGTTTCTTAACTACATACCCTGGAGCTCTTTCCTTCTCAGTTCATGCCATACCGGAGTTCCTCCTCCTCCTTGTGTACAGGTGTATCATTCCACTGTGTGGATGGACCATAATTTATTAAATCAGTTCCCTATGGATGGGCACGTGGATATTTCCAATCCTTAGCCATTATAACTAAGGTGTGGCAAAAGAACCCCGCCCATTAGTCATTTTATATTGAGAAAGTGTATCTGTAGAACACATTCCCTGACATTTAATTTCAGGATCAAAGGATATAGAGGGGCGCCTAAGTGGCTCAGTTGGGAAAGCATCTGCCTTAGGCTCACGTTATGATCTCAGGGTCCTAGGATCGAGTCCCATATTGGGCTCCCTGCTCAGTGGAGTCTTTCCTGGTATGTCATTGTTCTTTTGATTGGTGGGTGGTTATTTGTTTGTTTTTTCCACTTGGCCAAAGTCTTTTACATTTTCATCTCAGTCGTTCCAGTCTTTTATGGCTGGACCTTGTGTTCTTACTGCAACAGCCATTAATCCAATGAGAGGCAGAAGACTGGGGTGGCTGGGTATGTGCATAGGGTCTGGAGCCAGACCCCGAGGATTCCACTCCAAGCACTAAGCCACATGGAAATTTAATTAAAGGAAGTGAGAGCAACTGGGGCTGATGGGGGCACACTCACCAGTCTAATTTACTGATGGAATTTTGCCTGCCTGGGTGTGGATCACAGCCCTGCTGTTTACCACCTAGGACACCCTAGACAATGGTCTTCAGGTCTCTGAATTTCCATTTCCTCAGTCCTCCTGGGGCTGTAATAGTTGTGTCATTCAGGGCTGAGGCAGGAAAATGGTCTACTCATAAGGAGTAATGGGGGGAGTAAAAAAAGGGACTATTTGCAGAGGTGTAGATGGGGCACAGATAAACCCATCTGAGATCATGCAGCACCCAGAGGCTAGCCACGGCAGAAAGCTCTTACCTCCTCTGTGCGAGAAACCCTAAGAGGAAGACCAGATCCCCCAAACCCAAAGACAATGGTATGTGGAGAGGGACACCAACAGCAACTTTAATAGAGGGACACGGCTGACTGGTGTTGATGGAGCAGGGAGGGAGCTGGGGGACCAGCTACCTCAAGGTCACTCCCACTGGCAAAAGCCAACCTGAAGCAAAAGACACAGGGACCTGACAATGCAGATCAAAGAAGTCAGCCTTCCAGGAAGCAGAGCGGGGCAGAGAAGGTCAGAAAATGGATCGGCAGGATTCCCTGAGTAATGTGTGCTTGGTGGGGTCGATGAAGGAGTAAGTAAGATAATAAAGGTTCAGTGCTTAGAACAGTGTCTGGCTTGTGGGAGGTGCTCAGTGAGTATTTCCTTTTATTTCTTTTAAGATTTCTTTATTTTAGAGAGAGAGAGAGAGAGAGAGAGAGAGAACAAGCAGGGGGAGGGGCAGAGGAAGAGGGAGAAAAAGAATCCTCAAGCAGACTCCCCGTTGAGTACGGAGCTCAAACCCAGGACTCTTGAGATCATGACCTGAGCAGGAGTCAAGAGTCAGACACGTGACCGACCGAGCTGCCCAGGCGCCCCATCCTCCATACACTATCTCTGTTATCATCACTGTTTTTGACTCTCAGTGTACCACACTCTTCGCCAGCTCGGGAAGGGTTACTTGCTGGGGCAGCATCTCGCCTTTGGTCCCATTCACTCCCTCTGCTCTCTCCTCCCCCTTCCTACCTCCAAGGCATCCTGATCGCCTCCTGCACCTGTTCTGCCTCCTTGGAGCTGCCCGCCCCTGCATCTCCAGACGCCCTGACCGAAGGAGCCAGTGCCCACCTGCCTGTCCCCGGAAGCCCGAATGATGTTCTCTCCACTTCTCGGTTCCGAGGGCACAACGCCCAGCCAGAGACTATGATCTTCTCCCCTGAGGGTCTCCCAGGGCCCAAACACACAGGCCAGGAGACGCCAGACACCCAAAGTAGTCTGAGCATAGGAAACCCGACAGCTCAAGACGCAGTGCTGGAAACCAGGAGAGGACGCAGGAGTGCGACAGAGCAGATAGCTGACCTGGGTGAGTGGGGCCCAAAGGGACCGAGTTCTCCGGCAGAGAGACCAGTGTGGGCGAGGCTGGAGGGTCAAGAGAGATCCAGGAAGCACAAGAAATTGGGAGCAGAGCCGTGTAGGAGGTGCGGGCCATGAGAGGCGTTGGGAGGTGGGCAGAGCTGGTGGTCTGCAGCGCTGACTGTGCAGGGCCCGAGATTTCCACTCAAGAAAACACTGACCAGCGCTGATTCTTGAGTAGGCACCAACCCTTTTTTAGTGCTTCTCTGTTCTGGGTGAGGCTGGGCTCATGAGCAGAGACATGGGAGAATCCAGCCTAGGAGACAGGTAGGGCTCACCAGGGGAGGGGCCACCTGAGCCGGGACCTGTAGGCAGAGCAGGAGTTGGCCCCAGGCCGAGTGGGAGAAAGTGCTCCTACAGAGAGGTGAGCTGGAGTAAACACCAAAATGCAGGACGGACTGGCTCCAACTTACTAAGCTCTCACTATATACCAAACACAGGGGATTTCACAATGACCCGAGAAAGCAGATGCTCCGAGCACCAACCCCACTGCACAGGTGGGGAACTAAGACCGAGAGGTGATGTCAATAGCCTGTGGTCACCTAGAAGCCAAAGGCCAAGCCAGGATCTATAAGATTTTTTATGGTCCTGGAGCTTATCTCCTTCCCCCATGACCTCTCTAGCCCAGCACCATCTTCAGGGGACCAGATGGGGGAGAGGTCCCCCATGCCCATGCCATGCTTAGCCCAGAGCTTGTGCAGACTCTGAAACCAGGAGGTCCTTGCAAAGATGTGGTGTTCCACCTCCGACCAGCCAGGTGTCCTTGTAAATTGACTTCCCATCTGTGTACTTCAGTGTCCTCATCTATAAAATTGAGTCATGGTAGAACCTACCCCATAGGGTTGTTTTGAGGATTTCAGGAGTAAATCTGGTGATTAAGCTCTGTTGATCATGACCCACCGTGAGAAATGAACTTCACATCATGACCCAGTGCGTATGCATACACACACACACACACATACACACACACAAGTAAGACACGTGTCATAAAATAAATTATTGCTATGCACAATGCATTCTGATATTTTCTGTCATATTATAGTTCATATCACATTTCAAATGCTGATTATAACTTTCTAAATGATTTCATCCAAGCATGGATGGGTCTCACTCACTCATAACCAGCCATGAGTTAGCATGTGTTTGGAATGGTGTCTGGCTCCTCGTAAGAGCCGGATCCAGGTAGATATTACATTAATTCTTGTTTCTACACCTGGAGTGCTCTTTCTCCTCCTGCAAGGCTTAGCTGAGACACCATCTCCTCCAGGAACCCTTCCATGAGTTCCTGGTTGGATCTAAAGATCTTTTCACTTTATCACATTGCACTGAAATTGGGAATCAGTTCAGTGGGGAGGCTCCGACACTCACCACAACATCAGACTTCCAGGTCCAAATACTCACTGTGCCTCTCTGACCACGAAGCCTGGGCCTAAGAACCCCTAGACCTCAAGTCTTTAACCTGGAAAGAGAACTATTATGGGCGCCCCGTCTCTGTAAAGAGGGTTCCCAGCAGCCAGTGGCACAGGTCCCAAGCCTTGGAGGCCCTCCCTTGACTCCTCTCTCTCTCTCTCTCTCCAATCCATCAGCAAATCCTGGGGGCTCTGCTTTCAAACTGATCCAGAATCCAGCCACTCCTTCCAGGTCCTTGGCCTTGCCCTGGGCCAGCTGAGGGATGGGCAGCTGGGATATTTATACACCAGTCCATGCCAGTCATCGTGCAGTGCCCTGGCTGGGCCCATCTCCCAGGTCTCTGGCCTGCTCCCTCCTTGGCCGGAGCAGGCTCTGGCGGCCGAAGAAAGTGCCCGGGCAACAGGTGCAATGTGGCCGTTGGACATGGTGAGGGGCTGGGACGGGGGCGCCAACAACTATGCTACGGCCCCGTGTCTGGAGCAGCCCTGGACACCGATCAGGAACTCCAAACACACTTGTTAATGAATGAATGAATGAATGAATGAATGTTGGACAAGAGAAGTGCTTGGCCTCTGTGAGTGCTCCCCATCCACATGACCGTGCTCTCCGTTCACACAGCCAGCTCCAACGGCTTGATGCTGCTGACATTCCCCTACGACTCTGAGGGCGTTATCCAGAGTGACCTAAACTACTCCGTGATCCTGGAGTGTCTGGCTTCTTCCATCACCCCCAAACCTGTGCTGCACTGGACCTTCAACGGGGAGCCCTACCAGACTGGGGCTAGGCTGATCATCCGGAGGCTGTCCTGGGAGCATCTGGGCACCTATGTGTGCACAGCCAAGAACAGCCAGGGACAGTACTCCTCCTCTCCTGTGACCCTCGCGCTGCCACGTGAGTCCCCCACTCCCACCCCAGACTTCTGCCTCCTCGGTTGCATTGAGTCACTTACACAGCAGTCCCCTCTGCGTGCCTTTCTAGCCAAGATGTCGTCCTGTTCTTCCATCTGCCTGACAGAGTGGGGACTATTAGCCCATTTTACAGAGGCTGCAGCTGATAGAGATGAGCTCTAACGAAAGCTCGGCTTGGGATCTGGAACCAGTTGTTTGGGTCCCAGCTCCAACAATTTGTTGGCTATGTGAACTTGACTTCTCTAGGTCTCAGCACACATCTGCAACACACACACACACACACACACACACACACACACAATGCAGGTGGTAATGAGTGGTTCTGAGCACGGGCTTTGCAATTTGAATTCTGACTCCGCCACTTCCTAGCTGTGTGACTTTAGACCACTTCCTTGACTTCTCTGTGCCTCAGTGTCCTCATCTATACATTGGGAAAATAATAGCTCCCACCCCGAAATGTAGCTGTGAGCGTCCAATAAGGAAGCGGACAGCTTAAAATCACAGTGCCCAGTGCTACTGAATGCTAGTGCTCAGAAAGCATGAGTTAGTATCATGGCTGCAATTACCATTACCCATATTATTATTAATTTTGTGACCATAACTATACGCGGTGGCATGTGTGGAGCCCCAGGTGGCAGCTGGTATCAGGAAAGTGGTCTGGGAGAGGGTTAAGCCTGGATTCAGTTCCCACCCTTGTGCCTTCCTGGCCAGGTGATTTAGGATAAGTGACATCCCTTCTCCGGGCCTCTGTTTCTTCCTGGTGTAACAGGAAGTGACAACAGGGGTGACTGTGTATACCTCCACACGACTGTCATAAGGAGCAGAAATAATACATAGTGAGGCCAGCAGAACACCTGTTAGAAAGCCGGTGCTTTAAGGGTGCCCGGCCCGTTTTGTCAGTGGAGCATGTGACTCTTGATCTTGGCCTTGTGAACTCAAGCCTACTTTAAAAAAGAAGAAGAAAGCAGGTCCTTTAAATAGCAGCTATCCTCATGAATATTATTTTTCGTGTACTTATGCATGGAGGACGAGAGGCCTGGAGTGAGCTAGAATGGTACAGAGAACCTGGCCAGTGGGGAAGCCAGGGAGGGATCTGGGCAGCAGGAAACACATGAGCCAAGGTCTAGAGCATGGGAAAGGCAGGGGTGATGGAAGGTCTGGCTTGGCTGGGTCTCAGAGAACTGCTACTTCTTCCCAGCCAGGCTCCAGTAGGAGTTTCAGGTTTGGGAGTGATTCATGGGGAGAAAAAAGGTTTAAATCCTGTAGCAGCAGGTGACTCTGATATGTTCATTGAGAATGACTTTCAAGACCCCCTTTATTCGTTCATCAACTGTTCTAGAAATGTTTATTGGCTGCCTACTACATGACCACCCCGTACTGGGGGGTGCTGGGGACATTCTGGAAGACAGCCCTGGCCCTGTCCTCAAGTAGTAATGTTTGAGTGAGGGACAGAGCAGTGGGGGACAGACCCTTCCACAAATGGTAATGGTCAGAGTGGGCAAGACTGGGGTGGGGGAGCCAAGGGATGTGGGACCCAAGGGGCCACTTGACCCAGCAAGTAGGTCAGGGAGGGCTTCCTGGAGGAGGGGACATCTGAGCTGGTACTAGGATACATAAGAATTATCCAGGCCAAGGGAAGGAAAATGGCATAAATTGCATTCAGGCCAGGAGGTTGGAAAGAGAGGTGAACTTAGAAAATTGAGTAGAGTCCAATGGAACTAAGTTATAAAGGTGAGGAGAGAGAGAGGGCTGGCCAAGTGGCAGGGCATCAAAGGCCAAAATGAGGGATGCTTCCTCCCCAGGTCCTGGGAAGCCGCAGCAAGGTTCTGAGCAGGGGAGGAACTGAGTCAAGTCTGATCCTTCCACAAACCTCTCTGACTTCTAGTGGTGGGGAAGTGGAAAGGGAGAGACTAGGGCGGGAGAGCCAGGAGGAGGCCGGAGTGGAGACCAGAGTGGGGAAGAAGGGGTAGACTGAAGACACATTTAGGGGGTGAAAGGGTGGGAGCGGGGCTGTGGAGGGAGGATGGCTCCTCCAGTCTTGCCCCTTCTCGGTCCGCAGAAGACAACGTGGATCCCACAGACGCTGAGCCCATCGAGCCAGACCCCGTTCTCTCTGTGTCAGGAGGAGGTGCCATTGCCCTCCTCCTGGCTGGAAATGTGGGGGCCGCGATGCTGATAGGAGGCATAGGCTTCATCATCGTCCAAAGCATAAGGTATGTGCTGTCCTTCACCCCTGTCCACTGCCTGACGTGCTCAGTCCCCACAAGTCAGAGCTCACTCTGCAGCAAGGCAGAAGCCCAACTGGTAGCCTCATCCAAGAAGCTTTAGACTCAGGGAAGAGGATACCGATACTGATGCACCCACCCAACGTGACACCGGGGAACAAAGAGACAGAGAAGGATTCTGGAGCCCATCTGCCTAGGTTCAAACCCCAGCTCTATTCCTTACCCACAGTGAGACCATGGGCAAGTCACTCCTGCGGTCTGTGCCTCAGTTTGCCCATCTGCAAAATGCCATCCTCGGGGCTGTTGTGAGGATGAAACAAGCTAGTATTTCTACAGTATCTACCCCTGTGCCTGGGATGCGGTCCACACCATATTCATTCCTTCTGCAAGTATCGACCCAGTGCACACTCTCCCCACACTGGAGAAACCATGGGAATATCAGCAGGAAGTCCTGGACCTTGTGAACTTGCATCTGAGTCAGAAACACCAGCAATTTACATGATGACCAAGTAAAATATAGATAGCGTGTTGGATAACGATGAGTGCTAAGCAGTGGAGTAAGGCTGGGAAGCAAGGCCAGGGTTGGGTGGGGCGCGGTTTAACTAAGTCAGTGAAGGCCTCCCCCAAAAAGTGACATCTGAGCAAAGACACTGAGCAAAGAAGGGATGAATGGCGGTGGATGTCTGGCAGACGGGCATACCCAGCAGGGGAAACAGCCAGTGCAAAGGCCCTGAGGTAGGACTTGGCCTGGTGTGTTCAAGCCATAACAAGCCACCGTGTGGCTGGAATGGTGTGAGGAATGGGAAGAGAAATAAGCCAGGAGATCAGAAAAGGAATGGGGGTAGGGGTGGACAGACAGCATTAAGGTCTTGAGGGCCCTATAAGGACCTGGTTTGTGTTCTGAGCGACACAAAAGCCATGGACTTACATCGGACTTGCATTTCAATCCTAGATGTATTAGCTATTACTGTAATGCTGTAATATCTTACCATGTATTGAGTGTCTACTATGTGCTTGCTAAACATTATTCTATTTAATTTCCACAAGAGCTCTGCAGGTGTTGGGGAGGAGGGGGAGGAGGAAGAGCGGCTATAGATAAGAAAGAAACTTGTTTTTGTCAAAGAGGAAATTAAGGCTCAGAGAGAAGTGACTGACCCCAGACCCGACACCTAGAGAGGGTTTCAAACCCAGAACCCTGCCTCACTCCTAGTTCTCGCCCCTCACCTCAACTGCCTCTTTTCCTGCCATAACACAAGCCTTCATAGTTTATGTACTGCAAGCTGACATGGTTTGCAAAGGGCTTGTCGATCAACAGGGAGAGGCTGGGGCCAGGTGTCCAGTCCCGGAATCCCATGTGGAAACTTCCAGGGACGGAGGAGGGCCAGGCTGTTGCCTGAACCCCCCCGCATCATCCTCATCACTGTAGCAGCTGCAACTTCCCGGGTCCTCAGTAAGTACCGAGAGCCTTCAAGTCACAGCTACTCTGAGGGCCAGAGACGATCTTGTCCTCATTTTCCACGTGAGTAAGCCAGAGAAACTCACCTTGCCCAGGCACGCGCCTCTGACAAATGGCTCACCCGAACCAAGCCCAGATCCACCTCCAAAACCACGTTCTTATCTTCTAATGTTTAGCAAGCATGATGAGACATCCAGGCCTGCCTCCACGGGCGGGGAGGAGGGGTCACTTCCGGTCCTCCCACCATTTTGGCCAAGGCGTACAAGAACGTATGAGGACGTATGAGGGTGTACGAGGACGTACGAGGGTGTATGAGGACGTACGAGGGTGTACGAGGACGTACGAGGGTGTACGAGGACGTACGAGGGTGTATGAGGACGTACGAGGGCGTACGAGGGCGTACGAGGGTGTATGAGGACGTACGAGGGTGTACGAGGACGTACGAGGGTGTATGAGGACGTACGAGGGCGTACGAGGGCGTACGAGGACGTATGAGGATGGACGGAAGCTGAGGTCAACCAGGAGGAACCAGCCTCTTCCAATCATGGCAGCTTTGGAGATGAGGTCATGAGGACAGGCGTGGCTGTCTTGCCCCTCCCAGTGGGGAAGAGCAGTGCTGGGGAAAGAGGGGTATGGGCTCAGGGGAAGCCCCACACACATTCACCCAC
This sequence comes from Martes martes, assembly GCF_963455335.1. Lineage (NCBI taxonomy): Eukaryota > Metazoa > Chordata > Mammalia > Carnivora > Mustelidae > Martes > Martes martes. The sequence continues at coordinate 48,329,471 of NC_137905.1, forward strand.
CCACCCACGGCCAGGAGAGCTCCCTGTTGTTTGCAGTTAAGGCCATGGGCTCTGAAGCCAGGCTAACCCTCTGCCTTATCCGTAAAACAAGGATTATGGTAATTCCTACCTCCAAGGGAAAGTGTGCGGATTACACGACACGGCGGGAGTGAAACACGGCAAATAGTGCCTGGCAGTGGTAAACCTTTCTTAAATGTCTGCCACAGTAATGATGACGGTGATGATGATGATGATGATGATGATGGCGGCGACTGATCTCTCTCTCTCTCTCTCTCTCTCATTCTAGGTCTAACAGACAAAGAATACGGTCATGCTGCTGAAGTGGGCCCTTGTCTGTCAGCATCAGAAGTGATGCTGGGAGGGGCAGCAAGAGAATCCTGAGGCTGGGACAAGATGAAGTTCCTGGGGGCTCCAGATGAGACCTCCTCCGTCCTGATGATTTGTCTTTGGGATGTTCCCATCTTGCTGAGAGTCCCAGAGACTGTCTTTCTCTCCCTCACCCCAGCTGCCAGTGCCCCATCTGCCTAGCTCACCAAATTCCTGGAAGGCACCTACACAAGCAGTCCATACTTCATAAAACTCATGGGCTGAAAGCAAAGGATACTTCCTTAAGTGGTTCAATAAAAACAAAAGGAGGAATTTAATACAAGGATCCGGGAAGATTTCCAAAACTAAGGACCTATCAGTTAGCACTTGCTGTGTAACAAACTACCTCTCCCCCCTCCACCCCCAGTTTAATGGCTTGAAAAGACAGCCGTGGGTTTAGCTTACAATTCTGTGGGGGTACCAGTTTGGGCTGCGTTTGGCTGGGCGGTTCTTCTGGTCTCTGCTGGGCCCACTCATGCACCTGTGATGAGTTGGCAGTTACCCAGGGACTGTCTGGACTAGGACAATTGTCTGGAATAATTCACCTGTCCTCCACATCATCTCTCATTCTGTAGCAGGCCGACCCAAGCTTGTTCACATGACAGAGGGAGGATTCCAGGAGTAAGAGCATAGGGGCAGTGCCACTGAGGGCCAAGGTTAAGAATGGCAGTCATCATTCCTGGGGCGCCTGGGTGGCTCAGCTTGTTAAGCATCTGCCTTTGGCTCAGGTCATGATCCCGGGGTCCTGGGATCGAGTTCCCTTGTTGGGGGGGGGGTCCCCTATTCAACAGGAAGTCTGCTTCTCCCTCTCCCTCTGCCTCTCCCCTGACTCGTGTTCTGTCTGTCAAATACATAAAATTTAATAAATAAATAAATAAATAAATAATAAAAATAAATAAATAAAAATTAAAAAAAAAAAAGGATGGCACATCATCATTTCTGCCACATTCTTCTGGCCAAAGCTAGCCACGTTGCCAGTCCAGATTTGAGGGGTGGGAAAAGGACACCACCTCTTGATGAGAAGGAAAGAATCCGTGGCTCTCTCTCTCTGCCCACGGGTGCTCGGAGTTTCTCCAACCATGTGGGGAAAGACACAATCCCATAACTTCTAAGACCACAGAATTCCTTCGCTTTGTCCCCAAAACCCCTGGAGAAGGCATCCGATTGGCTCACTCGGGTCAGGTGTCAACCACAGTCCCATTCCCGTGACTGAGGTGGGGGCCAGGAGGATTTGTACAAGCAGAGTTCAGGGGCTCAGCCCTGCCTGTGGGATTTGTTGCTCATAAAACCCGGGAGGTTTTGCATTGTAAACTGAGAAGACACCCCAAAATGTCTTCTACACATGCTGTTTGTTTTTGCTCTTTTTCAAAAAAGAAAAAATAAATAAATAAACCTGGATACAGAGAAGTGGGGGAGGTGGTCACAAGCCCCAAAAGTCTGTGGCCCATTTTTTAAAAGATTTTGTTTACTTGTCACAGGGAGAGAGATAGAGAAAGCACGGGGGGCTTGGCAGGCAGAGGAATAAGCAGGATCCCCGCTGAGCAAGGACCCCCCCCCCCAATGCGGGACTCGATCCCAGGACCCTGGGATCATGACCTGGGCCAAAGGCAGCCACTTAACCCACTGAACCACCCGGGTGTCCCTTCATAGCCCGTTTGTAAATAAGACTGACCACTTGATTTTGAGCTGTTGGAGAACCCCGGTAGATGGCAGGAGGAGGGGAAAGGAGTATGAATGAAGCTTTGGCTGGAGAGCATCTGTGCTTTTGTGACCAACAAAAAACCACCTACCGCATCATTATGATTTACAGTAATAGGAGCAGACCTGGGTTCAAATGTCGTCTGCCGAGGGCTGTCTCTGTGTCAGCCCCTACACTATGTACCTTTGATGATTCATGGGTCATATCTTCTTCACTGAACCCACTGAGGAAAGGAGACCCCATCTCCGTTTTCCTGACAAAGCAGGGGAGGCTCAGAGAGTGACTTGCCCAGGGTCACATGGGGTAGCACAAGGGGGAGCTGTTCTCCAAGCCAGGTTGCCTGGCTCTGTAATCCCTGTTCCCAATCACCCCGCTTTCCTGCCACTCCCTCCTTGGGGCCAGACCCCCCCCTTCCCCTTCTTTCATGATCTCCCCCCTCCTGTATCAGGTAGTGGTCATTGTGCTTGAGTACACAGGATAAAAGTGATGCTCAGAGAGGGCAAGTGACTGGCCCGAGGCAACACAGCCATGCATGATCTCAACTCAAGTCTGCCCAATTCCAAAACCTGTGCCTTAGACCAGTGCTGTCCAACAGAACTCTCTGCGGTGATGGAAATGTTCTAGACTTGCACCATCCAGTACCTGTGGCTACTGAGCTCTTGCAATACGGATAGTGTAACTGATGAACTCAATTTTTGTTTTTAATTCCATTTAATTGCCGTTTATATTGCCACCTGTGGCTAGCCACTGTTGTACTAGACAGTGCAACTCTAACTCCTCATTGTTGAAAATAAATAAATCCCCCCAGGACCCGTATGTGTCAATCACTGACTCCGGGGTCCTTGCCCTGGTCTGTCCAAGGGCTCAGATTTGCTTGGAAACCCCTAATATCTAACCAGTTCCTTGGTCACCTGAGGCATCCTGCTGTTCCCCATCCCTCCTCCCCTCTCCCTCCACTGTTAAAGAAGTTAGTCATTTCCTGCTTGGGTGGTGGCAGGGCAGGTCTCAGCCAGTGACACTGAAGTCACCGCCCAAACCATCCCACGGCCTGCTGTCCTCTGTAGCAAGTTCATTTCCCTTGCCCTCTGGGACAGCTGAGAATCTTTGTGAAGTCCCCCCCCACTCCTCAAAGTAAACTGGGCAAATTTTCTCAAAGAGACCCCCTGATGACCCCTGTTACAAATTCAGTTCGCTGGTGGAACACTGTCCGAGCCCCGTCCTGCTTAATAGCAGTTAACCACATTGTGTCACTAAATGTTTGTTGGTGCGAATATTTCGTATTTATCTCATCTATTAGACTGTCAGCTCCACCACGGCAAGATCTGTCTCTGTCCCACAGGGTATGTGCTCCATGAACCTTGCTACAGCATGCTCACCATGGAAATTGGAAAATAGTACAAATCAGAGGTTTTGTGGGCTTTTTCGGTTTTGTTTTTTTTTTGGAACGCCAGTTTACCAACATCCCACTGAAAAACGGGTGCCATTTTTCAGAGATGAAAGAGACTCCGTGAAGCCATCCAACTGGCTCTGTCTTAAATTCCTCTGGATTCTTTGTACCTGAAAGAAGAAACAGCCCCCTTTTTTTTTAAAAGATTTTATTTATTTATTTGTCAGGGAGAGAGAGAGCACAAGCAGAGGGAGCAGCAGGCAGAGGGAGGGAGAGAAGCAGGCTCTCCGCTTAGCAGGGAGCTCGATATGGAGCTCGATCCCAGGACCCCAGGATCATGACCTGAGCGGAAGGCAGACACTTAACCAACTGAGCCACCCATGTGCCCTCAGTTCCCATTTCTGATAGAATGGCAGTAGCTCCTCTAAGTAGGATATTGAGAATTCTGGAAACCCACCCATACTCCCCAGGAAGGAGTGCCAGTATCAAGTATCAGGACTGATGTTCCCCAGTCTAGAATAGAGTGGTGAAAGCAGTCCCATATTTGTCTCCCATGCTTATCAGCAATGAGTCAGACTCTCTCCTCCCTGAAAGGGACAAAAAGAACTTATTTCTGGTTCAAGAACCTGTCCAAAGTATACCATGACCAACAATTATAACAGAGGCACAGCAAGATTCCTAGGCTACTTTAACAACACCTGGTTCATTCACTCACCCAAGGAATATTTATCGAGGCTCTTCTGTGCGGCTAGATGCTGGACACGGCCCAAAACAAGACAGACATGTCTTCTGCCTTTTCCGGGTTGAGACTCCATCTCCAAAGTCTAAACTCCAGCCCTTGCCTGGCCCAAGTCCTCAGCCCTCCCTGCTTCCTATCCCACCCCTGTCTCTTCCCTCTTGGAACACACCCAAACTTTCAAGCTTGCTCTCACTCTCTCTCTCTCTCTTTCACACACACAACTTCATAAATAAGTTTCTTCTAAATTCCAGTATTGACAGGAAACATAATTTTATGTGCTAAGGTGGGAAAGAGGACTAACAGACAAATAACAGATCAAATAATGACTAAAGCCATCCATCCAACCATTCATTCAACATGCCTTCCCCTGGCCCCTGGTCCATGTAGAGCCCTGTGCTGGGCAGTACTGGGTCCTCAGGGCTGACCACAGCAGCTGCAGCCCTGCCCTCCCAGAGCTCACGGTCCAGTGGGGGAGAAAGATCCGTTCCCGGGGGTGACAACCCAGAGTAGTCTAAGTTGGGATGTGGGAGCCCAGAGGGGACTCCAGATCTAGCCTGGGGAGGGGAGGTCCAAGAGGGCTCCCTGGGGAAGGGGTCAGCTATGCTGGAGAACACATTAAGAGGATAACACGAGTAACCATGTCCCTTGAAGGCATTGTTTAAGCTAAAGGGTTCTAATGCATCATTTCTGTTTATTAACCCAAACCCTGGAAAGTAGATGCTATTATTAGCTCCATTTTAGAAATGAGGAAGTTGGGGCGCCTGAGTGGCTCCGTCAGTTAAGTGTCCAGCACTTGATTTGGCTCAAGTCATGATCTCAGGGTCGTGGGATCAAACCCTGCGTCTGGGGCTCTGAGCTCAGTGGGGAGTCTGCTTGAGGTTCTCTCCCTCTCCCTCTGCCCCTTCCTACACCACGCTCTCACTCTCTCTCTCTCTTAAATAAATAAATACATCTCTCTAAAAAAAAAAAAAAAACAGAAATGAGGAAATGGAATTCTCACTACCCTGGGCCCTGCTTCCATGGACCTTACAGCTTCAGAGACTCAGGAACACCAGAGAAGGGATTGCCCAGCCTGGGAATCCAGGAAGGCTTCTAGGAGGAGGCGCCGGCTCAGTCATGAACTGAAGTGTTAACAGCCATTGCCAGCTGGAGAACAGAGGAAACGTGTCCCAGCCTGAAGGTGAGCAAATACGCTTTATTTAGAGGGACTGCAAGGGCTTTGCTCTTTTTGACTTGTAAAGCGGAAGAAGTGACGTCATTGCTGTCGTCAGGGGCCAGGTCATGCAGGAGCTACAATCTGGACCTTGTCCTTCATACAACAGAGAGCTGCCTGTCAGAGGGTATAGCTCTGATTCGTCACCAGTGGTAGAAGTAGGCCGGGGAGGGCAGGTTTCAATTCCTTCCTTGGGCTGTGAGAGGCCCGTGGGATTTGGAAAGAAGAAAGAGGGAACAATCGTGGGGAGGCACCAGTACACCCCTGCACGGCAGTGGACGTGGGGGAGCTGGCCGGAGATGTCGGAGAGGAAATGATCTCAGGGTCGTGGTCTGGTAACCAGCCAGTGTTTGGGGACGGACAGGCAGGTGGTGGTAGTTTGGGGATTTCTTTCCATCTTTTTTTCCTGCCTAGCCTCAGAGTGTAGAAGATGAAAATTCTGCCCCAGGACACCAAGAATAGTTTCTGCCATTTGTGGACCACCTGAACAAATTTACTTGTTTAACCGTATAACTTATTTAACCGTCATCACACAGTTTCTTGATCCTCTGTTTTACAGATGAGAAAAAAAGGAGGCAAGAGAAATGATCCGGGTTGTTTAGGATCACCAGCTACTACTAATTGGTGAAACCAGAATTTGAAGCAAAAGAGTAACTCTCTGGACTCCCACCCCCTCTCCTCCCTTCCCTTCCCTCTCCCTGCTGTCTTTCGCCTTCCCCTCCCCTCCCCTCTCCCCTGCCCCTTGTCTTCCCTGTCCACTCTTTCTGCCCCCCTCCCTCCCCCTTCCTCCCCTACCCAGCCTCCAGGTTCCTACGTCAGAGCCTTGGGACAAAGCTTCACATCTGAAATTCTGGAAGCTCCAGTGTACTGCCATTTGGGTCCCGGGGTGGTAAGCCCTGGACTGCCACCCTCTACCTTGCCTGTAAGAGCGCTGGACGACAATCTGGCGATGTCCTCCCAAACCACAAGTGCGCATGCCCTCGGACCCAGCCAATCAGCTTCTAGAAACTACCATGGACCTGACTGCATCCCACACCAGGGGAAATGGCGTGGACATGGTTTCTCTGGGCGCCTCCCTCTGCACGGGCGAAGCAATGGAAATACCCAAAAGAACAGGTTCAAAACTGATGGTGTGTTTGAACACAGGAATGGTTCGACTAAAGGAGAGTGGTTTCAAGGAGACCCCAGACCAACCCTAGGGCTCAGAGGTGGGGAGGGGTCCCGGCAGGGGCTGTCTAGGGAATGGTAAAACATCTTGCCTCAGCCTACGCATTCCAACTGGCAACAATCTCCACCCCTGCCCCCATGATGCCATCATTGAAGTTCATCCAGACCTAAAAGAAGACATTTACTTGAATTCAGAGATTTTGATAGCATGGGTGTTTCGGCCTTCCCAAGGATCTATTGACCCAACTATTTTGGGGGGAGGGGGGTGGCCAGAAATACCAGCCACCGAAGGCCCTCCCCCTTCCACTGACCCTCCTGTCATCCTAGCCCCACCCCAAAACCCTCCCTTTTCTTGACCCCATCTCTGGTTCCATCCTTACCCTTCACCACATCCCTGACCCTTGGCTCTGCCTTGAGCCCACTTTTGTGCTGCAGTGACTGAGGGCCGGTATCGTTCCCTTTACGTGCCCGTTGTTTAAGACCAAGGTTCTGATGGCCTGTTTTCAGACCCAGGCTCCATTCCTGTCAAAGAGGAGTCAGATGTCCAGGGGCGAAGAGGTAAAGTATGGGATGAGGTGGGCCCCAGATCTGAAGCTCAAACATCAGCAGAGGAGGGGGCAGCCTCTGACCAACCGAGCTCTGCGAGGAGGCTCCCCACGTGCAGTAGCTGGGGAGCCCTGGAGGAGGGGGAACCCTGGAGGAGGGGGAACCCCGGAGGAGGGGGAACGGTCCGCAGGAGGAACGCAGTAGCAGCCACAGGTTCCGGATTCAGAGAGAACTCAGCATCCCAGAACGAGAGTGCCAGAAAATTCAGAGATTTCCCAGTGACTAGCATTCTGTGTTTCCATTCAGAAATTCACCCACATCCAGGGCGAGACACACCAGGCATCGGAGCCACCCTCCCACGGCCATGCGCCATCAGTGGGCACCAGCTCCAAGTCAAAGACGTCAGCGGGATCACAAAAGCCTCCAAACCAGCCAAAGCCTAAAAGGGGAATTGTCTAGAAAGATAGAGGGATGTCACGGAACAAGGGTCAGAGCTGCTGGGCAGGGCCGGGCAGGGGGGACCACCAACTATAGCCAGGATAGACAGAGCTGGGGAGAAAGCCGTGTCCCAAGCTCTGTCTGAGTTCACGGCTCCCTGGGTCTCTCTGTCACCTCTCAGTTCTCTCGCATCTCTCTCTGTGCTGTGTCTGCCTCTCCTCTCTCTCGGTCTCTCATCTTGTGTCTCTCTCTTTGTCTGTTTTTCTCTCTCCCTACTTCCCAATCACTGTCTCTGAGTGTCTCTGTTTCTCTCCTCTCCTCTCTCCCTCCCTCGCTCCCTCCCTCATCCTTCTCCCTGTTGCATGTGACCCTGGGACCATCATCACCACCAGACAGGACAGTGTCCTCTGCATTCATTTGTTAACACCTGTTTCCTTCCAGTAGAAGGTGGGCTTCACGAAGGCAGAGATTTTTGTCTGTTATTTTCTGCCGCCTTCCCTGTGCCCGGAATAGGGCCGGATTCAATAGATTGATGTTGAATGCAGAATGGGCGAATCATCGTTCTTGCCAACATGAGTATTCAGTGGTATCTGTAAAAACACTGATACTGGGGCGCCTGGGTGGCTCAGTGGGTTAAAGCCTCTGCCTTCAGCTCAGGTCATGATCCCAGTGTCCTGGGATCGAGCCCCGCATTGGGCTCTCTGCTCTGCGGGGAGTCTGCTTCCTCCTCTCTCTCTGCCTGCCTCACTGCCTAGTTGTGATTTCTGTCTGTCAAATAAATAAAATATTAAAAAAAAAAAAACACTGATACTGGTTGTTACTGGTATAGCTACTGCCTATCGAGTGCAAACGGTAATACCAGGAATCGGGCTAAGTAAGCAGTTACTTCTTTCAACCTTACAAACCCTCCTGTGTAGGCGAGTCCTGTCATCGTGCCCATTTTTCGGATGAGGAAAGCGAGGGAAGCAACTCACCCAGTATGAGCGCCGGCCTTGTCTGACTCCAAAGTCCAGAGGGTTTAGGCCTGGTGGTTAAGAACTCGGGGATCTATCCCAATGGTAGGTTGGAATGTCAGCTGCGGCCCTTAGCAGACTTGACCTTTAAAAAGTGAAGTAAGTCAGTGAGAAAAAGACAAATACCAAATGATTTCATTTAGGTGGAATTTAAGAAACAGAACAAGGTGGTGGGGTGCGGGTCGGGGGAGACAGGTTCTTCAATACAGAGAAGGAACTGGGGGCTGCCAGAGGGGAGGTGAGTGTCGGGTAATAGGGAAAACAGGGGAGGGTGACTGAGAGCACACTTGTCACTGGCGAGTACCGAGAAACGTACAGAAGTGTTGAATCATAGGGGCGCCTGGGTGGCTCAGTGGGTTAAAGCCTCTGCCTTGGGCTCAGGTCATGATCCCAGGGCCGGCGATCGAGCCCCGCAGCGAGCCCCGCAGCGAGCCCCGCAGCGAGCCCCGCAGCGAGCCCCGCAGCGAGCCCCGCAGCGGGCTCTCTGCTCAGCCGGGAGCCTGCTTCCTCCTCTCTCTCTGCCTGCCTCTCTGCCTACTTGTGATCTCTGTCAAATTAAAAAAAAAAAAAAGTGTTAAGGCACTATACTGTACACCTGAAATTAATACAACACTGTGCTTATTACGCCTCCATAAAAAAAGAAGAAAGCACCCGCTAAATCCTGGGCGGTGTCTCGGGTGGCGCAGGCGCAGAGGCAGCCCCCCTCCACCCCCCCCGACGCAGGGCTGGTCCGGAGGTGAAGATCGGGGAACTTCCCACGCGCCTGCTCGCTCCGGCAGGCTGGGGTGCCCCGGCGTCTAGGCTGCAGCTCCCAGTCGGTGGCGGCGAGCGAGGGAGAAGGAGCCCAGCAAACCAGGGAGGAGGCTCGTCCAGAGCCGCGGAGCGGCGACCCAGCTGCGGGAGGAACCCAGTATGGTGCTGCCGCCAGAGCTGCCGCCGTTACTGCTGTCGCTGCCGCCGCTGTTACTGCTGTCGCTGCCCTGGGTGCCCACGGAAGCCAGTAAGTGACACTTCCCCCCACCGCGGCGCGGCGGCCGCGGCTCCCCCTCTCCCCCCCCCCCCCCGCACTGGCAGGATGGTCGGCCCCCCCCAGGGCTGGAGGAACAGAACGGGGAGGGACCCCAGCCTCCCAGAAAGCAGCCGGAGTTCCTTACGGTAGAATCGTCAGTCAGTCTAGGAAAGCCGAGAATGAATGACTCATGCCCAGACACCTCACCTCCGGCTCCTGCTCACAGTGGCCAGACCCCAAAGGCCAGAGAATACTTGATGGGGGAGGGGGGGGGTAGAAGAGGCCAGGAGCACATAACCTCTTCCCCCTTCTGACCCCAAATGTATGGCTCTAAGTCATGGCCATTCATTTATCCATGCCGCCGGGCAGGCCGGGCAGTTCATCCCCCACAGGTTCACCGAGTGTCTCATGTCTCACAATGTTCCAGGCCCTGGGGATATAGCTCTGAAGTCAGATGGCCCCGGTTTCAAAACAGCTTTTGGCATTTAATACCTGTGTGAGCTCAGGAGAGTTTTAGGGAAACTAAAACTGTTTCCCTTAAAAGTGTTGGGGGGAGTGGTGGAGATTCTACCTACCTTGTAAGACTCTTTCTTGGGTGGATGCCGATCAAAGTTGGATACACTGGGTAAGAACAATAATGACATGGTAATTCAGATGAACAATATTAATACTGAATGCAGACTTGGGGAAGCCATAGTCGATCATCTCAGCATTTCCCAAAAGGTGATTCCCAGAAACACTTCTCCAGAAAAGAGGGGCCCAAGGCTCGAGGACTTCACAGAGAGCCACCAACCCAAACCTCTTAAGGAGATTCCCAATATGAGCCCTACTGTGACCTCCATTTACAGATGAGGAGACTGAGGCACGGAGAAGGGAAGCAACTTGCCCAAGGCACCAGCAAGAAGTAGCAGGTCCAATGAGTGAACCAAAATAGTGGACGGAGCCCCCCTCTACCAGGACGAGAGAGCCTGGTGCCCAGGAGCAGGGGCGCAGGGTAGACCTAGGCAAGTGGCTTGACCCTCAGAGGTGCACCTGACCTCTCTGTCCAGTGGGGATGAAAATACAAGTGCACATCTCATGGGGTTGTGGAGAGGGTTGGGGAAGGCCACTTGTAAGGAAACAGCTTGGTGTCTGGCACAGAGGAGGCACTTGAGTGTGGTCGTTACGCTTCACCCAATGTCATCTTCGTGGCAACCTTGCCAGGGACGAGACCTGCCATCGGGTGGACGAAAGCCCCAGAGAAGGAGACCCGCATGCCCAGAGCCACACAGCACATCAGTGGCACAGCCAGCATTCAGACCCACGTTAACAGGCTCCCCACTCTCCAATTGCCTGTGTCCAAACCGTGCCCTCCTCCACACAGCACGCTCTAGGCACCCCTGTCTGCTACTTCCCAGCTTCCTCTTGCTCATAACACAATGATTCCAATATTCACCTTGACAGAGTTGTTGGCACATGCTAATCCCTCTAGGTAGATTTCATTGCCTCGTCCACCCAGCAACCGTATCATGCTCTAACCACCCCCAGTTTACAGATGAAAAAACTGAGATTCGGAGAAGTGACACCACCCACGCACAGTCTCACAGCTGCTGCTGCTGCTGCTAGCAGTACCAGAATTCAAAAACCTTACCTCTTTCCCACCTCCTCCATTCTCTTTATTATTACTAGTAAGAATGGATAGCATTGTGTTTATTAATAGCAGTATGCGCCAAGACATATTGAGGACCTACTACGCGCTGAGGCCTGAGCCTGAGAGATTTTAATATGGAGCCTGGTGGGTTAGAGGTCAGGACTCCCCAGCGCAGACCGCAGGGTTCAAACCTCCCTTCAGCCATTTACCTTCTCTGTGACCTGGAGGAAACGATTCTGTGCCTTGGTTTCCCCATCTATAAAGTGGGGCTGATGGTAGTGTTTGCTTCAAGGAGCTGTTTAAGGACTAAACCCCGAGAGATGCGTGAAGCACTGAGAACAGCCTGTGCGTGTCAACTGTTATTAGTCCCACAATACAAACTAGGAAAAAGAATCAGAGAGGTTAGGTAACCTGCCTGAAGCCTCACAGCAGAGATCAGAAGGGATCCAAAATCCTTGGGTTATAACTGCCTCCCTTCTTGTGCCAGGATCCCCTACAAACCTTCTCCCAACTGGGGTCCATGCATAGCAATAATAATAATAATAATATCATATTTCATGGATTCTGGGACTTAGATGTGCTGTGCCTTTTCCCTCCCCTCAGTCAGAGGTTCTGTAAATGACAGCGTCACAGTGGCATTGATGACAGTGAGCTGATGAAAACGCTCTGGAACTAGATAGTGGTGGCAGTTACATGCACAGCTTAATGCCACGAACTGTGCACTTTAAAATGGTTTGAATGGCAGATTTACGTTTTCAACCTCAATATGGACCACAATTTGAAGCGCCGATGGGGAAATACGGTAATCACAGCCCGCGAAGCTGCTCGGACGCAGACAGGGGGCAGCAGACCCAGTCCAGCCCGGGAAGCGTGAGTGGCCTCCCGGGCGCCCCTAGGCATCCCGACCTCGGACGCCCGGGTCTGACCCACCCGCGTTTGCCCCGCAGGGACCGGGACTGTCGGCGTGCTGGCGCCCCGGGAGGTGAGCGGCCTCCTGGGCGACACGGTGGAACTGTCCTGCAAACTGCCGCCGCTGGAGCACAAGGTGCACGTGACGCAGGTGACGTGGACGCGGCAGGACGCGGCGGGGAACGAGCACAACGTGGCGGTCTTCCACCCCATACAGGGCGCCAGCTTCCCCGAGCCCGGCCGGTTGGAATTTGTGGACGCCAGGCCGGGCCTGGAGCTGCGGGACGGGTCGCTGGCCCTGCGGGGGTTGCGTGCCCAAGATGAAGCCAACTACACCTGCCGCTTCGCCACGTTCCCTGAAGGCAGCAGGAGCGCACGCACCTGGCTCCGCGTGCTGGGTGAGCGCGGGAGGGGGGACCGAAGAGAGCTGCGGAGATGGGAGGGACTGGGGGGGGGGTGGCGCAGGGATGGAGGGGGGAGATTTTGTGGGGACGAAAGGAGGAGATGGGGCAAGGATGGGGGGGAGGGGGGAAGGGGCTGTAGGCTAGGAAGAGAGCTGGGATCCTGGAGAGTAAGGTTAAGCTCTTGCAGACTGAGGGCAGAGCATGGGGGTGGTGGATAAGAAGGGGGACAGGTAGAGTCCTGGCAGGGGCCTGGGAAGCCTGGAGGCCAGGGTTTGCCTCCTGGTTGGCTACCACCAGCTTGGCAAACGCCTTCATCTCAGACTCTCCTTTCCTCGCCTGTAAGGTATGGCTAGTTACAAGAGTGCTGTCCTCAGAAAGCTGTCCCTAGGGTCCCGGGAGTTTATCCAGCTGAACCTTAGAAGGAGGCCCCTGTGAGCTCCTGATGGCTGTCAATCATCGTTACTCCCTTTGGTGAGGAAGAGAGAGTTGAAATACACAGACAGGAAGGAGGGCCATTCTGACACCCAGGAGAAGAGGCTTTCCCCACCATGGGCCCAGATGCCCCCAGGCATTGACATGGACTCAAGGTTCATGTTCCCCAGCAGAACATTTCCTCTTTGAAATTGAGTAAGTCCCTACGCCTCTGGGAAGGAGAGATCACCCCTGAGGATTAGTAAGAGCTGATGCGTACTTACCGGTACTCTCCCTTCCCGTGCCCTTACAAGACTGACTCTTGCACCGTTAAGTCCTTGGAACGGTGCCCACAGCGCCCAGCCAAAGGCAGCGCTTTCAGCAGATCTGGGACTTCAGGTCTTCGGGTTGAGAGTAACCCAGAACCAGTGAGCAGCCCCGGGGCCAGGGGCCCGGCTCCCAGCATCTAGCGGCTGCGTGCCAGGCAGCCTGGGCTGGATTCCAAGGATGCTGTACTGAGTTTCCTGTTAGCGGGGACTTTGCTGGGGATGGAGCGGGGGACATGAAGGATGGCAGCTCGTGGTGGCTTCAAAGCTGTTCTGGCGGATTTCAGTGGCACACTTCACACTGAAGGTGCAGCTGTCCCGGGCGCACAGGACACTCTTTAAAGGTTATGTGGCACTTCAGTCGTGGTTAGGTGTGTGATGAGTACCAGCCAAGAGAGGAAGCAAGACCTGCTGGAAAGGTGGGAAAAAATTGTGGTTTGAAATCTCTGCCGCTAAGATAACATCTCCTCTGGCTGCCACCAGAAATTTAGTAGAGCAGAGGGGCACCTGGGTGGTTCAGTCAGTGGAGCGCCCGGTGCTTGATTTCGGCTCAGGTCATGATCTCAGGGTCATGAGATCGAACCCCGTGTCAGGCCCCACGCTGGGCACGGAAACTTCTTGGGATTCTCTCTTTCCCTCTGTCCTGTCCCACCCCTGCACAAGACCTCACTCATGCTTTCGCTCTCTCTCTCTCAAAAAAAAAAAAAAAAAAAAAAGAAAAGAAAAAATTTAGTAGACCAGAAACAAGTTGGACCTATGCTACTAGACGATCGGGCACTACCCACTACCCAATTCCAAAAGAACACAAATGAGTCATACTAACCCTGTGGTCATAGGATTGGCATCAGAACATTTTCATTATCAAATTCTGCAGGGAGCTTTCTGGTTACTCCCAGATGGGGCGCCTCTGATAGCACTCTACCAAGCCAGGGGCACTGGCCATGAACCTGAGGAGCTCATTGTCATAGGAGACCTTGGTGGAGCTCAGAACGTCAGCACGCTGGTACCTTAGTAACAACTGGGAAATATCAAGCAGCCCATGAAGAAAAAAATTAATCCACCTCTTAACTTTGGAGAGCTTCCCTCGGGTTGTAGGCCACATTCTGCAGCATCTACTGTGATCCCTTAGGTGAATCAGAGGCAACTGGAAACACAGCTTGTCCTGTCTGCAATGAATCCCTCCCCAGATCCACGCCAAAGTAGATAGACCCAGACCAATCTCCCTCTACTGTACGTTAATCAGAAAGAAAGGTGTCGAACTGCAGCAGCCCCTAAGCCTTGCTTATGTCTTTTATTTTATTTTTGTAAAAGATATTGAGACCCAAAGAAAGGGAAGGGTGAGATTTCATGCTATGCTTTCACATCAATCAGTGAGGCAGGGCTGGGAGGGAGCCTCTCTTCCAGGAAATCGAGTTCTCTGCTGCCTCCTCGCTGGTACCCTGGGAGTGGGGAGTGTTCCAATTGTGGATAAAATTGAAGGGCATTTTGCAAATTATTAAATAATGCGTTTTTGAAAAGCGCATTTGGCTGTAGTTTTAAGACTGAGTTCAGCTGTGAAATCCATCAGACGTGCCAAGCGAAGCACAAACTGGGAAAAGCAAAATAAATCGAACTTGAGCCCAAGTGATAGAGGGAATTTGCTTGAACAGAAGTGGAAAACTAGATCGTCTAGTAGATTATTCCCAGCACCTGTGATTTCCTTTTCTCTTCATTAGCCAGAGATGACTAATTTAAATTTAGAAGCTGATTTTAACTTAAAATTTCCATGAATAAACTATTCATTGCAGATGCCTATTATACTGTGTAACCATGGTTACACAGTATACTGTGTATACAATGTAACACATTGTTACACTGTGTAACCATGGTTACACAGTATAATTGTTTTGGAAATTTTGTGTAAAATAAAAAATATTTTACCAAAAAAAAAAAAAAAAGACAAAAAACCCACAACCAGTGAGTCAAATTTAAGAGAAATCTCCAGTCCATAATAACACGACAGTAACAAGTAATAATGAGGAAGGAACCAAGCGGAGCCCTAGGTTTGGAAATTACCAGAATAATGAAGAGATGGTCACACGAGGGGTTTGGAGTGGAAGTCCAGCTCTGTCCTGTAGAACTGTGTGACCTCAAGCCTGTCTTCCCTTCTCAACCTCCACAGCACTGCTCAGCCCTCCTCTCCTCCATGAAGCCCTCCTTCACCACTCCCCCAACACTGAGACACCCCTACTGGGCTCCCTCATCCCAGCTGTGCCCATTCTGGGTTGCCACTCTCTGGGGAAGTCTGTCTTCCTGTTGGACTGTATACCTCCTAAAGGCAGGGCTGGGGGCTGCCTCGGGCATTGCTGGGTCCCCAACATCACCCACCCTCCAGCCAGGCACTGTATTCCATTCCCAATAATAATAGCAGCATTTCCTGAGCATGTATTATGTGCCAGGTACCATCTTGGGAGCTTTACTTGCATGTTCTCATTGCCTGTGATCCTGTCCTTATCTCCCATTGACAAAGAAACTGAGCACAGACATGCCCATCCATAGCCACCCAACAGCTCGGGGACGGAGCTAGGATTTGAACCCGGACCTCCAGTGCACTCACCTAGCTGCCCCCCTCTGCTGGTGTGCTGTTTGCTGAAAGACCGCAGGCGAGGACTGACTGGTCCTTTTTGCTCTTGTCCGCAGCCCAGCCAGAGAACAAGGCCAAGGCTGAGGAGGTCCCGCTCAGCCCTCTCGGCCCGGAGCCTGTGCCTGTGGCCCGCTGCATCTCCAGTGAGGGCCGCCCGCCCGCCCAGATCTCCTGGTCACACCTGGATGGGAAGACCAATGAGAGCCAGGTGCCAGGACACCAGCCTGGCACGTACACCGTCACCAGCTTCTTAATCGTAAAACCCTCAAGCCAGACAGATGGCAAGCCTGTCACCTGCAGAGTGGAACACGAGAGCTTCAAGGAGCCCGTCCTGCTGCCCGTGACTCTCGATGTGCCTTGTGAGTGCGCCCAGATGTGAGCAGAGCAAGAACAGGGACCGCTACCCGCTGTCTCCACCCCCACCCCCACATTGTCTTCTGGGGCCCATGGGGACTTTGAAAATCTTCCCTGTCGATCACATTTGGGGCGGATAAACAGCAGCGGAGGCAGGGTCATCCAGGATTCTTCCCAGCAGGACTTGTCAGAGCCTTGAATGTGCTCCTGTATGTGATGGGTGTCCAAGAGGCCTTTTCTCACAGGACACCCATGCCATGCCAGGACCTGGCTACCCAGGAAAATGACTAGAGAGAAACAGATCCCCAAAAGCCTTCTCAGCACCCTGCTACCTCCCACCCTGCCGAGAACTTCTGGCCTTCTCTGCTCTGAGGGAATCCATTACCCCAGACTCCTCACGGGCCTCTCTGTCTTGGGCTGTTCCTGAAACCCACTGAAAGCCTTTTCTCGTTATGACAAGCTCCCACATATCTTTGGGCCCCTCTGAAGGGTCCCTATCTTTGAACCTGTGTGTCTGTTTCCCTCAGACCCCCCAGAGGTCTCCATCTCCGGCTTTGATGACAACTGGTACCTCGGCCGCAGGGAGGTCACTCTGAGCTGTGATGTCCGCAGCAAACCGGAGCCCACAGGCTATGACTGGAACACGTGAGTCCTGGGGGGACTTGGGCTGACCTGGGCCCCTAGGTCCTGGGTCTGAGGGAGTCAGGTCCAGAGATTGAGGGAGGAGGGGCTGGGGGCAGGACTCCTGGGTCTGAGGGAGGAGGGAGCTGGGGAGCTGGGGGCCTGGACTCCTGGGTCTGAGGGAGGAGAGGGCTGGGAGCCTGGATTCCTGAGTCTGAGGGAGGAGAGGGCTGGGGGCCTGGATTCCTGAGTCTGAGGGAGGAGAGGGCTGGGGGCCTGGATTCCTGAGTCTGAGGGAGGAGAGGGCTGGGGGTCTGGACCACTGAGTCTGAGGGAGGAGACTGGTACAAGAAAGTGAAAAGAGAGAAGTGGAGTCTAGGCCGCAGTAGGATTTCTGTCTCGTATGCACAGTTTATGAGGCAGTTTAGGACAGGTTCACCATTATATCTGCTCTTTTCGGCTGTCTGCTGTGTGCCAGTGGTCACATGTGACCACTGTGACCCCCAGTGTGACCCATGTGACCCCCACACCCCAGGCACAGGCAGCACCGTCACCATGCCCGGGGTTAAAGATGAGTCGGGCCCCAGTAGGGGCCGTTACCTGCCTGGGTCCCACGGCCACAAGGGTGCAGAAGTGGCTCCACACGGATCCTCCTAACATCTGGGTTCTGCCACCTCCGCGATCGCCTCATGTAACCCACCCAGTCCCTTCTGGTGGCGTGGGTGCCATCCCCATTGTTTCGATGAGGAAGCTCAGAGCACTCCGATTCCCTCAAGTTCAGGCCAAGGCTAGGATGCAGAGCGGGGAAAGAAAAAGGCAAAGGGATCGATTGTTTTACACGCTCCTCATCGGGCTCTTGTTCTTATTATAAATAACTTACAGCCGTTGTAGAAACTTCAAACAATCCGGTTATGAGCAAAAAGAAGATCTGTAGGCAAGTGTCCAGAAATATACACCATTACCCTTTGTAACACAGCCCTCCCGCCTTTTGTTCTCTACCTTTCTCAGCAAAAACTGTGCCACGGGCACCTTTTTGAAACTTTCCCTCTGTCTCAGGATCACCTTCCCGCGTGACCCCATGTAGATCCCCGTCGCCATGTCCCCCAGCGTTTCATCAGGCCAATCTGTAGACGTACAGAAAAGAAGTACGACTTTCCCAACGAGCACTCAGGAACCCACCTGGTGCATTCTCCTGCTTACCTTTTACTGGATTTGCCCAATCACGTCCATCAGTCTGTCCCCTCTCCCCATCCATCCGTCTTCTACCTGTTAGGCATGTCAGAGCCCCCACAGCGCCCTTTTCAGTGCTGCTGGGACCCCGTTCCATCCAATACACATGCCATCAATTATTTAACCAACCCTGGACGGGGCTCTCATCCCGGCTTGCAACCCTGCAGATGCCACGGGAGCGCCCATCCCCCACCAGCCCACCTCTGCGGATAGCCACTGCTACGTCTCTACGGTCAGTCAAGGGAATCCTTTGACCTCTATGGCCAAAGGTTTTCCAGTGGTGAAGGCAGACGCCTCTCCCATCCTGCTTCAAAGCACCGTGATCCAGGCCCATGAGCCATGGGGCTGGGTTTCCGTCCCAGCTATGCCGGATGCCCAGAAACCCATGCTTGCGTCTTCTCTGTCCACTAAACTGAAGCGTTTTGACCGCTTGCTCTGTGCCAGATCACATGGGCCAGCGTGTCTTGGTAAATGAAACCGACCAAATTCTCTCCCCTCCTGGTGCTTCCAGTCTAGTGGGGGAGGAAATAGACAAAATGACGCTGTGAAGTCGGTAGTGCATCAGATGGGGATAAAGGCTGGTTTAGAGGTAAAGCGGGGTGGGGGGGCATTGCAGTTGAAATCAGGGTGGGGGCAAGAAAGGTCTTGCTAGGGTGACATCTGAGCAGAGGACCGAAGGAAAGGAGGATGAGCTGGACACATACCCAGAGGAGCATTCCAGGCAGAGGGAACAGCGTGCAAAGACCCTGAGGTGGGCGTGTTCAAAGACCACAAGGAGGCCACTGTGGACATAGAGCAGAGGGGAGAGTCACAGACAGTGTGGCCGGTGGTATCTGCAGCTGGCGTGTGGGGTCTGTGGCTCTGTAGACACTTTGGGTTTATGCTGAGTGAGGTGGGAGCCACAGGAGGGCTCTGAACAGTAAGAGAGGTGAACAAGTTCATTCTAACCAGATCTCTCCAGCCACTGCATGCGGGGCAGAGTGGGGTGGGCATGGGGTGGAGGCAGGGAGTCCTGGGAGAAGGTGGCCGCGGCAGCCCAGGAGCAGGGAGATCAGCCCCCGGGGTGGTGACCGGGGAGGCCTGTGGCGTGGTCAGTCTGGAGAGGTTTTTCAGATGGGGCGGACAGCACCTGCTGCTAGGTGGGATGTGGGTATGAGAGGAAGAGTCGGGAAATTTCCAGGGTTGCTCTCAACTGAGAACAGAGACGTCATGAGTATGCAGTGAGAGCTCACACTTGCTGCCTCCTCCCGCCTCGGTCTCTCCCAGGACAAATGGGCCCCTGCCGCCCTCTGCTGTGGCCCAGGGCTCACAGCTCCTGATCCAGACCGTGGATGAGTCCATCAACACGACTTTCATCTGCCAAGTCACCAACGCCCTAGGGACTGGCCAGGCAGAACTGCCCGTCCTGGTCAGAGGTGAGGAGCCCCTTGGGTGGCAAAAATAGAGGGACCAAAGGAGGAGGTCACAGCAGGATTCTCTCTGATGGAGGAGTCTGGAGGTGGTTCCTGGTTAAGGGAGTCCTCAGACGCAAGAATGCTTTCTGATTCCCAACCTTCCCCTAACACCCCTCATGAAAGGACCAATGGAGTCAGCTTTAGTCTCATTAACTCACCATCTGTACCATTGGAACCACTGTGCAGCCTCCTGGATACACCCTGTCTACAAACCCAGGCTTGGGTAGCTATGTGAGGCTTGTCCCCAGGACTCAGAAAGGCCTTTCCAAGCATGTGAGGCAGGAGTCTCTATCAGTTGCAAGTGATAGAAGCACAACTCTAAATAGCCCAAGCAAAAATGGGACTTTACTGAAAATGCACCTTCAGGTATGGTTGGATCCAGATGCTCCAACTGTGAAACCCAGGAACTTTCCTTTACATCTCTTGTCTCTGCTTTTCTCTGTGTTCTCAGGGAGGTGAGATGTTCCTCAGCAGCTACAGCCTCCTGTCTCCCCTGTCTAGTAGTCCCAGTTGAAAGAATACACCACTTTCAGTAGCTCTAGCCAAAGTCCCAGGGCTGACTGTCGTTGGCTTAGCTGGGGTCCCAGCAGCCCCATGAATCTATCCCAACAGCCAAGGAGGAAGGAATGCTCTGATCAGCCAGGCCTGGGTCAAAGTCCCGTCCTAGGAACCAGGGGGTGGAGTCAAGTCCACCTGAGACATGACCAGGAGAGGCCGGGCGGTAGCTTCCCTAAAGGATGAGGAATCATGTTTTAGGGGCACGTGAAGACCCCGGGAGCCCCTGAACTTAACCCTGCTTACTTCTTCTCTTCCAGAAGAACCTCCCAACCAGGCACCACAACAAGGCTTGTCCACTCTGGTCATCGCTTTCCTGATAGTGGGAGTCCTAGTCTTTCTGGTCCTGCTGGCCTGCCTGATTCGTTTCTGGCTGTCCAGACGCTCCCGTGAGTCCCTCCTCTTTGGCATATCTCCTGCCTGTCAGCCGAGAATGAGCGTCCCCACAGCTGCCATGCTTGGCCACCTACTATGATCTAGACTCAGCCCCGAGTACGGCATCCTCAGACTGAACCCTCAGTACCATGAGCTTCCCCTATTTGACACAGGAGGACACTAAGTTAGGAAAATCCTGCTCACTGGATCATTGATTCCTTTTTGCACACCTCTGGGGAGGAGGGGCTGTAGCTGACACCCTGATCCCAGCTCTTAAGGGCCGGATCCTCTTGACTAAAGGGCTCCGCATAGGCTGTTCCCTTGCCTGCAACACCCTCCCCACGGCTCCTTCAGGTGAAGTCCTTTGGCTTCATCAGTAGAGCTGAAGAAGAGCTGTTTTGCGGGGCACTTTCCGAGTGCTGAGCACTGAGCCCCACTCTATGGATGAGGAAATGTTTGCTTGCAGAGAGGAGGCCTGCCCATGGGCTCGCAGCCCGAAAGTCAGGAGGAGAGGGCATTTCTGCTGACGACAAAGCTTCTTCCCTCAACCCCTAAACAAAACTGCCTCCTCACATCCCAGCTGGAGGCCTCCTCCTCCAGGAAGCCCTCCCTGATCTCCCAGAGTGAGCCAAACACCTGCTCTGGACTTCCCCCCCAGCCCCCACCCCAGGCCTTGCCCACTCAGGAACGCGGCACTGTGTGGGGACTCATCTATCTCTTCAACGAACTGTGATCCCCAGGAGGGCAGAGCTAGAACTATCATGGCCATAGCTGTGTCCCCAGCCCTGTCTGCCCCTGGGCCAGGCACACAGGAGGCACTTGAGGAAGGGTTTGCCAAGCATGGCATCTCCGGAGCCAGACTGCCTGTGTCTGTGCCCTCAGTCTACTGCTTTATTAATCGTGTCATCAAGGGCAAATGACCTACTCTCTGTGACTCAGTTTCCTCCTCTGTGAAATGGGAGTAACCGTCCCTGATCATACGGGTGAAGCACTCAGGGCAGCATTTGGCACATCGTCAGCAACACGCTGGGTGCATGTATGCTCTGAGTCTCATTATTGCCGGTAACAGTGGTTAATCCGAGCTCCATGAGAGCAGGGATTGGGGCTGTTTTGCTCATGGCTGTATCTCCGGCATCTAGAAGGCCCCTGGCACAAAGCAGACATTTCCTATTTGCTGAATAAATCCCTGTATGATGGTTGAGGAAACTGAGGCACAGAGCGTCAATTGCCTTAGGTCACACAACTCCTAAAGGACAGAGCTGGGATTTGAAACCTTCTCTCAGGTTCCAGAACCCATGGCGAATAAATATTTATTTATGCTTAATAACTGCATGGATAGCTGGGTGGGGCACATACCCCAGTCCTGTTTTATGGCATAACCACTGCGGGGAGTGGCTTCCCCGTGTCAGCAGCAGAGCTGGGGCTGAGAATTTAAGGGGCTCCGCCACCCACACGTGTCCTCTCGCCATGCAGTCCAGCACTGTCATTCATTCCCGAAACTTCTCCTTCTCTTTCCCTAGGTCGGGACCAACACCGCTCCTCGGCTAATGGCGTGAGTGTGGTGGGGGAGCTGAGGAGGGTGTGGGGCTCTGCACGAACCACAGACTAATTGCGTGGACATTCCCAAGGAAGCGACAGGCATCTCTGGGGACCTGTAGCATTTAACCAAATGCCAACATGGTGTCAGGAGCCCGGTCCTGGATTTTCTCTCCAGATGCCTCGAGCCGTGGTTCCCAACCCCTCCTGCCGGGTAGACTCCCCTGAAAAGTTTGCTTAAAATGCAGGTTCCCGGGACCTGCCCTCTGAGCATCTGGTCTGGTGGGTCTGTGCTGGGGCCCGAGGATCTGCATTTCCGTAGGTGCCCCTTCCCTCCCCACTCATGACTACACCTTAAGAACTGCCGCCCCAATCACTTCTTGGCCTTTTGGCTAAGCTCAACTGAGGAAGCACCGCCCTGACTTCCAGGGAGAGGGGAGGGAACAGGACCGCAGCCCTTTGCACACTGGGCTCCAGTGGGCAGATTCTATTTGGAAGGACCCTGAGGCTAACGTTTAATATCTGCCTTCTAGCATGTCTCCTATGTGACTGTGGAGGTCATTGCCAGCTCTTCCGAGGATCCACCGCAAGAGAGCACAGAGTGACAGCGTCAGGACTGTTGGAGAGAGAGACTGGGGCCAAAGAGGGCATGGACCTTGCAGCTGGACCCTGGCCCCAAGGGAGGAAGCTCCCTCCAAAGAGACGGGCCACCCTTCTCATGCCAGACCTCAAGAATGTCCCATCCGCCCCGCACTGCAGTGGCAGGTGCAAGTTCAAGTGCCCCCACGACCCCTCTCAGGGGCAGTCATTCACTGGAAGGAATCACAGCACTCAGGAAAGCCGGTGCACTTACGGTTACAGTTTATCACAATGAAAGGATGAGGTTAACAGTCACGTGAGAAGCCGCATGGGGCACTATCCGGGAGAGACCCTATACCAGCTCTCAGTTGCACGGACAGCACTGAATTCTCCCAGCAATGATGTGTGACAACACATAGAGTCTCGCCAACCAAAGACACTCACTTGAGCCTTGTTTTCCAGGGTTTTTATCCGGGGTACATCATTGCAGATGTGGCTGACCAGCCATGGAGCTGACCTTAGTCTCCAGCACCTCCACAGGTGAGGGCCCCACTATGAATCACAGAGTTAGCATAGACTCTCTGGTGCTGCCCACAGCCCCAGGCAAAGTAAGACTCCCATCAGCCAAAACACTCCAAGGGCTTAGGGTTACTTCCTGGAGCCAGGGGCAAAGGGCCCAATCTCTCTTTGTGCAAGATTAACCCCTTCCTGTCTCGTGGAGCCACACAGACTATTCCAGCTGCCAGATAATTTTTATAAGAATTTGACCTCTGGCCTTGAGCTTCTAAATCTCTGTATCCACGGCATCCCTTGGTTACAAGAAAGAGCTGCCAACCTTCGTCCAGAAGAGAACCCAAGTCTGGAGCTCGGCTGCTTAGAGCTGTTCGAGGAGCAGGAACAATGGTGGACATGAACTTGAAGGATGTGAGATCCTAGCACCTTCTGCCAAGGCTCAGGCCATCAGGGAGATCATCTGTAGCCAGCACGCTGGGCTGGACAGGAACCCAGGGAACGGGAGCTAGTCATCCACCAAGGAGAGCAAAGTGTGAAAAACAAGGAAGAGGTTCTGGGGGAGCAGAAGCTACAGCTGTTCAAGACACAAGACGGCCCTCAGACCAGGAAGGATACAGCCCAAGGTCCCGGAGGCAGAGCTGCTCAGATACAACAGGCCTGTTTCCTATTTTATAACAGACGCTGAGCTCGGGAGCAGGGACCAGAATTCCTCTCACAGTGAGACCTGTCTGTTGGGGAAGTACTTGGCAGGATGTAAGACCGTGGGCCAGGGTGCTAAACCGGAGAGTGACGCATGAGCTGCTGTGCAAGAGAAAACAAGTTCTTGGGGTCTTCTCTGGACGGAGAGGAGAGTGTGAACAGAGAAGAATGGGAGGACTGAGGGGCAAGGGCGTGGCAAGGCCCATAGGGCTCCACAGTGTCAGGGAGATGTTGCTGCTACATAAACCCCTCTCCATCCCCAGCCTCAATATTAAAGTTAATTTATTACATCTGGAGTAGCTGTGTGCAAGGGAGGTCTTTTTGTAGGAATTGGGGAGGGGCTGCATTTTGTGTGGACTTTCAGCATGTGGGACAGAACCAGAGGTGTGGGAGCAAGATCCCAAATCAAGGGAGTGCCTGGGTGGCTCAGTCGGTTAAGCATCTGACTCTTGATATCTGCTCAGGTCTTGATCTCAGGATCATGAGTTCAAGCCCCATGCTGGGCTCCACAAGTTCAAGCCCCATGCTGGGCTCCACGGTGGGCATGGAGTCCACTTAGAAAAAGGCAAAAGAAAACTACAGGGACATGAGCCCCCAGGATTCTCAGACACCCTGGGGAAAGTTCTTCTTATTTATCGCTCTCTCTTTAATATTTTTAACTAGGTCCTATGTAAACATCCCCAAATCAGAAGTTATAAAAAGCAAGGGGGGTCTACTTTGAGTTAATTTGCACATAGAGAATAAGGTGAGGGTCCAACTTCACGCTTTTGCTTACAGATATCCAGTTTTGCACAACCTTGTGACTGTGATTAACGCCACAAAACTGTACACTTAAAAATGCTGAAAATGGTCAATTTTGTCATCTCTATTTTCCTACGATTTTTATAAAAGTTGATAATGTAATATACCAAAAACCACTGAATAGTACATCTTATTTTTTTAAGAATTTATTTATTGGTGGGCGCCTGGGTGGCTCAGTGGGTTAAAGCCTCTGCCTTCAGCTCAGGTCATGATCCCAGGGTCCTGGGATCGAGACCTGCATTGGGCTCTCTGCTCAGCGGGGAGCCTGCTTCCTCCTCTCTCTGCCTGCCTCTCTGCCTACTTGTGATCTCTGTCAAATAAATAAATAAAATCTTTAAAAAAAGAAAAAAAGAATTTATTTATTGGGCACCTGGGTGGCTCAGTGGGTTAAGCCTCTGCCTTCGGCTCAGGTCATGATCTCAGGGTCCTGGGATCCAGTCCCACATCAGGCTCTCTGCTCGGCGGGGAGCCTCCTTCCTCCTCTTTCTCTGCCTGCCTCTCTGCCTACTTGTGATCTCTCTCTGTAAAATAAATAAATAAAATCTTTTTTTTAAAAAAGAATTTATTTATTTAGTTGACGGCGAGCACAGGCAGGGGAAGCAGCAGAGGAAGAGGGAAGCCGAAGGTAGATGCCCAACCAACTGAGCCACCCAGGTGCCCTCTGAATAGTACATTTTAGATGGGGGAACTGTATCACCACAAGCATAGTGGCTTCAAACAAAATTCTTCTTTTAAAGCTCTGGAGTCGGAAGTCCAGAGTCTCCTGGGGCTAGAATCAAGGTGTTGGCTGGGGCTGGTTCCTCTGGAGGCTCCAGGGGAGAACCCATTTCCTGTCTTTCCAGCTTCTAGAGGTGCGGCCAGCACTGCTTGGCATACAGCCCATCACGTGGCCTTTCCTCCTCCTGCTTCCTCCTCCCTCCTTCCTCCTGTGGCCTTCTCACCTCCCTCTTCCCTTTAAAGATCCCTGCGATTACACCGGGCCCCCTCGGGTCATCTAGAATCAAAGTTCCCCATCTCAAGGTCCTCAACTTAATCACACCTGCAAAGTCCTTTTGCCATGTAAGAGAACATATCTTATCTACCGCTCCCACCAGAACAAGCATGGCATTGCTTGTCGGGTAAGGTTATTAATGCACAGAGAACAAATAGGTATTGTTTTTTCCATACTAGGTAGTGTCTCAGACACACCAATCTGCACCTTGCTTGTATTAGTAGAGTTTCTGGAAATTCTGATGGAGTGTCTTCAGTTTTTTTACAAAAAGCCACATAGTGGGGCACCTGGGTGGCTCAGTCAGTTAAGCGTCTGCCTTCAGCTCAGGTCATGATCCCGGAGTCCTGGGATGGAGCCCCATGTCGGACTCCCTGCTCAGCGACGAGTCTGCTTCTCCCTCTCCCTCTGCCCCTCCCCCACCACTTGTGCGCGCTCTCCCTTTCTCCCAAATAAAATCCTTTTTTCTTTTTAAGCCACATAGTTGGATGCCTGGGTGGCTCAGTTGGTTAAGTGTCTGCCTTCAGCTCAGGTCACGATCCTGGGGTCCTGGGATCGAGTCCCACATGGGGCTCCTTGCTCAGCAGGGAGCCTAGTTCTCCCTTTCCTGTTCCCCCTGCTTGTGAGTGTGTGCGCGCGCTCTCTCTCTCTGTGTCATATAAATAAAAAATTTTTTTTAAATGTAAACCACATAGTAAGTACTCCACAGGAGGATATCCGGAACTTTTTTCAACCAAGACCTTACTGGACAGATGTTTGTAGTATTTCTGCCCCTTTACCATTACAGTGATGTGGTGGGTGGCCTTGTGCCCTGTCACCCCCCCCACCCCCAGCTCATGTTGACACATGAGTGTAGGACACACTCCTGGAGGTGAAATTCCTAGTCAGAGAGTATGTGCCCCTATTGCTGCGATAGATACTGACAAACAGTCCTCCACAGAAGTCTCTGTCCCCAGCAGTGATGGACGTGACTGCTTGTGCCGGTGGGGGAAGCATCTGTGGGTTCCACAAAAGCCAGGAGTCGAGAGTGGACCCTGTATTTCAGTGTAGGAGTTGTATAAACTCCACATACGACTGAGAGAACCACGATCATCCATCCTGGACAAGGAAGGGGAGGGGGTCTGATGGAGAGACTAAAACAGCCCCCAACCCTCTCTCTGCGCTGCTCGGACTCAGGAAGGGGAGTTCCAGGCCGACACTACCTTGCCTTGAGGGGAGCTTCAAGATTCTCGAAACCTCTGGGTGGCAGACGGATCAGTCTCCCGAAATCTGAGTGAAAAACAAGGGGACCCCACATTTCCACTTCCAGGCAGGTACCCAGAAACACTGACACTAGGTCATCAGAGAAATACCTACACACGAGTGTTCACAGCGGCACTATTCCCAACGGCCAACAGGCCAAGATGCCCCAAACGCCCATCAACGGATGGGAAACCAATATGATCTGTCCACACAGTGGAATGCTTATCCGCGAGAAAAGGAGGGAAGCACTCACACGCCCTACAACAGGAATGAACCCCAAAAGACCGAAAGAAGCCAGACACAAAAGGCTATAGGGTGTAGGAGTCCATCTGTAGGAAATGGGTGGGCACATGCATGGAGACAGAAGAGAGATCAGCAGTTGCCAGGGCCTGGGGGAAGGAGGTGACAGGGAGGGACCGCTTAATGAGATTAGTCAGCTCTAGACACAGGGACAAGTGGGACTTTTAACCAAGGTGCAGGGCGGGAGAGCAGCGGGTGGGACTTTACTAAGAGGTAACATCAGGGGTCAGGGGGATCCTGGCTAACCTGACCTGACAAGATTCTTGTCAGGGGGGTGAGGAACCTGATCCCACGTGGAGAGCAAGCAGCTATGGGGGGGGGGGCGGTTCTGTTTAAACAGACTTAGGAGAGTACTTGCCAAAACTGGACAAAAAAGACATGAACACGGAAGTCCAAAACTCAGTTCTCATAGGAAGAATGCAGGAAGCATAGGTAGAGTCCCGTTATGAGAGAATCTCCATCAGTGAGGACATTTCAGGCACCAAGAGCAGAGAACACCCTCTCTCGCCACCACCCTCTCTCACCACCACTCCGCAGGCTGGGATTAAAAGCAAGGAACTGGATTGTCTGTTTCTACAGCAGGCACCGCCTGTGGAGTTCAGCGGTGCTACTCTGTTCCATTTTTCCATCACATATTGGCATCATCCTCAGGCTGGCGCCAAGATGGCTGCTGCATTCCAGCCATCGAAACCAGACCCAGACCCGGAAAAACAGGCCACCTTGTCCTGGGTGAACTTAACCAGCGGCCTTCTCTCCGCTGTCATTGGCCAGCATCGCCCACAGCTCAGCCAGTCCCTAGCCAAAAGAAGAGGACTACCTGGGAGGCTTGGGCCAATCAGAACCTGTCCTCTGGGGCTGCAGAAAAACCAGGGCTGTCCTCTGGGGCTGCAGAACGGATGACAGAAGTCTGGGCCTCTGGTATCTATTAGCGGTGACTCTCTCTGGGTAGTTGGAAGGTGGGTGAATTTTACTCTCTTTTTTGAGATCACCCTGTCTAAATTTCCTATATTACCCCTTGACTTTTCTTTTAATGATGCAAAAGGAATCAAAATCATTATCTGAGGTAGAGACAGACAGAAAGGGAGAGAAGCAGGGCAATGTCATTTATATCAGGTTTGAAAAACTGCAGAGCCAATGCCGTAGATTATATGGGGATGCATCTGGATGTGATCATAGTATGAAAACACAGGAGAGGGGCGCCTGGGTGGCTCAGTGGGTTAAGCCTCTGCCTTCAGCTCAGGTCATGGTCCCAGGGTCCTGGGATCGAGCCCCACATTGGGCTCTCTGCTCAGCAGGGAGCCTGCTTCCCCCCGCCCCCCGCCTGCCTCTCTATCTACTTGTGATCTTTCTCTCTGTGTCAAATAAATAAATAAAATCTTAAAAAAGAGAGAGAGAGAGAGAAGCTTCAGCACCTAGAAAATTCAGGATAACTGGCTTTGCTTTATAGGCTGCCTAGCCCTGCTTATAGGGCCTTTGCTCAAGGGGGTTAGTGGTGATAATGTATTAGAGTCCCTCTGACTCCTAAACTCCCCTCTTTCTGCCCAGCCAAATTCCTACCAGAATGAGTCTGGTTTGTGCAATTTTGTTGCAGCCCAGACTTGGAGCTATGTCCCCTAGGTGGCTCCACTTGGAGACAATGGCTGGGTTTGCAACA
This sequence comes from Martes martes, assembly GCF_963455335.1. NCBI lineage: Eukaryota > Metazoa > Chordata > Mammalia > Carnivora > Mustelidae > Martes > Martes martes. Next base: position 48,358,252 of record NC_137905.1, read on the forward strand.
ATCTCTCTCCAGCAGATGGACAGAGAAACTTACAAAACTGCAGTCAGAAGGACTGAGGGAAAATCCCTGTGAACACTGCAGTAAACATCATACAAAACCTTCTAGGCATTAGGGACCTTACAGGAGGTAGGGGATCTGTAATTCCTCCAGAAAAAATGCACTTCCCTTGAACAGGGTTACAGAGGGGCAGGGAGAATTCAGGAGGTAGCTCAAGTCCAAAGACAAGGTCAACACCACCACCATGAGACAGCTGTTGCCTGCTTGCCAGGCCTCCTGCATGAGCATCTCCTTACTCCTCCCAGCAGCCCTGTGAGGTGCAGATGCTTGTCCCCATTCTCCAGAGGAGGAACCCAAGCCTCAGACAAGTGACGTCATTTGCTACCAAGTCAAGATTTCTCTCTCACTCCAACCTGGGGACCCTGGTAGATGCCACCACCTCCGGCAATCTGGTGACATACACTGGCAAACTGCTACTGACTTATGGCACCCCAACCTAGTATTCTTCCCACAAACCCCGAAACTTTGCCCGGCGCTGCCCCCTTCAGATCCATAGACAAGCACTGTCCAACAGAAATTTCCATGATGGTGACAGAAATGTTCCGTAGCTGTGCTATCAAATGTGATAGCCACTGGTCCTGTGGGATAACTGATCACTTGAAAGTGACCAGGTCGAGAAACTAATTTTGAAGGCAGTGAACTTTAATTAATTTAAGGGTCTATTTCAGTCACCTGAGGTGACTACTGACTATGGTATTAGCACAACCCTGGACCCTCCATCACCTAGACCCTGTCCCAACAGAGCTCAAAATTCCAATCAATCCCTTCTTCTTCTCCAACCTCACCCCCTCCTACTCAGCCCGTTCCTCTAGGATTTTCAGCCTCCATGCCTTGCATGTGCTGTTTATGATGCTTGGTAAACCTCACACCCCTCCCACACCCCACCATTTGTCTCATTGCCACTGCTACTCCAGGTCTCTGTTCAGATGTCTCCTCCTCCAGGAAGCCCTCCCTGCCCCTCAGGCTGAGTGAAGCACCCCTCTGGGCTCTCCCAGCCCCCTGGGCTCCTCCATCTCAGTATTGATACTCTGCATCTTCATTGCCTGGGGATGGGTCTGCTGCTCCCAGAAGAGACACAGAACTGTGAGACCCACTATGGGCTGAGGACAAAGCAGGAATTGTCTCAGTCACCACTGTGTCTACAGCACCACCCAGCATAGCACTGAGCATAGGAGTATATGTTGGAATGAATGAATGAATGAATGATGGATGGATGGATGCTTTTGAAAAACTATGCTAAAAGCTTTAGAGTGAGCCAGTCACAGGTCAAGTCCCATCTCCACCTACTGGCAGACTTGCCTCCTTCCTCGAGCCTCAGTTTCCTCATCTGTGAAATGGGCACAGTTATGTGTGGTCGGTGTTGGATGAGGCAGTTGTGTTGGGCCTCCCTGCAGGGATTTGCCTGGCCCAGGAGGATTGCTCAAGCAGAGGCTGCCGCAACTCCCGCATCCCTCCTCCCCCCTCCCATTGTGATTACTGCTGTTGCTCCTGTCACACTGGGTGGGAAGAGGTCGAAGGGGATTGAGGGAGGAGTCCAGGGAAGTCCCAGGAAGGTCCCCAGTCACCCTGGAAAGCTGGTTCAACCAGTGTCGGCGCCCATCCCAGAGAAAACAGGTGAAGCCTCTGGAGCCTGTGGAAAGGGGGTGCTGGGGCTCGGCCAGCCTCAGCCATGTCTGGAAAGCACCCCCAGGATCCCCACTAAGCTGACCCACTTCACACAGCCAAGGCCCAGTCCTCTAGCCCAGTCGGCGTCCGCTGTGGCCCCTTGGCATCTCCACAGGACACCAAGATGGAGGTTCCTGAGAGAGCCCAGTGCCACTTCTCAAAGGGCCTCCTGCTCTCAGGTAAGGGGGAACACCCCCGAGCTGAGCGGGGGAAGGTGGGACTCAGCCCAGGGGCTAAGGTCTTGTCTTAGAAGAAGGGAAAGATCGCCAGGGAAGATGAAATTATTAGAGTAAGGTGGGGAGGGGAGAGATGTAAGCTGTAGAATCACAGTCTGGTACTCAATTTCACCTATGGAATTTTCTAGAATATCAGGACCAGGAGGACAAGAGTTTTGTTTATTTGTTTGTGGGGGGCTTCTTGGGGGGGTGCTTTGTTCTTTTGTCCTATTGCAGTATCATCCATGGTCATCAAACTGCTGCTACAATGTTCACATCTGTTACTGCAAATTCAAGCCCCAAGAAAAAACCATTCCAGGGAATTTACTTAGGTCAGGGTACCAGGCTGCCTGGTACAAGGCAGACCATCATGAGGACAGGAATGTATTTGCATTAGCATCCCTGCTATATCTCCAGTGCCTAGAAATCTCAGGAATTTTAGACACATCATATATAATTGGTACAGCAGCATAAATTATATGTATGTCTGTATGTATTGGTTAGATGGATGAATGAATGAATTCAGAGAGGCCAACTGTTTCCAGGCAAACCACACAGCATCTCGGGGCAGAAAAATCTGCTGGACCAACGGGATGAGAAATCTGTGGCTTTCATATCTGGGTTCCCGCTCCTGACCCCAAGGGCAGACATCACTAATCAATCCCAGCCCTGTTTCCAATGAACAGCACTCAGAGTCCTTGTCCCTGGGTGAGGACATATAGCGAGGAAAATGCTATAAAACACTCCTGATCTCAGACCACCCCTGTAACTCCCCACAGCCTCAATCCTGGCCCTCTGGACCCCCCAAGGCTCCTGGGCTGCCCTCCACATCCAGAAGATCCCAGAGCATCCTCAAAAGGACCAGAACCTTCTCCTGTCCGTCCAGGGCATCCCAGGCACCTTTCAAGACTTCAACTGGTACCTGGGGGAAGAGACCAATGGTGGCACGATGTTATTCACCTACTTCCCTGACCTCCAGCGGCCCCAGAGGGATGGCAGCGCCATGGGGCAGCGTGACATCATGGGCTTCCCCAATGGCTCCATGATGCTGCATCGTGTCCAGCCCACCGACAGCGGCACCTACCAGGTAGCAGTCACCCTCAATCCTGACTGGACCATGAGGGCCAAGACCCAGGTCCGGGTGACCGGTGAGTGTTGTGCCACTGAGGGAAGAAGCGGGTGGACTCATGTGCCCTGAACCACGGGCCAGGACCTAGGCAAATACCCCCTCATGTGGTTCTCTCATTCATCTTTCCAACACATACTGGTCGACCACCTCCCTGTGCCGGGGCCTGAAGATACCGTGTAACCCTCACAGGCATTAACTGATAAAATGTCTGTTGAATGCCAGCCTTGGCCAGACCCTGGAGAATGCAATGCATTTACTCACGGGCATTAATTAATGAAATACTTCTCAAGCTCCTACTGTGTGCGCGGCCCTAAGGGTTACACTGCATTTCTCAGTCTTCATGTCCTTAAGTCAAGGATTTAGTGGTGAATCCACCCTGGGCAAATAGATAGGGTGGTGGCGGGGCGCCTGGTTGGCTCAGTGGGTTAAGCCTCTGCCTTTGGCTCAGGGTCCCAGGATCGAGCCCAGCATAGGGCTTTCTGCTCAGCAGGGAGCCTGCTTTCCGCTCTCTCTCTGCCTGCCTCTCTGCTTACTCGTGATCTGTGTGTGTGTGTGTCAAATAAATAAATAAAATCATTTAAAAAATTAATTAATTAAAAATAAATAAATAAAAGAGGATGGTGAACGGTAGCAACAGCTAACATTCTTGGGCCCTTGTTCGTTGGGCACACTCACTCCAGGGCGTGGCTTCTCAGCCTGGGCACTATTAACATCTTCGTCTGGCTAATTCTGCCCACTAGATGCCGGGAGCATTCATCCAGTTGTGACGACCAACATTGTCTCCAGACATTATCAACTGTCACCCCGATTGAGAACCACTGTCCTATATTAACTCATTTGTATCTTAAAACAAACAAACAAACAAACAAACACATGAGGGACGCCTGACTGGCTCAGTCAAAAGAGCATGAGACGGTGGGTCTCTGCGCATGAGTTTGAGCCCCACACTGGGTACAGAGCTTACTCAAAAACAAATAAACTTTAAAAATTAAACTAGGCATATCTGGGTGGCTCAGTCGTTAAGCATCTGCCTTCGGTTCAGGTCATGATCGCCTCGTCCTGGAGTAGATCCCTGGGTCAGGCTCCCTGTAAGGTGGGGAGCCTGCTTCTCCCTCTGCCTCTTGCCCTACTTGTGCGCAAGCGCGCACGCATGCGCGCTCTCGCGCGCGCGCGCTCTCTCTCTCTCCTTCGCTCAGATAAGTAAAATCCTTAAAATTAAATCAAATTTAGGGCACTTGGGTGGCTCAGTCATTTAAGCATCTGCCTTCAGCTCAGGTCATGATCCCGGGGTCCTGGGATTGAGACCTGCATCAGGCTCCTGTTCATCTGGGGGCCTGCTTCTCCGTCTGCGGCTCCTCCTGCTTGTGCTCTTTCACACTCTCTCTCTCAAATAAATAAATAAAATCTTAAAAAATAGGGGCGCCTGGGTGGCTCAGTGGGTTAAGCCTCTGCCTTCGGATCGGGTCATGATCTCAGGGTCCTGGGATGGAACCCCGCATTGGGCTCTCTGCTCAGCGCGGACCCTGCTTCCCCCTCTCTCTCTCTGCCTGCCTCTCTGCCTACTTGGATCTCTCTCTCTGTCAAATAAATAAATTTTTTTAAAAAAATTTAAAAACGTATATTAAAATATATTTTTTAAAAAATTAATTTAATTTAATTTTAAAACCTTATGAAAGTGATATGCCTTTTACATCTTAATAGAGCTGGGGGAATAAAATAAGTTCTCAACTCTTCTAGGCAGACTTGGTCATTAACCATCCACGTGCCCAGAGGACTCTGATCATCCCACTACCTCTGTGATTTTCATAATGTGTCACATTCCAAGCATGTCTCGCTAGCAGAGTAATTCTTCAAAGTGAGAGAATGAATGAAAACATACTTGCCCTTTTTTTTTTTCATACTTGTCTTTTTATCATCCAGTATCTTCTATGGGGTGGGGTGGGAGGGTCACACAGTAGGTTCTCAGTTAATGTTTGTTGGATGAAGAAATGAATGAAAACTTTCTCCTTTTTTTTGAAGGAGTGGGTCAGAGGGAGAGAGAAAATCTCAAGCAAGCCTCCCCCACTGAGCTTGGAGCCTGATTTGGGGCTCCATCTCATGACACTGAGATCATGACCTGAGCTGAAATCGAGAGGCAGACACTTACCTGATCAAGTCACCCAGGAACGCCCAAATGAAAGTTTTCAAAACCAAAAGCTCCATGAGGCAGGCCCCATTATTGTCTTCATTTTACAGTTGGGGAAACTGAGGCATAGAGTATGGTAGCACTGAGATTTGATCCCACAAACTCACAATACCAGAGTCTGGGAACTTAACCACTTCCTCTCGAAGCAAATAAAGAGGGAGAAAAAAATCTCCTTACCTTCATTCATATGTGGGATGCTGAAAATGAGCATGTAAATAGTAAATTAAGCTCATATTTCAGAGACATTAACAATAATAGTTATAGCTAACATTATTTGGTGCTTATTATATGCCAACTGCATGTATAACTCATGTAATCCTCACTGCAGCTCTGTGAGATGGATAATATTATTGTACTCATTTTACAGATGAGGAAACTGAGGCACACAGAGTTTACAATTTGCCCTGTAAAAAAAAAAAAATTTAAAATTAAACAGGATGATGTGATCTGGGATGGGAGGTCATCAAAGAGTGACATTTGAGCAGAGGAAAGGAAAGCAGTCCTGCAGATTTCTGAGGGACAGAGTTCCTGGCAGAGGGAAAAGCAAGTGCAAAGGCCCTGAGGCAAGACTAGCTAACTTAGTGCGTTCAAAGCATACAGACAGAAAGATGCCAATGGCTATAAGGCAGCGAGCAAGTTGGGTGTTAGGAGTTGAGGTCTGAGAGGCACACAGGGGCCAGGCTTGTTGGCCGTGGGGGGACTGAAAGAAGCTACTAAAGGGTTTTAAAGAGAGGAGTGATCCGATTCCCAGTTTAACCCAGCCACAGTGCAATGTGGGTTGAATCTCCATTCTACCCAGAAAGAAGCTGAGACTCGGGTGGTTTAAGGCATGCTCTGAATATCAGGCATCCAACCATGGAATCAGTGACAGGGTTGGGATTCGAGCGGAGGGCTGCCTGAATGAGACACGCAGCTGCCCCTGCATGTGCTGAGCAGCTCATTTACTCGTCCCTTCAGCAAGGCTCCCCCCAGCGCCTCTTCCTCAAGGCTGCCTCTGCATCTGGACTGTACTGGGCAGTGCTGGGGACGCAGTGCAGACTGAGGCAGCCCTGGTCCTGCCCTCCCAGGGCTCACAGCTCACGGTGGGGGTGGGGGTGGGGGCGGCGGAGAGACTGATATTAACCAACAATCACATACACAAAATGCATCGTTACGGGGATGCCTGGGTGGCTCAGTCGGTTAAGCAGCTGCCTTCGGCTCAGGTCATGATCCCAGGGTCCTGGGATTGAGTCCCACTTCGGGCTCCTTGCTTGGCAGGGAGCCTGCTTCTCTCTCTGCCTCTGCCTGCCACTCTGCCTGTTTGTGCACTCTCTCTCTCTCTCTCTCTGACAAATTAATTAATTAATTAATTAAATCTTAAAAAAAATACATCGTTATGCACAGTGAAGGTACCATGAAGGAAAGGCACATATGGGGATGATGAGAGTGTAAGTTGGGGTAGCAGGGAGGTTGCGCTGGGAAGGTAATCCTTCAACAAAGCTTGAATGATGACTGTTAGTTCTAAGTAGAGAGGAAGGGAGCTTTGTGAGGTGTTTGGGCAGAAGGCTTGGTCTGTGCAAAGGGCCTGTGACAGGAAGCTGTAGGGCTCATGAGCTGAGCTGGCAGGAGGACAACATGACAGCCAGGAGAGCAGGAGGGGCATCCTGGGAGGCCAGCGCAGTGGGACGTATTCAAGCCAAGGCCCAGGTTGGAAAGACAGAAGTTCTGTGCAACTGGCTCACAGGGTAGGGAGCCTCGTAGGACCCCAGGGTAGTCCCTGGGATGGTCAACTCTGGGAGCCCTGGGTTCACAGGTGGCTCCTCAGAGCCTAGAACAGGGACAGACATCCTCGAATAAATGAATTATTGGGGAGCCCAGCAGAGCTGATGAAAATAGTTGTCAGAAAGGCAAGCGCACCTTCCTCTTCCAGAGGGCACCATCCCTGGTCTCGCCTCTGCTCAGGGGTAGCCCCCCACCTCCCCCGCCGTTCTCTTTTTCATGGCCAAGGATCCCTGCCTGAACTGGGTGTCAGCCTAGGCTTCTTTGCATATTCTGAATCTCCCCTTCCAAAATGCAGAGGTAGAAATAAAGAGAGCTAGAGAGACAGACAGACCAAGATAGAATCTAGTTGGTCCGGGGCACCAAGGTGGCTCAGTCAGTTGAGCGTTCGACTCTTGGTTTCGGCTCAGGTCATCATCTCCTGGTTGTGGGACTGAGCCCCACATAGGGCTCCAGGCTCGGTGGGGAGTCTGCTTGTCTGTCTCCCTCTGCTCCCTGCCCAACCCCCACCCCCACCCACTCACGCTCTCTCTCCCGCACTCTCTCTCAAGTAAATGAACAAATAAAATCTTTAAAAATAATAATAATTGTAATCTGGTTGGTCCAACCCAGCCTGTGGTTTCCTTCACCATGAGTGAAGGGTCCACCCCTTGTCCAAGGGGGTGGGATCAAGTAGGACCAACGAGATGGGGAGCCAGATGCCGGGGACCCAGGGCAGGGAAGATGAGTAAGAAGTCAACACCTGCTCCCCAAGTAATAATCGTAACGTATGTTTCTATTACGGTTTTGTTCACCACCGAGCCCCAGGGCAGAGCCGTGCTTAGCACACAGTAGGTCCTCCATAAATACTTGGGATTCCGTCTCCCATCTGTGAGCACTCCCGGTATGCCAGGCACCTCCAAGCCAAAGTCCTTTGCTGACCGCACTACATCTCATTCCCACAAGAACCCGGCAGGCCCCGGAATGATCCCCATTTTACAGAGGGGCAAACAGAGACCCCGAGGGCCCACCAGCATGAGGCTGGAGAAGGCAGGATTCGAGGGCCCTGCCAGGTCTGAGTCCGTGTCCCTGTGCCACCTGGCTTTTTCCCAGCCCCAGTGGAATCCACTCCCTCATGGGAAATGCCTTGGCGTCCAGACAGCTGAACACAGGGGGCAGGGAAGCAGTGTGATTCAGCAAAAGGAACAGCAAAGGAGAAGGCGGAGGGGATGCGGCATAGGGCTGGGCATGTCCTCGTGTCAGGTTAGGTCACCTCAGCAGCTGGGGCATTACTATTTGAGGACAGCTGTGGCTGCAAATCCAGCCCCCGGGAGGGGGGACAGGGATGGGCCTGGCTGGGAGCTCTTCCTGTGTCCCCGGTAAATCCCACGCTTTACCTCTCTCAATCATGAGGGGATGGGGTATGCCTTCAGGGGTCGGAACAGGAGCCAAGCCCAGCTGGCATGTACAAAAAAGGGCTTAGTGAAGGGTACTGCAGGCTCACGGGACCCTAAGGAAGCTGGGAACCAGAAACAAGGTGTAAACTACTTGCAGAATTCTGAAAGAGTTATCATTGCCCATGCGTCAGCCCTGGGTCCTGAACCGCTGCGGGGGGGGGTGCAGGGGAGACACTGGGAAGCTGCATTCATTCAACAGACATCTATTGAGCATGTCCTGTGTGCCAGGCACCGAGTGTACATAAGGAACAGACAGAGATCTCCGCTCTCGTGGAGTTTATCTGTTGGTGGGCATGTACCTGAGTGGGGCCCTGGGTCACGTGACACTGCCCCATGGAAAAAGAAGCCGAGAAAGCCAGCCTCTGGCAGAACTCCCAAAGGGGAGGATTCACAGGCTCAGGAAGGATTGAAAACATAAGAAAGGCCCAGGACGCATAGGTCCCCAGGTCTCACAGCCAGTAGGCAGCCTAAACCAGGCTCGGAAGCCACAGTGGGACCACATTATTGACAGCTGGTGTCTGATCTCCAATAAATCCAGTCATGGAGACTTGGGGGCCTCCAAGTAACACTGCAAGGGTTCCTCAAAGCCTTCGGGGCCCTCTGGCACCCAAGGCAGCTCATTACAGAGCTTTGCACCCCTTTACCAAACCCCTTTACCAGGCTGGTGGGCTCCAGAGCCCACACTTGTAGGACTTTACTCTGCCTCATCATTAACAACCACTAACTGACTGGTGTCATGGGTTTATATGACCTTGAGTCAAATGCCCACACCTTTCAGAGCCTCTGTTCTTCCCCCAAATACCAATAAAATGGTGGCAATAACACCTCTCACCATGGATCGTTGTGAGGACTGGCTGGCAAATCCATGTGAAGTTGTGGAAACCCACCAAGCCCAGCCAATAGGAAAAGCAAAGGCCATTTACTCAGAGCTGGCTGGAGTAAGGGAGTTGGCTCCTGTCACTTGCAATTGGGCAGAGACTCAAAGGCAGGCCGAGGAATGGGAAAGCTTCGTACTGGAAGAAAGAGAAGGCTTCAGCTGTGCCCTGATTGATGGTTGTTGGCACAGGGACGTTGGAGGCCCCTGGTTAGGGTGTATATCTGGCTTTCTTAGGAGCTGGTCCTAAGTTAGAAGCAGGGACAAAAATCAGGGAATCTCTTGGTTATTAATCAAGTCCTGGCCATTTAGGGTCAATTCTTACAGAAGTCACTATTTGTCTTCCTGGATTGTCACTGGAGATAGTGATCTGGCTTCCCGCAAGTGTGACTCAAAGCAGGCTGGCATCGTGGGCTGTTTGTAAGAGGATCGGTCTTCTAGCAGGTTGGTCCTTGCTGCAGGTTGTAGATTGGAATTCTATTTTTATGTGTGGTCTGAACCCTGTCTGCTTTTCTAATGGTCTCTCAAAGCACTTTTCCAAATGTGTTTGTATCTACTCAAAGATAAACACAGTTAGGGGCGCCTGGGTGGCTCAGTGGGTTAAATCCTCTGCCTTTGGCTCAGGTCATGATTTCAGGGTCCTGGGATTGAGCTCCACATCAGGCTCTCTGCTTGGTAGGGAGCCTGCTTCCTCCTCTCTCTGCCTGCCTCTCTGCCCACTTGTGATCTCTGTCTGTCAAATAAATAAATAAATACATTTTTAAAAAGATACACATGGTTAATTTTGGTCCATAGAGGAAGACCCAGATGATTCTTTGCTGGTAGAACTGAGGATAGATGGTCCCAGTTGATTGGTAAAGAAAAAAGCCAAAAAGAAAACTTTCAGTCCTGGAAGAAGAAACAGAAGAGGGGGGCTCTGTTCTAGTTACTTGTTTTTTATTTTTTAAGATTTTATTTATTTCTTTGAGAGAATGAGAGAGATATAGAGATATAGAGAGATATAGAGGAGACAGAGAGATATAGAGGAGACAGACCTCAGACAGCAGAGGTCAGAGGGAGAAGCAGACTCCCCGCTGAGCAGGGAGCCCAAGGCAGGACTCGATCCTGAGACTCCAGGATCATGACCCGAGCTGAAGGCTGTTGCCCAAACAACTGAGCCACCCAGGCGCCCCTGTTCTAGTTACTTCTTGGTACAGAACAAACTCAGTTGTATAGAACAACCACCATTTTATGATGTTCATGGTTTCTGGGATCAGGAATTCAGACAGGGCAAGCAGAGGTGGTCTGTCTGCTTCATGATGTCAGGGGCCTCAGATGACAAGCCTCAGAAGGCTGAGTCTGGCTGAAATGCTGGAGGATGGAATCATCCAGAGGTGTGTTCACTCAGATATGTGGAGGCTCGCCCTGGCCGTCAGCTGGAAACTTAGCTGGGGTTATCCACCAGATCTTTATCACGTAGTCTCTCCAATGTGACTGCTTGGGCTTCCTCACGACATGGAGACTGGGTTCTCGGGGAGACCGGGTGGAGAGCAAATGTTCCAAAAGACCAAGGCAGAAACTCCGTGGCTTCTTCTGACCTAGCCTTGGAAGTCACACAGCATCGCTTACGTTGCATTCTTTTGATTACAACAGGAGCCACTAAGATTAGCCAAGATTCAAGGGAGGCGTATTAGATCCTTCTACCAGATAAGAGATGGTATCACAGAAGAGATCCTGCCACAAGGACTTTGAAAAAGACAGTGATTCATAGGCTCCCTCTTTTAAGATCACTGCCTATGATAAAAGGCAGAAAATATAACAAGTTCTAAAGAGGGGACACTTAATCATGTGGTTCAGAAAGGGTTCTCGCTACAGCAACAGAAACCGCTTCTAGCTGATTTAAGCAGAAAAGAAACAGATTCAAGGATTCTGAGCAGCTCAAAGATGCCTCAGGATAGCAGGGAACCAAGCTTGGCAGGTGTTGCATGTTAAATGCTGTCCCCTTAAAAAAGACACTGACTTTTTTGACCCCCAGTACATCAGAATATAACCTTACTTAGAAATAGCATCTTTATAGAGGTAATCAGGTTAAAATGAGATCACTAGGCTTAGCCTTCATCCAATATGACTGGTAACCTTATAAAATGGGGAAATTCAGACACAGAATGTTGTATGTGAACTTGCCTGGGGTTCTAATGTTAGCAGCGATGTTCAACACTGTGCTCTAAGGCACTTTTGAATGAGCTAGCCGTCCATGTATGGAGGCTGCAAAGGAGGCTGGGAAATGTCTTTATTTCTGCCCAGCTCAAGTTCCGGGTTCTCCTTCCAAGGAGTAGGAGACATGATCAATGTCTTCAAGGCAGCAAGATGACCGTAAGTTTCCCAAGTCTCCAGCTTCCAGAACAAGGGATCCCTTCCCCTAGCAGCCCCCTCTGAACCACACCCCTTCACTTCACTCTGATTGGACCAACCTGGACCAATCAGGAAGGCCGAAGGAATGCAGAGCGCTTATTGGCTTAGGTCTGAACAGCAACCCTTCCTTATGCAGTCATTGTAACAAGGGAATAAGCCAAGGGAGCCCACCCAGAGCTGGAGGCGGGATCCATCCCCCCCCCCCCCCCCCCCCCCCGCCCCAAGGCTTGGAGCCTTCACAGTGGTGGAGGGGTGGAGGGAGCTGAGGACACACCTACATGTCTGTAGCTGGGGCGCAGGGGTGCAGGAGCACTTGGCTCCGGGGATCCCAAACAGACCAGGTTTGGGCACTCACTGCAGACAAAAATCCAAAGGCAGAGAGAGGAAGGGTGGTGAAACAAGAAAGGGATTTATTTCAGTGACGCCAACCCCAGGAAGACGGCAGACTAGCATCTCAAAGACGGTCTCCAAAGTGCTGAAAACACTTCTAGGTTTATAGAAGAAAAATATGGGACAAAGGTCAGTGGGCAGTGAAGGTCAGGTCATTGTCTTGGGGTTAGTCGGGAAGGGGGGTCTTGCTGGCTCAGAGCAGTCCCTACTGTTTGAGGGAGTAGTTTCAGTTCCCATCACAGGATGCCTTGGGTGGGTCCTTTCCATGAGAGACAAGCTGGAAAGAACTTCATCAATTCCCAAGCACAGACTGTGGTCAGAATGGAGGTAGGTGAAGTTCGTTTGTTCTTTCTTTCTTTCTTTCATCTATTTATTTATTTATTCAAGAGAGAGCATGCATTCATGCGTGCAAGCAGGGTGAGGGGCAGAGGAAGGGGGAGAGAGAGAATCTCAAGCAGAACCCCTGCTGAGCAGGGAGCCTGACACGGGGCTCGATCCCACGACCCTGGGATCCTGACATGAGTAGAAATCAAGAGCCAGCACTTAGCTGACTGACCCACCCAGGCACCCCTGAAGTATTCCTTCCTGTCCCATCTACCAACATGAATCAACGGAAAAGCCTATCAGGGGTCTCCTTGGCCTGGGGTTGTCAGAGAAGGCTTGCAGAGGGACTAGGAATGGAAAAGCGAGCAGGAGTTATGTATCGTGTGTGGAGAAAAGCGTGCCAGGCAGAGGGGCCAGCATGGGCAAAGGCTGGGCAGCCCAGAGGGTAAGGAAGGGAGCTGTGAGTGATGGAACTTTGTGGGTGGGCAGGGCAGCACGGGCCAGTGCAAGCAGATCCTGGGGAAGGCGCTCTGGATGCTGTAAGAAGACTGGGCAACAGGGTTGGGGTGGGGAGGGCAGGAAGTGGGGGGCTCCTTGACTCAGCCCATCTAGCCTCCGCCCTGCCCCACCTCCTGAGTGACTCATAGACACCACTGAATTTCCACTTACTGTTGCAGGGATCCAAAACCCAGAAGGTGGGGCACCTGGCTGGCTAAACCACTAAAGCATGTGACTCTTGATCTCTGGGTCCTGAGTTCAAGCCCCATGTTGGGTGGGAAGCCTACCTAAAAATAAATTAATAATCAATTAAAAGGTAGAAGGTGCAAAAGTTGCTAAGTTCCAGTGTCTGAAAGAAGGGCTGCTTTCTATCCTCTGCCCAAATGCAACCTCTCTGGGCCTTGGTGCACACATCTGCAAAATGGGCCTGACTTAGCCATCTCCCCGGGTTGTGGGAGCAACAACCACATATGTCCAGACACAGCCTATCCTCTTTCTCCCAGTGAGAAGAATACATTTTAAAATGGGTTTCAGACACTTTGAACTGATAAACTTTTAAGGAAATGGATGAAATAAACAAATATTGATTAATTTAATTACACACACAAATATATATATACACATATATATGTCACCATATATATATATATCTCCATATATATATATATATCTCCATATATATATATATCTCCATATATATATATGGAGAGATATATATATATATATGGTGACACTCTAGTCCCTTTGGATTTAATGGTCTTCACTCCAGTCATGCAAAACCTGATACCGTTCCTTCCCATCCTTCAAGGTCTCCTGTGACACAGGCCCCTCCTTTGGAAGCCACACATTAGAAGCTCAGGTGGCCCACATGTAATCCCAGCACTGCGCCTACTGTGATCCCTTGGCCAGGTTAGCTTACCTCTCTGTGCCTCAGTTTACTCATCTTTAAAATGGCACAGATCCTACGTTCTTGGATAAGTAAAGGAACTGTGTGCATGTGTGTGTGTGTGTGTGCGCGCGTGTGCGCACGCAAACTCATTCAGTCTTCACAACAACCCTACAAGGTAGATACTCCTATTGTCCCCATTTCACAGATGGGAAGAGACACAGAGAGATTGAGTAATCTGCCCAGGGACTTGAACCCCAGCATTCTGACCTCAGAGTCTACGAGCTTAGCTGCCGAGAAGGGCTGGGGATATAACAGGTGTTCCGCTTGATAGTCAAGCTAGAGGTCCTCATGGTGGGGGCAGGAAGTCAGGTAGGCTTTGTCCCAAACCTGGCAGGTAGTGTTTGAGAACCCCATGCATCGAGATCCTATGAGGACCCAGAACTGCATTCTTTCCCTAGAAGGATAGAGATGCCAACCAACTGAGGTGAGAAAAAGCAGGTAAGTGGGGTGAGGTAGGGGAGTGTGTCGGGAGGTAGGTGCCAAATATGGTAGGAAATCTTAGGGAAGCAAAGATTTTGAGGTGGGGTGAGCCAAGGAATTCCTTCCGGGGACGTTGAACTTGTTTCTTTTTAATAAAATTTTTTTAAGAGTTCATTTATTTGTTTGACAGACAGATCACAAGTAGGCAGAGAGGGAGGCAGAGAGTGAGAGGGAAGCAGGCTCCCCGCTGAGCAGAGAGTCCCACGCGGGGCTTGATCCCAGGACCCTGAGACCATGACCTGAGCTGAAGGCAGAGGCTTTAACCCACTGAGCCACCCAGGCGCCCCGGACGTTGAGTTTTATGTGAAGAATTAACCAGACAGTGGATGCTCAGCTCTGAAAAGCAGGAGAAAGCTCTGGGCTGGGGAAAGGAAACTGGACATCAGTGCTCTATGGACAGTCACTGATGCAGGGGCAAGGGGAGTGGGGAGACCCTCCTAGAACATCTCACAGACCTCTCTTTCTTTCTCATGACCCTCAGAAAGCTTAAGGAGCTGCCCATTACGCACCTGCCCGTGAGTGCTGGGATCATGGCTGCCATTATAATTGGGTCCCTTGCTGCCGGGTCCCTCCTGGTCGGGTGCACTGCCCATCTCCTGTTAACAAGAGGCTGGAAGGGCCAGAGCCACAGGTACAGGGGCCTCAGGCCTCTCTCTTCTTCCCTCTGTCTTCTTCCTCACTCCTTGATTGATTCTTCCCTGAGTCATGTCCTCTGACTCATACACGATCTTATCAAATCTGGAACTCTTGAGGTGAAAAGGGCCTTTCTATCCTGTATGAGACAGAATTCTAGGGACAGACATCCTAACTTTGGACAGCCTACAAAAAAATTAGAAAGCTTTTTTGGTCCTGCATGAGCTTCAGATATGGCTGGATCCAGGGACTTGATTTTGTCAAGAGACTCCTCCATACACCTCTCAACTCTGCTTTTCTCTGTGGTGGCTTCATTCTCAGACAGGACCTCCCCTTGTGGTGTGATAGGATAGCTCCCAGGGGCTCCAGGCTTATATCCCACCAGTTCCGCCGTCACAGAGAGAAGACCGCACCTGGCTCCTGATGCCTCCAACAACAGCCCTAGGGCTGCTTCTCACTGGCTTAACTCAAATCACATGTCCTCATGTGGACCAACCACTGTGGCCAGGTGCTGGAATACCCTGATTGGCCAAACCCGGGCTATTTGCATTGCTCTGGAGTCAGAGAACAACCCAGCTCCGCATGACTAAATGGATTCATAGAGGGGAGGGGATTCCCCCCCTGCCCCCTCCCACAAAAAAAAAGACTCTAGTGCCAAAGAAGCAGAGTGGATGGTGAGCTGGCAAAGGCATCAGATGGTGCCTACTTCTGTATGGGGGACAGAGTCAAGGGCCTAATTTTCCAGGAAACAGTCTATTCATGAAAAATTCCTTCCTCGTGAGATCAGCCTGTTCAGAACTTCGTCTTCTGACTTGGGTTCTGAGCTGCTTGGGAATGTGTAGTTTTTCTGCTCTCCCTAATCCCCAGGAAATGAAGGCAGCCACCTTTTCTCCCCCGCCTCCTTCTTCACTTTTGCAACTTTTCTATAAGTTTGAAATATTTCCAAAGAGAAATCCCTCTTCCTATTCTCTCCCTTAGGTGCTGTGGTCTCCAGATCTCCATCCTTCCGCTTACTTGTCTTTCTCCCAACACACTCCCATTTAGGGGTGGCAAACAGCTTTCACCTCCTTCTGGGTGCCGTAGAGAGCTTGGTGGAAAGGAAGTTGGAGGTGGTGTCTGAGTGCAGTGGGACCGGATGCTGTGATTGATTTATCATGTCTGCCACAGGAGCTGGAGGTGGTGTCTGAGTGTATGGGAACAGAGGCTGTGATTGATTAATCATGTCTGCCACAGTTGTAACAAGGCTACTGGAGGCACCTAAGCTATCCCTGCTAACCACCCCCACTCCTTCTTAGCTCACTGGTAGTACAAAAAGAGGTGATGCTGGTCCATAATCCTCCGGTTAGCCTGAAACCAGGTGTAGCCTAAAACCAGCCCCCAAACACAGAGAGGAGGGAGAGACCAAGGAAAGAGGCAGGCCCCTCCAGGTCGGCAGGTGGCCCTTTCAATAAACAAAAGGAACTTAAGCAGGAGGCTTGTCTCAGGAGGCAGCAAGATGAATGGATTCCCACACTCACCCTCCAAATCTTACAGATTTATAAAGAGGCCCCAGCTGGGCTCAGCCAGACACACCATGCAGGTGTTCTCAGCATTATACACCATCTCAGGGGCGCATCCTTGGAGCAGCCTCTGGGAGCAGGAAAGACAGGTAGCACCCAAATTGCAAGGACATGGGAGGGGAGTGAGAAGTCTCCAAGTGCCCCTGTCTGGTTCACGGCTCAATCAGTGGTCACATCTTTTTCCTGCCATTCCCCAGCAAGCGATTTGGCCCTCAGTGGGTGGTTTGCTGTCGTCTCTAGAGACAACTAAGGCTTAGAGACATGAAGTCCTTTGCCAAATGGCATAGAACTGACCTGTGAGTGGCAGCAGGTCCCCGAGATGGGAACCCACACCTGAGTGACCAGTAAGCTCTAGAACCAAAACTGGAGTCCACATGTCCAGACCTTCTGACCGGCTTTCCTTCCACTACTGCCAGCGATTCTCAGAGACTCTCACAGATGCTCAGAGAACTGCCCTGAAAAGGGCAACTTGACATGGCATTCTGGGCTGTAGTGTTAAAAAAAAAAATGCAAAATGAAAATAGTTCCTTACTTGGAAGTGTTTACAAGTGAAGGGCCATGATGCATGAGCCTTACCCTCAGATGGTTCAGGAAAACAAAATACGCACAGGAGACACAGAAGGAGAGAGAAAGCAGATGCTAAAGCAAATGGAATAAAAACAATAGGCTGATGTGAGTAAAAATCACACAGATGTTCTTTGTACCATTTTTGCAACTTTTCTATAAATCCGAAATATTTCCACAGAGAAATTCCTCTTCCTGTTCTCTTTGTAGCATTCTGACTGTGACGAGAGAATATCTCAATCTGGTTCTAGTCAGTTTTAACGCCCTTCTAACACTTGCTAGCTTTTCCCAAGAGAAAACCAAGAACCCTATCAAACCACAGATTTAACCCATTGTTTGGCTTTTCTTCATTTCCCCCACCACTTTCTACTTGTGTTCGGTTTGATTACAGTATGGCAGTTTCTGACTGTCTCCCGTTTCTGCTCTTGCCCACACAGTCTGTTTCCCACTCAGCAGCCAGAAATATCCTGTGAAAATCAGTCAGCTTGAGTCCCTCAGAGTCGAGGCCAAAGTCCTCACCATGGACACAAGACCTAGCTTGACCTGCTGCCCCACTCTGGCCTCACCCCCCCACCCCTCCCACCCCCCACACTCTCTGCCCCAGCCATATTCCTCTCTTTGCTGTTCCTGCTCCTGCCCCAGGGCCTTTGCACAAGCTGTTAGAGCTCTTATCTCATGATTTCTGCAAAGCTGGTCCACTTGCCTACATCAGACTTTTGTTCAAATGTCGCCTTCTCCATGAGCCCCCCGCCAATACCATTCTACTCGAAACTGCGCGCACGCGACACACACACACACCCCTCCACCCTCTGCCTCTTTCCATATCTTCCTTTTCCCTTAACACTTTTCATTCCCTGACATTCTACTGCCAGTCATTTTTTTGGACTTCTCTCCCTCTCTCTCTCTCTCTCTCTCTCCTAGAGACCCTCACTCCAGGGGGCCAGGGGTCTTAGTCTGTCTTGTTCCCAGCTGTGTCCCCAGTGGCTTCAGCAGGACCCAGCCCATGGCCCATGTTCCGTAAATATGTGTTTAGTGAATTAATGAATTTGCTGCAGGGATGCCAAGTGTACTTTTTAAATAAAAGTATTCAGTTGAGCTGATTCAAAGAGATATATCAAGGAAATCGTGAAACAGGTGGGTGGAGCAGAATCATTTAGGAGGTCTGCCTAAACTGTGACATTAGGGAAACGTTACTCATTGGCATACATTGGCGGCTGGGGAAACTGAGGAAGGGCTCAGTGGCTGGAGATTATGAGAGAAGAGGTGGGGATAAGGGAGACCCTGTCCTAGCTCATGCTGAAGCAGGGATCATCTCTCTCTCTCTGATGAACTGATGGGCTTTCCAGTTTCTCTGAGTTTCTCTCCATCCACCCGAGCAGCCTACTACCCTAATACTGGTTCTCTCCATATGTCCTCAGGATGACACCCACAGAGAAGCCGGAGGCCCACCCCAGTCACAATGCTGGTAAGTCAGAGGTCCCGGTGGGTGGCTATCGACTCTCTTCCCAGCTCCTTCCTCTTCTCCCCATCAGCCACACACACCCTCACCCCCCCCAACTAGGGCCTCCCAATCACTCATCCCACCCAGACTTCTCTGGAACCCCCCAGACTCAGCCCACAGATTCTGAGTACATCAGCACTCACCCCAAATCTGCTTTTCCTTCTCTTCTCAGTGGCTGGCATATCCAGTCCCAGTGGTTCATTTATTCCCAGGTGCCCACACCCAGCTTCTTGTTGGGATCCCGGTGGAGCCAGCTTCAGGCTGGCCTCCACCCCATGGTGGGTGGGAAGGACCCCATCCCCGGGCAGAGTGCTTCCAAAGCTCTCAGCCTGTCTCTCCTCTGCTCAGAGGCCCTCTATAGATCTTCAGGGTCCTTAGGACAAAGTCAGCCTCCTTTAGATGGCTCTCTAGACCCCCCTAAACTGGTCTCCACTGTCTTTCCTGGCTTCATCTTCCACATGTAACATTCCCACCCTCAGAAACAAAACAATATAAAATAAACTATATGTATAATCCAGACAGACCAAATATATCACAGCTCCTCAAACATGGCAGGCTATCCCCACCTGCCACTCCCTCCTGCTTTTGCGTAGTTCTTGCTTCTGTTCCCAGTCTCAGATGTCCCTTCCTCCAGGAAGCCCTCCCTGGCTCCCCTCCAGGAGCTCTCTGGGCTCCGCCACTCAGCCCTACCCACTCTGGGGACAGATCTGTCTTCCCGACTGGATGTGAGCCCAGGAAGGGCAGGGCCAGCACTGCCTCAGTCTCTGCTGTGTCCCCAGCACAGGGCTGGGGAAGGAAAGGGATTTGTACCAATGTTAGATGAATAAATGACAGCAGCCACTGACAGCAGCCAGCATGGGCCTGTGGGCTGTGTGTCAGCCACCTCCTCCCTTGTCCTCTGCTTCAGGTGACCAGAACATCTATGAAGTGATGCCATCTCTGACCTTCCTAGTGTCTCCCCCTGGTGACACGGGGTCCACAAACACCTCCATGGTGAGTCCCACCCCCTGTGGTGCCCGTCACCTTGTCCCACACTGCAGGAACACAACTCACCCTGGGATGCTCCCTATTTTAAAACCACCAGGAAAAGAGACTGGAAGGACACAACATAAGGAGCATTAGTCTCTGGGGCATGGAGGTTGTCGGAGGGTGGCACACAGGGGTGCTTTCTTTTCCCTCTTCCCTTTGTCTGTAGTTTCCACACTGAGCAGATACTCCCTTTATAATCAGGTGGCAAGGGATGATAAGAAGAAGAATTCAAATGAGTAAGAGGAGAAATTTCAAAAGCCGAGATGAAAAGCTTAGAATCACAGGCGTGTGTGGGAGGCTAAGCGCATTATGGGGGTCATTGTCAGAACACCGGCCACACCACCCGTGGAATCAGGAAGGGGCGATGGGGACTTGGAAGCCAGGTCTGTCCTCACAGCAAAGGTCAAAGGTGGGAGGGTGTCAGGGTGCTGGGGGCCTGGTTCACCCTTGCTCTTCCCTTGTAGCCCCTGCCCCAGCAGCAGCCGGATCCAGAGAACCACCCCTACCAGGTGTGGAGCTGGGACGTGGGAGGGATCCCGACCAGGGGCAGGTTGGGGTGGGAGAGGGACAGGGCTGTCCTCACTGACCGTCTCGGGGTCTGTAGCTCCCCCGGGAAGCACAGCACAGTTTCTCCCCTCCTGGGGTTGTACCTTCCTCCTCCTTAGAAGGATTCCAAGGCTGCAGGTCCCAGCCCCTCTCTGTGACCCACCCCTGGATCTCTGTGTCCATGTGTCTGTCTACATTTCTCCACATTTCTCTACACCTCTCAGGGTGCCTCCTGCTGTCGTTCTTTGGTCCCCCACATCCTTTTTTCTTTCTCTCTCTCTCTCTCTCTCTCTATCTCTTCACCCATCTTTGTTTCTTGATGTCTCTCTCCTTCTCTCTCTCTCTGTGCTCCCGTCCCTCCTGTCTCCCCATCCCTGCTGCTCTGTGTCCACCCCCTTCTCTGGCCCTCCCAGTGCCTGGGGTCTCCCGCCTCTGCGCACCTTTCTCCTTCCACCATTCTCTCCAGGTGTGTTCTCCCCACGTCCCTCAGCCTCTACCTGGCTCCCCCTACCCCCACCCACAATCCC
Source organism: Martes martes (assembly GCF_963455335.1). Lineage (NCBI taxonomy): Eukaryota > Metazoa > Chordata > Mammalia > Carnivora > Mustelidae > Martes > Martes martes. The sequence continues at coordinate 48,378,962 of NC_137905.1, forward strand.
TCTCTTCCCCTCCCCCCCCCGGACCTGCTGAACCCTGACCCTGCCCCTGACTGCCAGCTCGTGCCAAACCCCCTGAAGAGGTCCCAGGCCCTTGGAAGAGCGAAAGCCTGAGCCCTCCCCTGGGGGCTTGGTGCACCCAGAGAAGCCACACCAGAGACTCCACAGGACCAGCACAGCGGGAGACCAACAAGGTGGCCTTAAATGAGGACTCAGCACAGCACTGGGCCGGGTCCAAGAGTTTGTGATGGGCCCAGCACCTCCCCGACCTTCTGAGTATATAATCCACCCTCAAGTCTGCTCTGTCCAGCAAGCTGGCCTGGGCCTCGTGCCTGGGAGAGGCAGGCTCTTGCCTTCTCCTAACCCAAAGTACCCCCAGACACACCCTGGATATTTGGGTGTGAGGAGAGCAGTCTCAGGCCTGCTTCAAGCCATACTCACAGGCTCCTACTCGCTGGGCTTCTAACTGTCAACCCACAATGCCCCACCCCTGCTCCCTGTTTTTCCTTGGAGCCCCTTCCCCTAGGGACAAGGCAGCCCCCTACCACACAGGCCCCAAAGGATAAGGTGCATGACCTGGGATGCCCCCGATGACAGTCCTGGACAGTGAGCACAGCTGTCAGACCCCCTTCCCTGCTCGAGATTCAGTCTCTCGGAACCTGTGACCAATTTCTGCCTGTTGCTCCTTACCCAGAATCATACCAAGGCCCTCAGGGCAGCCGATCCCCTTCCTACCCCCTCCCAACCTCCACCCAGTCCCAAATGTGGGCCAAATCTGTCACCCTTAATTTATTCATTCATTCAGCAATAAATAAGCCATGTGCTGTGCATGGTTCTGGATCCTGCAGCTTTGGGAGGGAACAAAACAGACTGTGGCGGAGGCGAGAGTCAGCAATCAGAGTAACTAACATACGTGGTGTGCTGGATGGTGATAAGAGGAGGAGGGGAATGAAGAAAGAAGGGGATTGGGAGCACGGAGGGACTGTGATTTTAAATAGGAAGAGCAGAGAAGGCCTTGCAGAGAAGGTGACGATGAGCAAAGACCTAGAGGAGGAGAAAGAGGAAGCCATGTAGGGACCTGAAGGGAGAGCATTCCAGGCAGAGGATACAGCAAGTGCAAAGGCCCTGAGGCAGGAGTATGCCTTGGAGGGGGGGTCAAGGAGCAGCAAGGAGGTCAGGGTGGTGGGAGCAGAGGAAGGAAGGGGGAAAGGATGGGAGGCGAGGTCAGGGAGACGAGGAGCAGCTGACAGTGCAGGGGATAAAAATCCCACCACACAAGGTATAGTAGACTGTCACTTTTGCTCTGGGAGCTGAAAAACAAGACTGTGTGCCAGGCTGAATACGGTTGTCTCTGTGCTAATGCTCTGTGAATGTTACCTTAGGCAGCCAAAGGGACTAGGCAGGCGTGATTGGGTGAAGGATCTTGAGATGGGGAGATTATCCTGGGTGACCCCGCTGGGCCCAAAATATAATCACGAGGGTCTTTGTGAAAGGGACCAGGGGGAGAGTGAGTCAGAGGAGGAGCTGTAAGAAAGGAGGCAGAGATTGGAGTGACAGCGGACTCTCAAGATGGAGGAAGGGCCCCAAAGCTGAGGGCACACAGAGTCAGAGCCACGTGATGGGAGAAAGATTTCATCGGCTCTTGCTGGCATTGAAGACAGAAAAAGGCCACTAGCAAAGCCAGAAGCTGGAAAGGCCAAGAACACAGATTCTCCCCTAGAACTTCCAGAAAGCAACCCCTCCCCGCCGACACCTTGGGTTTGGCCCAGAGACCCATTTCAGACTCCTGACCTCCCGAAATGTAAGCAAATAAATTCCTGTTGTCTTAAGTCACTACACACTTGTAGCAAATGGTCACAGCAGTCACCAGAAATTAATATAGAGGTCGAGGAAAAATTCACAGGAAGGGAAGTTGTATCTCCTGCTGACTCGACACGCAAATACTCCCTGTAAGGATTTCTCCATCCCCAGACCCCTCCGGACACCCTGATCTCCTGGGCCCCTGATCTGCTGTGTCTGAGAAGGTCAGCCAGGTCAAGGCACGGTCAAGGTCAGCCCCAGCACAGGGCGCTTGGGCACAGATTATGAGGGGATCCTGTGCCTGCTTACCTCTCCTCTTGTCCAGCAACCCCTCATCAAACCCCAGTATCTGTTCTCTCTTCTTCCTCAGTAATAGGGTTTTGAACCAAGTGTACGCCTGCTGAGCATAAAAACTACATTTCCCAGATTACCCTGCAGCTCAATGTAGCCATGTGACTAACTCCCGGCCAATGGGATGCGAGCAGAAGTGATGGCTGCGCTCAGTCCTCAAGTCACACTGTTAAAGGGAGAGCATTACCCCTTCCCAGAGCCTAAAGATGTGGTGGTGAGAGCCATCTGGGACCGCATGGACGGGGGTGCACAGATCCGGGTTAGAGAGAGCTGGGGCAGGGACAGCAACCGGGACAGAGCCACCATGCCAGGTTAGATAAGTTACCTGAGAGAGAAAGACTCCTCTCTTGTTCAAGCTACTAAATTACTTTGGGATTCTTTGCAACCACCTCCTTCTAAATCTTGATTCATACAACCCCCACCTTCAAGACCACGGTATTTTTTCAAGAGTAAACTCTCTGAGTCCAACTGATTGCTCACTTAGTATCAACCCTGATTGCATCCCCCAAAAATGTGTCTGTTGAAGCCATAGCCCTTACTGTGACTCTATTTGGAGATAGGACCTTTAAAAAGGGAGGGGACATGGCAAAGCATGCAGGCTTTTAAAGGCCTTCACCCAGAAGTGACAGTCCCACTCACACCTCCTTGGACAAAGGAAGGCACGTGATACAATCCAATGTCGAGAGTGCTGGGCAGAGGCAATGCTCCCATGTGTGCAGAATAGGCGAAACGGGGGCACCTGGGGGGCTCAGTCGGTTACACATCTGCCTTCAGCTCAGGTCATGCTCTCAGGGTGCTGGGATCAAGTCCCGCATTGGGCTCCTTGCTCAGCAGAGAGTCTGCTTCTCCCTCTCCATCTGCCCTTCCCCCTGCTTGTGCTCTCTCTCGCTCTCAAATAATAAATAAAATCTTAAAAAAAAAAATAAAAAGAATAGGGAAAACCAATATGTATGAGCGGCCTAATCAATACACCACCATAATGCACACCAGAGTCCATGTTCTCAACCACCACATCTCCCTTAGAGAACTTCCCTGGAGGACCTGCTCTCCTCCACCTCCTCAATGACTCATTCATTCATTCAGCAGGTGCTGGACTAGGGTGGCAGGCATGGCCGGGGAAGAAATGCACAGAGACAAAAGATGTTTAGAACAAAGCACTGACAGGATTTGGTCCTGGGTTGGATGTGGGGGGATGAGGGAGAAGGGTGTGTCACAAACATGTTCGCTCATTAGCTCAAAAACATTTATTGATCGCCTGCTATGTGCAGTTGGTGTAGGCTCTGAGGAGATAGCCAAGGACAAAACAGAGATCCCCGCCCTCAGAAAACTGACACAAATGGCATCAGATATAATTTCCAGGGGAGTGATGTTATGGAGGAGAATGAGCAGGTGCCGGGAAAGCCAGGGGAGGGGGTGCTGGAGTGGGGAACCACCCCCTCGCCCGGTATCTGGCTTGCTGCCCAGAAGCAGGTGTAGTGGCGGCATTCACAGTGCAAGAGGGCCAGGTATGCAAGGAGGGAAAACGTGTCCATGCGAAAACTCATAGGCAAATGTTCACAGCACTGCTCCTAATAGCCAGAAAGTGAAAACAACTCAAATGTCCATCCGTGGATGAATGGAGAAACAAAACGCGGTGTACCCAGACAAGGGGATGTAATTGGCCAAAAATAAGGGCAGAAGTACTGAGCCATGGCACAATATGGATGAACCTTAAGAACGTGATGCTGAGGGGCGCCTGGGTAGCTCAGTGGGTTAAAGCCTCTGCCTTCAGCTCAGGTCATGATCCCAGGGTCCTGGGATCGAGCCCCACATCGAGCCCCACATCAAGCCCCGCAGCAGCATCCGGCTCTCTGCTCAGCAGGGAGCCTGCTTCCCCCCCCTCTCTCTCTGCCTGTCTCTCTGCCTATTTGTGATCTCTCTCTGTCAAATAAATAAATAAAATCTTAAAAAAAAAAAAAGAACGTGATGCTGAGTGAAAGCAGCAAGACACAGAAAGTTACATATTGTCTGATTTCATTGATGGGAAATGTCCAGAATAGCCAAATCCATAGAGACAGGAAGCCGCTGAGTGGTTGCCAGCAGCTGGAGAGACAGGGACACGGGGCTGGGGGGGAGGGGCGGAGGATGGGGAGTGACTAATAAGGGGTACAGGGTTTCTTTTGGGGGTGATGGGAATGTTCTAGAATTGATCATGCAGATGGTTGCACAACCCTATGGACATATTAAAAACACCGAACTGTACACTTTAAATGGGTGAATGGTCTGGTATGTAAATTATATCTCAATAAAACGAAGAAAGAGAAGGAAGGAAGGGAGAGAGGGAAGGAGGGAAGGAACTGGGCAGGTTTGGGAGGTCGGTTTTGAATTTGTTTCGGTGTGCTGCAGAAGGCAGCTGGAGACCCGGGGGCACAGTGGCGGGGGGTGGACAGTGAACATGGGTGCACCCTGCCGCATAGTCGCCCCAGAAATGTCATCTTTTATCACTGGTTAGGATTGAAGTTGATTGGGTCTGTCCTTTCCGCCAGACTTGCAGGCAGGACCCGTGTCAATGCAGAGCCAGCAGGGGGCAGCAGAGGACCACATAGACCCATAGACAGTTCCTCTGGTGGCTTGGAGGAGCTCCCCACCCCACCTCCGGGCACCTGTCTCCAGCTTCTGCCCTTTCATTTACCCTTCTGAGAGCCCAGAGAATGCACCCAACTGCCCAGGCCCAAAACCTGGGTGCCTCCTTCCCTCAGGGAGGGGCAAACACGGGAACCTACCTCCTGGGCCTCCTGAACGTGGGGTCTCTACAGCCCAAGCCTGGACCAGGACTTGTCTCCCCAGCCTCCTACCTAGTCTCCTGCCCCCTCCCAGCCTCCTACCCCAAGACAGCCCAACGGATCTTTCTAAATCCCAAACTCAGCCCTGCCCCTCCCTGCTCGGAACAATCCACGGCTCCCCAGTGCCTCAAAGTCCAGGCTTCTCACCTTAGCCTGCAAATCCCTGGGAGGTCTGGCCCCTGGAGGCCCCTCAGGCTCCCCTGACCCTGACCCCCACCCTGTGGTCTGCAGTCTTTCGCCCACCACACCGAACTGCTCCGGGCCTTTCACATTCTGCCCCCCTGCGCGGGGAGCATCCCCACTGGCACAGTGCTCCGCCCCACTGGCCCCACCCCCATTCATCTCCCAGGTCTCAGCTCAGACACCTCTTCCCCCAGGAAGCCCTCCCTGACCCTCAGGCTGGGCTGGGTCCTTCTCCTGAGTTCCTCTACCTCAGCCCTGCCCACTCTGGGTGGTCCCCATCTAGAGTTTTGTCTCGTCACTGGACCGTAAACCCTGAAAGCACAGGGCCAACCAAGGCAGCCAGGGTCAGGGACGGGTCCCAGCACCTCCCGGCGTGGCAGGCACAGGGCAAGGGCAAGGGCTCGGGGTGGGGGTGGGGGGACTCATGTGGGATAAGTGAATGTGTGCATATTCTCATTATATAGCCTTCCCTTCCTGTACCTGGCAGTCTCCACTCGCTGAGCAACTGCCGGCCACCCAGCTCTGTTGAATGAGCCCGACTCCCAGGCTCCAGAGACGTGAAGAGAAAGCGGAGGAGCCCCTACTCTTGGGAAGTTGGTCGTGGGGGGGGGGTGTGGGTGCGTGGGCAACGGGACCCGCCAGGCACTCTGCTGAGTGTCTCCCATTTACACACTTATTTGATCCTCACCACGGTTCTGCGAGAGAAATGCTAGGACCATCCCCATCTCACAGATAAGAAAACTGAGGCACAGAAAATTCAGGTCGCCCGGCCTAGAAAACGGACACACCGGGGAATAGAGCAAAATCCCTCTAACACCTGGCTTTCTCCTCTACTCATTCTAGTCCGGAAAGAAGGACCAAACATAACCCACGGCCACTACCATGTTGGGGTCCGCGTGTCCTAGCAGAGGGGTCTGCCTTCCACACGAGGGCCCACGGAGAAGGCACTGTTCATGCAGAGGAGAGAGGCATCGCTGAGGGGGGGAGCTGGAGGCACTGGGTGAAGTGTTTGGTCCGATTTGGAAGAGACCAGTGTCCTCAGCTGGGACTAGGAGCACCCCCACCCCCACCCAGTCCTTCACTGTCTCCACCCAAGCTCTGCCCCTCAAGGCTCAGTGCGGACCCCCACCCCCTTCCTCTGAGCCCTGGTCACCACCAGATTCTCAGGACTGTGGCTCCTCGTTCTACAAATGAAGAAGTGGCTGTCTGGGGAAGGAAACGGCTAACCCATGACCAAGACTGATTATGATTCATGGGGAAAACCCTTCCCTCCCGAACTCGACCCCTTTGCAGGCAGAGGGCATTGCCCTCTGAGAGTCCGTCTGGAGCTGCGGGTGCGGGCGGAGGGGTGTGGCCCGCAGGGGTGGAGCCCCTGATGCTCGGCTTCCCCCCCACCCAAGCCTGTGCCGTGGGCCCAGGTCATGATCCCAGGGTCCCGGTCTCTGCTTATCAGGGAGCCTGCTTCCCCCACAAATGCCCCACCTCCTTGTGATCTCTGTCTATCAAATAAATAAATAAAATCTTTTTTAAAAAAGAAAGAAAAAAAAAAAAAGAAAATCACACGTGTGGCGGGGGGTGCCCACCTGGCTTAGTGGGTGGAGTGTGCAACTCTTGATCTCAGGGTTGTGAGTTTGAGCCCCACGTGGGACTTAAAAAAGAAATCCTAAAAAAAGGAAAAAGAAAAAAGTATGCCCCAGCGAAGCTAAGAAAGAGATGTTTTTGAGACTGGAAATCTGAATACTGACTAGGTATTTGAGGATATTAAGGAAGTATTTTTTGTTCACCTTATTTTCACACGTTAGGTGAAAATATGACATTGTGTGTGTGTGTGTGTGTGTGTGTGTGTGTGTGTTTTAATGAGTCCCTATATCTTCGAGGGATTCAGGCTGAGGTAGCTATGAATAAGATGATAAAACGCCTGGAAATTGCTTTCAAATACTATAGGTCAGGGGTGGGTGCGGGAAGGGAAGGAAGGTTAGAAGCTGGGGGATGGGCCGGAGGCATTACTGTCCCCTCTACTTTTGATGAATGTGTGGAATTTTGAAATTTTCCAGAATAAAAAGTTATTAAAAATTTAAAAAGGTATTAAATTGTTTATACCTAACTCTAAGTCCAAATCCACCCCCTTCCCATATTTCTGACGGATAAAATGAGGCTCAAAGAAAGGACATCTAGCTAGGTTCCCAACCAGACCCTTCTGGACCCTTGGGGACCCCCTGAGAATGCTGGTACTCTCTCTCTACTCCCCTCCACCTCCCTAACTCCAGAAAAGCCCAATTTCTCACACTTACCAACCCAGCCCCCTGCAGCCCCTCATTCCAGGCCTAGATCCTTCTCTTCTGTCCTCATTGGCTCTCTTACCCCAAGCTGCACCTTACCATCACCCCATTCAGCTCTAATGGGCCATCCCTTGCATCCCAAATCCTACTCCCTAGGTCCCCTGCACCCTCTTAACTATCTCTTCCCCACAGCCCCCTCCCTCACTCAGCTCCAGCCACACCAGCTGCCTTGCTGTCCTCACAGTCACCAAAGACCCTCCTGCCTCAGGGCCTTTGCACTTGCTGTGCCTGCTACCCCAAAACACCCTTCCCCCAGATGTGTCACCTCCTTCAGGTCTCAGCTCACACCTTCAGAAAGGACCTCCCTGACCTCCCTGGCTAAAAGAGCGGCAACCCCCATCCCTCCTATCCTCTGGCCCTACTTTATTTTTTTATAGCAGTTATCTCTCCTTGACAAGATATGCCGTATCCATTTTTTGATTAGTGTTCCTCTCCCTCCAATAGGATTACGCCCCACAAGGAAAGGGATGTTGTCTGTACCCCAGCACAGCCCGGCTGATAGTTGGCACTCAATAAATATTTGTCTAATGATTGAAGGACTTGGAAACCACCCTCCTCCCCCTCCCTGGCTGAACGAGGTGAGAGGGAGAGACAGGGCGGGGGGGGGGCGTGCGGTGAGGGGGGTAGATGAGAATCCAGATACAGGGAAAGAGCCTATGCTAAGGCGTGAGTCTCGCTCCTCCGATCCACCCGTCCCCGCCTGCATGGTACCCCAGGTCCTCTTCCCGGGATGAGGGATCTGGGGTCCTTCAGGGGATCTGGGGGTCCCTTCTCCCCAAGGACAGCCTCCCCAGGACCAAGCCCAGACCTTGCCTGCCAGACGGGTGCAGGAAGCCACACCTAGAGGTCAGGTTCATGAGTAAATATTGCAGCACCCAGGCCTCCTCTCAGCAGATAAGGGGGTGTGGGGAGTTCAGAAACCTTCTCTGGCCTCACTGAGGGATTAGCCCCAGCCAACCCCTCAGCTCCAAGGTCTCTGCCCTGGAGGATGGGACAGGGGTCCTGCCACAGGAGCCCAGGCCTCTTTCCATCTAACAAATACTGATTTAAGTCCCGCAGCGGATGGGATCAGAAGCACCCGGCCCTAGGCCTTCTTCCCAGGGAGCTATTGACATGGCTGGTCAGATAAAAAGGTGGGGGCCGGAAGAGCTGACGAAACACGATCAGGGAACCTTGTCCCCAGTCTGCTGTGCAGCATGGAGAAGATAAGACTTGCCCACTCCAAACTCTGGAGGCAATGGCCCCGAGCCTCAGTTTCCCGGGCTGCAAAATGGATCCTCGGGGAAGAAGGGAGACAGGGTGCCCAATGAGGTAAGAGGTAAAGCCAACAATTTCAAAATGCATGATAGCGTTAGTGTAAACTAGGTCCACGCGATCCGTCCATCTCCCTGTCCCCAATCCAGCCACCATCACCCCCTGCCTGTTCCAGTGCCTTCCAACAGAAGGGTTGCAAGCCCCATACACAGGAGAGGAGGTTCTGCTATCACATGAAGCAAAGCAAAAACAACAAAAAACAAAAACCAGGTGAAATGAGTTGATTTAGCCCATGTTATCATCGCCACAGGGAATCAATATAAAAAATGAGTGATCTGGGGCACCTGGGTGGCTCGGTCGTTAAGGGTCTGCCTTCCGCTCAGGTCTTGACCCTGGGGTCCTCGGATCGATCCCCGCATCAGGCTTCCCACTCAGCAGGAAGCCTGCTTCTCCCTCTCCCACTCCCCCTGCTTGTGTTCCCTCTCTCACTGTCTCTCTCTCTGTCAAATAAACAAAATATTTCAAAAGATAATTAGTGGTCTATTTCATTTTACTTTTTTGTTGTGTTTTTGCCAGCAATAGGTCCTCAGTATTTGGCATCGTCATTTTACTCAGCACTCATCTCCGGTGGCTACCATACTGGACACAGCTAGACTATTGCAAATACGCCCTCAGGGCCTCCCAGCTTGGACCCTCACTCCCCACCCCCGTCTGTTCCCCACAAGGCAGCCACAAGTTTCTATTAACACCTAAGTCAGCCCCCGTCCTCTGCTCAAAGTGGCTGTCATGGGTCTGGTCTCAGAGTAAAAGCAAAAGTCCTCCCATGGCCCATGAGACCCTGCAGGATCTGCCCCCACCCCCAGCCCCTTCATTCTTCCTCACACTCACCCAAACGCTCCTGCCTCAGGACCTTTGCACTTGCTATGTCCTCTTCCTGGAATGTTCTTCCCCCAGATTCAGCATGGCTTCCTCAGTTAAGTGTTGCCTCCTACAACATCTTCTCACTGCCGGACATAAACCAGTGCCCAGGCCACCTCTAATGCCTCCCCCCGCTTTCTTTTTCCCCATGGCATTATCCCCACCTGAAAGTTAGATGTGTTTGTGTTTATTTGCCTATTGACTGCCTCCCTAAACAAATGGTCAGTTCTGTGAGGCAGGGATTTCTGTCCTATTCATGACTGTGATCTAAGGCCTGGACTAGGTGCTCAAGAAACTCCAGCTCTCAAATGAACCAAGGATCCAGGCTCATGTCCAGGAGCACCAGAGGAGAGGCAGTGGGGGTGGGGGCTGGCAGCGGACCCAGAAGGGCAAGGACAGTAGAGAGCAGTCAGCATGGCCCCATGAGGGGTAGGGAGCCATGCAGAGTCTGGACAAAAGCCTGGATGTGTCTCAGGCCTCCCAGAGACACGGCCTCATCACGCTCCTCAACCAGATAGCAAATCACCAGAAACCCGGGCCTCCCTGGAGACTCCTGTTTCTGTCATCCACAGCCGGTGTCCACTTCCACAAACATGCTTTGAGCCCCTGCTCTGTGCCTGACCCTCGGCTGGGCAGCAATGGGGACACAGTAGTGACCTCAACAGCCCAGGTTCTGCCCTCCCAGGACTCCTAGTCTAGATGGGGGGCCCACCCCCTGACTGTGAGGACCCATGGTGGTCAGGGCTGGGCCTGAGGACCCCAGGGTGTCCTTAACCCAGCCTGAGAGTCCAGGGGGACTTCCTGGAGGAGGAGGAGTCGGGCAGGTAATGGAATAGAGCAGAGGGAAGCAGGGATCTAGAGTTCCCGGCAGGAGGGGGTGTCCATGAGGCTGGTCAAGCTGGCGGGGCTCGGCCATGCAGGGCCTCATGGGCCGCACCAAGGAGCTGGGCTTTTTCCTAAGGGTGCTGGGGAGTCCTGGCAGGTTCTGAGCATCGTGGAAGGAGGAGGGTGAGCCAGGACCAGGGACCTGGGAGAACTTGCGCAGGGGGGAGCCAGATGGGAGGTGGGGGGGATGCCTGGACCAGGGAAGGGGTACAGGGAGGGAGAGAAAGGCACATACGGAAGAGAGTTGTTTTTTTTTTAAGATTTTATTTATTTATTTGACAGAGATCACAAGTAGGCAGAGAGGCAGGCAGAGAGAGAGAAGAGGAAGCAGGCTCCCTGCTAAGCAGAGAGCCTGATGTGGGGCTCGATCCCAGGACTCCGGGATCATGACCTGAGCCGAAGGCAGAGGCTTTAACCCACTGAGCCACCCAGGCGCCCCCGGAAGAGAGTTTAAGAGCAGGTGCCACAGGGTGTGGTGTGCCGGGGGAGGGGGAGGCGGAAGCATCACGGACACAGTCCTCGGTCTGTGTGTCCCAATGACAGGTGGATGGTGGCGCCATCCCTGATAAGAGGAGGAGGAGCAGGTCTGGGGGAAGATGCCAAGGTCAGTTTGGGACAAGGTGAGCGAGCAGTGCCCAGGGACATCAAGGGGGAGGCGTCCTGAATGACTCTGGGACGCGCCCCAGGGCTCCAGGGAGAGGCCTGGGTCAGGACAGAAAAGGATGAGGTGAGGTTGCAGGCAGGGTGGGGAGAACTGGAGGTCCCAGGGCACCCACACCTCCTGCCAAGCCCCGGCCCCCCCGCAACCGAACAGAGCCCCACCCGGCAAGGGTAGCTCAGGACACTGGGCAAATTAGGAGCAAAGCAGGACGGGTGAGCCACAGGTAAGGCTCCTGCCAGGCGCAGGCCGCTGGGGCCTGACAAGGACCAGGACCCAGAAGCCCTCAAGGCTTCAACAGGAACTCATCGTCAAAAACACTTCCCCTAGCTCCCCCCATGGCCCTGCCAACCTCACCCTTCCAGAGACGCTGTCCCTGATCCCCTCCCCCACCTCCAATTTAAAAATCACAAACCCCCTTCTTGGCTTTATTTTTCCCCAACAACACTTAGGTCCATCTGACATGGAATAGAGTTTATATTTTTTTTATTTCTTTTAAGATTTTATTTATTTATTTGACAGAGACCACAAGTAGGCTGAGAGGCAGGCAGAGAGAGAGGAGGAAGCAGGCTCCCCGCTGAGCAGAGAGCCCGATGCGATGCGATGCGGGGCTCAATCTCAGGACCCTGAGATCATGACCTGAGCCGAAGGCAGAGGCTTAATGACTGAGCCCCCCAGACACCCTAGAGTTTCTATTTTATTTGTTTACCCCACGCATGTCAGCATGTCAGCCCCGCGAGGCCAGGGATTTTATCTACTAGCACCTAGAACATGGCCTGGCAGACAGGAGATGCCCATTCAATATTTGTTGAATAAAAGAGCCCCATGAGGTGGGGCGCCTGGGTGGCTCAATCATTAAGCGTCTGCCTTCAGCTCAGGTCGTTATCCCGGGGTCCTGGGATCGAGCCCCACATCGGGCTCCCTGCTCCACCGGGAAGCCTGCTTCTCCCTCTGCCTCCTCCTGCCCTTCCCCCTGCTGATGCGCTCTCTCTCAAATAAATAAACAGAATCTTAAAAAAAAAAAAAAAAAAAAAAGAGCCCCATGAGGTATTTCTCATTGTTTGTCATTGTTCCCATTTCACAGGTGAGGACACTGAGGCCCAGCAGGCTGCACAACTTGCCCAGGGTCATGGAGGTAGGGGTCCATGGACTGAGCCCAGGGCCACTGCCCCTGTAACAGCAGTCACACCAACCAGACCCCGTGTGTGTGGCCCCAGCCTGCCAGGGGCTGTCCATCTCACTAACTACTGGCAACAAACGTAAGCAGGGTCTACACCCAGCCCGCTTTTTGGAGCAGCAAATAGAGACTCAGCAAGGGGCTGCCTCTAGCCCCACTTGGGGAAAGAGAAGGGCCAAGGTCAAAACCGGACCCTCCCTGGCCCCAAGCTCTCCACACGCACACTTGACAGGCAGGGAAGACAAGGCCGAAGAAGGGAAGAGAGAATGTGGGTTTCTCAGCCCCAAAGAAAGCGTGTAGCCACCCCGCCTCCCTCCCTCTGTGTGGCTTTGGAGACAGCAGGCTTCAAATTCCCTCTCCCTGCAGGAACTTGGGCGAGTCAGAGCCCCTGTCCGGCGCCTCACCTTCCCTATCTGCGAACAGGGTTTCTAACAGTGCCCACCTCGCAGGACATCCCCTGAGAGCAGCTGAAGGTCACCCACGTTCCCTGAGGCCGGGAACGAACAGTCGCTGCTGACTGGTTTTATCCCTCTGTAACTCCCCTCGGGAGGCCGAGGCCTGGGCCCCGTGTAAGAATTGCCCTAAAATCTTCCCCCGCACGTCCCCCCACCTCCCTGGCGACCTGGTTCTTCTCCTGGTACCAAACCCAGGCCCTCGGCACAAAGAAGGTTAGGCAGTGCCCCAGGAGGCCTGGCCAGGTCATGGCCCCTGGCCTGGGCCTGCCACACCCACTCTGGTACCCACACGGGGCCCCAGATCCTCGGTGACTCGATCCCTCCAAATTCAGGTGATCTCCCCCGGCTCCAAATCACCGAACCCTCCCAGGTCCCAAGCCAGACGGAGCCAGGTCCCCACCGGGAAGGGCCTCAGAGCACCGGGACGCCAACACCGCTGCCTTCCAGACCAGGTTGGGGGCGAAAGATGGCACTGACTAGCCACAGCTGGCTCTTCCTCAGTGGTGAGCAAGAACGGTGTCCCCCACAACCTCAGCCCCCCATCAGCCCCGGGGAAGGGTGGGGATCCCTGCAGCCCGGGAGAGGGCAGGTGGGAGCCAGAAGTCCAGCAGACTAGGTCGGGAGGGCATCGTTGGCTCCTCCGGGAGGCACTGGCGTGGGGCTGGTCAGGGAGGCTTGCAGAGTGAACCTCACAGATTTCTAAGATCAGGCCCTGAACTAGGGCAGGGGAGCCGCCGAGCCTCCTTGGAAGCTTGGCTGGGGTGCACTCCAGCCGGCAGTTTGGCCTCTCTCCCTGAGGACGTGGCTTGGGGCAGCCAGTCGCCTTCCCCTTCTCTGCCTGTTTCTTCATCTGTGAAATGGGCTAAACTCACAGGGTCGTTTGAAGGTCAGAATAAGCAGCATTGGCTAGCACTGGCCGTGCCCTTGGAGCTGTTCTAAATGTTCTCCCTATGGGAACAACCACCTTAGGGAGGAGGCCCGCTCACTACCCCCACTCCATCAATGAGAGACCTGAGGCTCAGAGAGGGGAGGCCACTGGCTGGGGTCGCACAGCCAGTAGTAGCAGGGCTGAGTGCTAGACCCATAGCCCTCACCCCTAGCCATGCTTTATCAGCCTGGAAAGTACCAGAAACTAGGCCAGCCACGCCAGCATTTCTTCCCCAAGAACCTGCATGGCCACCCATTCCGGGCAACCAATCGCACACAGTTCAAACCCAAGCTGCCCTGACCAGCCGGTCGGGTTTGGGGCTTATCTCCCGGGGTTGAAAGGAGAAGGGCAGAGTGAACTCATCACACCCCTACCAGCTGCTGTGGTCAGACCTGGAGAGGCAGAGGAAAAGCACTGGACTAAGAGTCCCGGCCCAGAGGCTAGACAGGCCTGCCTGATTGTGTAAGCCTTGGTTTGGTGACTCTTGCCCCAGGAAAACCCTCTCGCGGGCTGAGCACGTGCTACATGCCAGATCCTTGGCACAGCCCGTCCAATTCAACCCTCAGGCCTACTCCAGGACCAAGATAGTGAGCACTTACTGTATACCATGAACCCATGGGCCAGGAGCCCGCGTCTCCTCCTCCGTCGAAGGGGGGCCACGGTCAAGCTGGCTTCATCCCATCCCTCTGGCTCCTTTTCCTCAGCCGCTTTCCTGAGTGTGGGGGCTGAGATCTCTATTACCCCCGAGCCTGCCCAGCCAGCCGAGGGGGACAACGTCACACTGACTGTCCACGGGCTTCTCGGGGAGCTGCTTGCCTACAGCTGGTATGCGGGGCCCAGTCTCAGTCTGAATTACCTGGTGGCCAGCTACATCGTGAGCACGGGCGACGAGACCCCTGGCCCAGCCCACACAGGGCGGGAGGCCGTACGCCCCGACGGCAGCCTGGACATCCACGGCGTCCTGCCCGGGCACTCGGGCACCTACATCCTGCAGACTCTCAACAGGCAGCTACAGACGGAGGTGGGCTACGGACACTTGCAGGTCTATGGTGAGACACCCCTCCCGCCCCACCCCAGACTCCCCTCTGCCCCAGTCAGCCTTCCCACCTCCTTCCCAGTCCCTCTTCAAAAAAAAAAAAGTAAAAACTTAAAACCATTAAAAAAAAAAGACAAAATAACATTAAAATGCTCACCTCAGGGTGCCTGGGTGGCTCAGTGGGTTAAGCTGCTGCCTTTGGCTCAGGTCATGATCTCAGGGTCCTAGGATCAAGCCCCGCATCAGGCTCTCTGCTCAGCAGGGAGCCTGCTTCCTCCTCTCTCTCTGCCTGCCTCTCTGCCTACTGGTGATCTCTCTCTGTCAAATAAACAAATAAAATCTTTTAAAATAAAATAAAATGCTCACCTCCTTCAGGATGGCTTCCAGGACTACACCTGCCTCCTATCCCATTTGTTGTCCCTCCAGCTGGGGGTCCTAGGACACCATCAGGATCCAGCCAAGCCCCTGGACAGGGGAGGGGGATGGAGGGGGGAGCAGGCAGTGCCCGGCCCCCTCCCCCTCTGTCTCTTGCCCCCACAGAGATCCTGGCCCAACCTGTGGTCATGGCCAACGACACGGCACTGGTGGAGCGCCGAGACACCCTGCGCCTGATGTGCAGCAGCCCCAGCCCCGCTGAGGTCCGCTGGTTCTTCAATGGCGAAGCCCTGCCCATCGCCATCCGCCTTGGCCAGTCCGCCGATGGCCGGGTGCTGACCCGGCACGGCGTCCGCAGGGAGGAGGCTGGAGCCTACCAGTGTGAGGTCTGGAACCCAGTCAGTGTCAGCCGCAGCGAGCCCATCAACCTAACCGTGTACTGTGAGTCCTCCTGGCCCCACCTAGAAATACCCAGTGCCCAAACCTCATAGATAGGTAAACTGAGGCCAGGAGAGGGCGCCCGAGGGCACACAGTGAGTCAGGAGGTGAACTGGGGTTAGGAGCTAGGGATCCCTCTTAAAATGCACTTGACCCATCTTCCTAAGGACTAAAAACCACCCGAGAAATGGAACCAACACCCGGAGGAAGGGACCTAGGGCTGGTGGGTTCTGAAAGGGAGGCGGGAAGTGAGTGGTGGGTGGGAGGGGAGATCAAACAAAAAAAATGTAACCAAAGCATGGAGTCATTCCCAGGGGCAGCAGATCCGCAGTGTGGAAACCGGGGCAAGTAAATCTCGGAGGTACGCAGGGGCTGCTGATGTAGAAAAACTTGGAGCCTAGAATCCTACAACCAGGGAATGCTGGATTTAAGAAGCCCTGAATTCTAGACTCTGAGAATCCTAGAAACTCTAGAAGCAGAGATTCTTAGAATCTTAGAGTCGAATTCTAAAATCTTAGAGCCACCCAATCCTAGAATTTTAGAAACCTAGATTTCTAGAATCTTAGAGCCCTAGAGCCTAGAAGCATTGACTAGAAGCATTGACTCTTGGAGCCCTAGAATTCTAGACTCTTAGAATGCCTTATGAGAAACCAATAGTCTAGTCGTCGTCGTCATCGTTGTCGTCGTCGTCTTCTTCTTCTTCTTCTTCTTCTTCTTCTTCTTCTTTTTAATGGGGCCATAGATTTCGAAAAGATCTTGAAATTTTGTCTGGCCCCACGTCCTCTTTTTACAGAAGAGAAAACAAATCCCCGGAAAGGGGAAAGTGATTCTCAAGATCCCAGAGCAAATTAGAGATCTGTGTGGGATCTGAAAAGACCAGAGCTTTCTCCCTCCGCTAGGCCCACACGTTCCCAGGGGTGCCCACCTCTATGCCCCTGTCCCTCCACTGCCCCGTCTCTCTCCCTCCTGCCCCCACAGATGGCCCAGAACGCGTGGCCATCCTCCAGGACTCTACCACCCGCACGGGCTGCACCATCAAACTTGACTTCAACACGTCCCTCACCCTGTGGTGTGTGTCCCAGTCCTGCCCAGAGCCCGAGTACATGTGGGCGTTCAACGGGCGGGCCCTCAAGAACGGGCGAGACCACCTCAACATCAGTAGCATGACCGCGGCCCAGGAGGGCACGTACACGTGTATTGCTAAGAACCCCAAGACCCTGCTTTCCGGATCCGCCTCCGTGGTGGTCAAGCTCTCTGGTGAGTCGCCCCCCGCCTGACCGCCACCCCCTCCCCACGGAGGCCCAGGTGGACCGTGAAAGGTTTGGCTGCGGCTCCAACAGTTAAGGGTACCCTTTGCCCAGAAGATAATTGGAAAGTAAGAGAGTCTCAACCCATTCTTTGGCCAAGTGACAAAGTGGCAGGGGGATCCCTCTTCGTTTGGGTGACAGAAGGAGACAGCCTGTACTTTGTCACCTGGAAAACGAACAAGGAATCAGACTCTTCCGTGAGGGGTGGCGAAGTGAGAAAGGGGGCACATGTCTGTCTCACACACGGGGTAGAGTGGGGACACATTCAGCTGTCCCTTCACATGCGTGCACCCCCCACCCCCGGTTCTGAACTCAGCCTGCCGCAGCCGCAGAGGATCCCACCCCATTCCCTCCGTGCAGACAGCTGAACAGCTGTGCAGCCAACTAGATGATGCGGTTATCTGGCCCCTGTGACTGTGTGCGCGTGCATGCACGCACACACATACACACACACAACACACACACGGAAAATCACAGTCAGTTGCTGGCAAGTGGAAAAACCCAGCCAGGGAGGCGCTGTCTTGCCTCTGTCCTCAAACAACCTGGGGGGCTGGAGGTAGCGCAGACACAGCTGGTGTTTTGAGAGCTATCAGCATCCTCGAGGGACACTTTCTCATCCCCTGGGGATGGTGGCTTTGAGGCCTCATTAATTCTGCCTTGGTTCCTTCCCAAGTGGCCACCATCCCCCAGGGACAGTGGGAACAGTCCTTCCCTCCCTTCCTCCCCCTTCCCTCCTACTAACAGGCTGGGTCTCATCCAAAGGGTGGATACTCTTTCACCCAAAGCAGAAATGGCGTCCCCAGAGGTAAGTGTACCTCCTGCCCCACCCCCACCTGGGGACTTGGCAGCTGGTCTCGGCAAGAGACGGGGGGGTATACCAGATGACCCCAGGTGCTGCCCCTAGCCCTGCTCGTTCGGGCCAAGATGGGGGGTGTCCAAGTGTGCAGGTATGTGCAGGGAGTGGGTACAGCACCCCCAAGGGCCTCCTGAACAGTCAGCAACCCTGTGGCAGGTGCCAGGGAGAGACAGAGGAAAAGGAAACACCCCCACCCCCATGTTGGGGAGACTCTGATCTGATGGAGGAGACATGGTCTCTGCTCTTGGAGAGATGATCCTGGAATAGGGAAGCATGACTTCCTTATTCAGGGAGCTGCCAGTCAGAGAGAAGAGGCAATGCCTCACACTCCATGGGTTTTTAAGCAGTGATGGAGGAGACATGACACCCAACTGCAGTGAAGCTCCAGTCAGATGGAGGAGACAATCACACTTGGGGACATTTCGTAGTCTGATGGGAGAGATGTGGTCTTGAGGAGACATGGTCCTCTCTCTTTTTTTTTTTTTTAAGAATTCCTAGTCTGATGGGGGAGACATAGTTCCCACCTCTGGGTTACTCCCAATCTGATGGGGGAGTATAAGCCCCCCATTTTCTAGGAATTTCCTGTCTGATGGGATAGACATGCCCCCAGTCCAACTTCTGGAATCCCCAGGCTGATTGGAAAGATCTATAGTCTGGAATTTCAAATCTGATGGAAGAGACATGGCCTCCCACCCTTTGGAATCTTTCTATTTGATAAGAAACTATTGCCCCCACATTCTGAGGTCTCTTGGTTTGACAGAAGAGATACAGCCTGGGTTACATAACTCCTAACTATCTGGTAAGGAAGGCAGGGCCCCCATATTCTGAGAATTTCCAGTCTGATAGGGGAGATATGCCCCCCATACTCTAGAATTTCCAATCTGATAGGGGAGACGTGGGCCCTATATTTTGGGAATTTTCAATCTGATGGAGGAGACATGGCTTGACCCTCTAGGGTCTTATAGTTAAATGGGAGAAATATCCCCCAAGGGCTGGAAATTCCTAGTCTGATGGGGGAGAGACAGCCCCCACCCTCTGGGGTCTCCTGGTCTTGTGGGAGAAGACACAGCTCCCTGGCAGGCATTGTCAGGACACAAAACCCCCCTCCACTACCACAAAAGTCAGCTCCTTCCTCTGTCTCCTTCCCGGCACCCCTCCAGGGGAGCACCTGCCAGTTGTGGGGAGGCACGGATGAGCTGGCCGAGGCGGGGAGGGGGACACTCTGCCCCGTGCAGGCCCAGCTGACCCAGCCTCCCCTCACTCTTTCCCCAGCCGCAGCAGTTGCCATGACAATCGTACCTGTGCCAACCAAGCCGATGGAGGGCCAGGATGTGACCCTGACTGTCCAGGGCTACCCCAAGGACCTACTGGTCTATGCCTGGTACCGCGGGTCTGCCTCAGAGCCCAATCGGCTGCTCAGCCAACTGCCGTCTGGGAACTGGATCGCAGGCCCCGCGCACACAGGCCGGGAAGTGGGCTTTGCCAACTGCTCGCTGCTGGTGCAGAAGCTGAACCTCACAGACGCCGGCCGCTACATGCTCAAGACCGTCACGTTGCAGGGCAAGACTGAGACGCTGGAAGTGGAGCTTCAGGTGGCCCGTGAGTGAACCAGAGAGGGCAGAGGGTGAATCTTTTCAGACACAGGCTCCCAAAGGGGGGCTCTGCCTCCTCCATAGTCTGCCAAACACAGATTGAGGGTGGTTATGCCTCCCCATCAGACTGAAAGAAGGGACTTTGTCTCCTCCATCTGACTCGAAGATCTCTAAATAGAGCTCTTTCCTCTTCCGTCCAACTGATGACCTAGACTAGGGGTAGACAGGCCTCCTCCATTAGACTGAAGGCTACTACGGGGGACTTCTGTGCCTTCTCTCTCACACAAGAGGTTCACCAGACTCAAGGTTTTCAAAGAGGAGACATAGTCTGAGAGTAGGGCATCCTTTTCCCAGCAGATGCATAGACTCCAAAACATAGGAGATATTGCCTCTGCTACTATATTGGGAAAATGGGTTAATGAAGGGAGTTTACCTCCCCCATCAGAATAGATGTATAGTATGAGGGTGGATCCTACCTCCCCCTTCAGCCTGGGAGATCCTAGATAATTAGGATTGTGTCTCATCCTTTGCATTATAGTAAGAGTGAGGACAGAATTTCTACCATCAGAGAGTAGAATTTTTCTCATAATGGAGGAAGTGAAATCTCCCATTAGGATAGAGGCTTCTAGATGGTAGGAATTGTGTCTCTTCCCTCAGACTAGGAGTTTCCAGCGGTCAGGAACAATGTCTCTTCCATCAGCCTGACAATTCCCAGATGTTGAAGACCATGTCTTTCCATCAGAGTAGGGACTCCCAGGGGCCATGTCTCCTCCATCAGTCTGGGAGCTCCCAGACGCAGGAAACATGTCTCCTCCATCAGACTGGGAGCTCCCAGAATCAGGGACCAGGCCTCCTCTATCAGACTGGAACCTCCCAGAGTTAAAGACCATGTCTCCTCCATCAGACTGGGAGCTCCCAGAGTCAAGGACCATGTCTCCTCCATCAGACTGGGAGCTCCCAGAGTCAGGGACCATGTCTCCTCCATCAGACTGGGAGCTCCCAGAGTCAAGGACCATGTCTCCTCCATCAGACTGGGAGCTCCCAGAGTCAGGGACCAGGTCTCTGCCATCAGACTGGGGGCTCCCAGAGTCAGGGGCCTGGTCTCCTCCATCAGACTGGGAGCTCCCAGAGTTAGGGACCATATCTCCCACATCAGACTGGGAGCTTCCAGAGTCAGGGACCAGGTCAACCCCCATCAGACTAAGTATCCCTGGAGGTCCAAGAGCCATGTCCCTGAGGCAGGTTTCATCCCATTAGACTAGAAGCTCTCAGACACTGGGAACTAGGTCATTCTCCAGTCTGGAGTCTCACCTCCCCCATCAGACCAGGTACTTTTGGAAGCCCTGAGTCAGGCATGGCGTCACCCAGCTCAGACGTGAAGCTTCCAGGATCAGGAAATCAATCACTGCCAGGTACCCTCTAGATACCCTCCTTCATCAAACCCTGGTCCCAGGTCAGTGCTGGAGGTAGAATGCTCTTCGATGGCAGCCATCCACCCCCCACCTCCATGAAGGCTCGGGATTCCTTTTCACCCTGTCTCTCTTCTCACAGTCAACCTCCCTCCCCTGCATGAGGACCAACGCCACCTTCCTGAACCTGAACCTGGCACAGGCTGAGCGTGTTGAGGGGGCGCGTGGGAGGCTGGGGGTGGACAGGGGAGCAAGAGGGGTGAGGGTCCTGGGACCTGGTCCTCTACCTCCCTGACAGCCTCTTCCACCCTTTTCCCCCATCCCCCCCTCAGCCCTGGAGTAGCAGCACAGCTGTGGCGGTGGGAACCTCGGAGAGAAGAGCTCTTCATGCCACCCATCCTCCCCGTCTCCTCCCCCTGGGTGGAGGACCACTTGCTCCCAGTGAGGATGCCAGACTGACCGTGGCCAGCCGTTCTCCTGCTTCCACACTAGAGTTAGAACAGACAGGGCCCTACTGCCTCGCTGAGTTGTCGGAGAGCCACAGAGGCCATAAAGGTCCTGGTTAACACACGCACGTGTCAGCCTCTCCTTCATGATCGTCAGCCCTGCCATTTCCCAGTGCCCACACTCGCCTCCTTCCCTACCCGGGGTGACTCTCAGTTTAGGTGCATGTGTGCACAGGGATGCCTAAATGACAGTGAGGTGAGTCCCTACTGCTCAGTGTCAGGGCCTCAGGCTCCTCCCACACCTCCCCAGGTTATATCTGATGGTCCTGCTTCCCAAGGGGCCAAAGACTGCCCCTCCCTGGGACACCAACAGAGCTGGGTTCTGTAGGACATGGCCCTCCCCTATATTGCACCTCACTCCACCTGGGCCCTGAAGCAAGATCGCTCATGCCACAACAGGAAGTGACCACATTTCCCATGAAGTGTACCTTCTATCTAACCAAAGATGCTCCTTTGTGTCCTCCACTGTCCTGAGATTACCCCCCCCACCTCATTTCCCTCTCAAACCTGCACAACCCTAAAAATATCTCCCTCTTCTTAAAAATGCAAATGGGGTATTGTGGGGGTGAGGAAAGGAGATCAGGGGAATGGGAGCCAGAGAAATGGTGTCTTCTAACTCCTGTCACTACTAGGACCTGACCCACAGGCCCTACTCAGCCAAGATGTCCCACTAGAGACAGACTCTTGGTGTTGGTCAGAAGTAGTGATCATAGACTCCATTGGGGGTAGGAAGAGATGTTTGGACAGGGATAGAAGGGCCTAATAGAGAGATTTTCCAGAAACTTTCAAGACTGAGTCTTTCTAAGGATGACCATGTTGAGATAAGACAGTGGGTGGTGAAAGTGCCCCAGAATGAGGGCTATGAGATATGGATTATGATCCACCATTTGCCATGGATTCAACAGACCCTCAGTTTGAATATCAGCTAAAAGGTGTGGGCTTAGGGTAGACAAGAATTTTTCAAACCATTTTATTATCCTCAGAGCCCTTGAAATGCCAGCTTACATGGTAGGTCAATATATTATTTGAAATAGTAATGCAATGAAAGTAGCTATCAAATCAGCAGCTACAGCCCTCTCTCCCCCAAAGTTTATACACAGTTGAAAAAATTCCCCAAATGTAAATTAAATAAACCTTGGATTACAGAGGCAATTACAATGCAAAATAGCAACCAGAATCAAATACCAGTGAAAACAGTAGATATAGAAACCTGTGGGAAGGGCACCTGGGTGGCTCAGTTGGTTGGGCGACTGCCTTTGGTTCAGGTCATGGTCCTGGAATCCTGGAATCAAGTCCCGCATTGGCCTCCCAGCTCCATGGGGAGTCTGCTTCTCCCTCTGACCTACCCTCTCATGCTCTCTCTCATTCTGTTTCTCTCTCTCTCTCAAAATGAATAAATAAAATCTTTAAAAAAGAAAAGAAAAGAAACCTGTGGGATATGGCCAAAGCCACACTTGGAGGCGGAATGATAGCCTAAAAGGTTTATATGTAATGAGAATACTAAAAAGAAAAGAGCTTGTAGATGAAGAAAATAAGCTTTCCACTCAAGAAACCAGAAAACGTTCACAAAATATACCAAAGAAAAAAAGGTAAGGAATGTAAAAAGGTAAAAGCAGATATGGATGAAATAGAAAACAAAACATAGAGTTAGTCAATAAAACCTAAACCTGCTTCTTTGAAACTGCTGATGGACTAGACACACTTTTTGCAAGAGAGACAGAGAAGACTAATATTTAAAAATATCGAATATCAGGGCGCCTGGTGGCTCAGTGGGTTAAAGTCTCTGCCTTCAGCTCAGGTCATGATCTCAGGGTCCTGGGATCGAGCCCCACATCGGGCTCTCTGCTCAGTAGGGAGCCTGCTTCCTCCTCTCTCTCTGCCTGCCTCTCTGCCTATTTGTGATCTCTCTCTCTCTTTCAAATAAATAAATGAAAAAAAATTTTTTTTAAAATATCGAATATCTAAGATAAAACAGGGGCACCTGGCTGGCTCAGTGGGGAAAGCGTGGGGCTCTTGATCTCAGGTTTGTAAGTTCAAGCTCCACATTGGGTATAGAGATTATTTAAAAATAAAAAACTTTAAAAAAAAAGAAAAGAAAAGAAAAAGAAACACTGGCCTGGTTGTAGTAGAAGGTTGGTTCCTGGTTAGATACACAATCAACATACACCTCAAGGGAAGAGAGTCCGGGATACCTGTGAATAGCTATCTTCCCAGCAGCTACTCAACCTCCCTCTTTCGGGATAGCCAGGCACGGCCTCAGGTAAAAGCCCCTGAAATTGGCAGGTACTCACTTTCCCAGAAGGCTTTGCAGATCCAAGTGGCCGTGTGACCAAACTCTGGCCAAGGAAAGAAGGAGAAAGCCGGAAGTCCCACCCACTGCTTCTGCCCACCTGAGGGAGGCACTAGGAGAGCTCCACGGAGTTTGAAAGCTATTCCCAGAATCAGTGGTCCCTAATATGAGTTCCAGGAGGCGGAGATGGATTTGAGCCCCAACTCTTAACCCCAACATCATCCAGGTCCCCAAATGGGAAATGGCGCCCACATTCTACCCCCTCCACCAAGTTCACATAAGAGTCAGCGACATACATGGGACCAGAGCCTAGGTATATAGTTAGAACGTCTCTTCAGTAGCAAGTCAAAGACTGGACACAACTCAAGACAGAGAGAGGAGGACTAAAATACGAGATGAAGGAGAAACTGGGATGGGTAAGAGGAGCTTACGTGGATAGAAGACTGTTTCTCTCTCACATGAAAAGTGCCCAGAAGCAGATTGTTCAGAACTGAAATCAGGGCTCCGTGGTGTCTGTCATTACAGACACGGCTCCTCCCGTGTTTCTGCCCCACCATTCCTAGCTTGGGGGTCTCCATTCTTTTGGCCTCCTCGTGGTCCAAGATGGCTGCTGGAGCTGCTGGGTCAGTGCTCCAAGAAGGAAGTGGAAAGAAACGGACAAAAGGCCAACACAACCCCACACAGGTTATAGACTATGCCCCTTTTAAGGAAGCTTCCCCAAAGTCCCACCCTACAACTTCTACTTACATCTGATTGGCCAGTGCTTAGTCACATGGTCATCCAAGCTGCAAGGGAGGCTGGGACATGTAGTCTTTTGCCTGGGTCAATCGCTGCCCCCAAACAACCTCAGGGTCCTGATATCAAGGAAGAGAGGAAGAGTGGATCCCAAGTGGGCAGCTGGCGGCCTCCCCCATGCCGGACCTTGGAACTCCCACTTCCCCAGCTGGACAAAATGGCCTTTCTCATCTAAGCCCAAAGGGAGATCACCACAGCCACAGGAGCCAGGGCTGGGAAAAAGACAGTGGTTGTGTTCAGTTGGGGTTTGCTTTGTGCAACGCAGAATGAGGGCAGCAGGAGGGATGAGGTGGAGGGAGCCAAGAAGGAGGCAGCTCAGGTTTCTAGGTCAGTCGGATCCTATATCCTCAGGGTGTGGAGGCTCAGTGTCCTCAGGACCAAAGCTCCGGGCCCTCTAGACACCTCTGCGCTCCTGAACTGAATCCCAGGTGGTCCCAACCCCTTCTGTTCACAGTCCAGGAAAGAACCACAAGAACCACGAAATAAGACTAGCATGGATTGTCCTTTTGCAAACACGTTCTCAGTGAATGTCTACAACAACCCCTTTGAGTCGTCACTGCCAGTTCCTCCACTTTATAAAAGGAGGAAACTGAGGCACGGCTTAAAAACCTTGCTCTGGGTCCCACAGATCCCCACAGCTGCTGGCTGGTAAGTCCCCTTCATTCCTCAGCAGGGCTGGCCGGTCAAGGGACCAGGCTCCGGAGCCCAGACGGAGCTGAGTTGGCCACTTTTCGCTGTGGGGCTTGGGACACGTTGCTTTTTCTCACCCGTAAAACAGAAAAGACAAACAGTGCCCAATCCTAGAGTCACTGAAGAGTCACTACAAGTAAAGGTTCTGGGGCAGGCAAATGGCAATGTCAAAAATAATGATTTTTCGGGGAGCCTGGGTGGCTCGGTTAAGCGTCCGCCTTTGGCTCAGGTCGTGATCCCAGGGTCCTGGGATAGAGCCCCGCATCAGGCTCTCTGCTCAGCAGGAAACCTGCTTCTCCTTCTCCCACTCCCCGTGCTTGTGTTCCCTCTCTCGCTGTGTCTCTCTCTCAAATAAATAAAATCTTTTTTAAAAAATTGTAATCACTGGGGCGCCTGGGTGGCTCAGCCGGTTAAAGCCTCTGCCTTCGGCTCAGGTCATGATCCCAGGGTCCTGGGATCAAGCCCCGCATCGGGCTCTCTGCTCAGCGGGGAGCCTGCTTCCTCCTCTCTCTCTGCCTGCCTCTCTGCCTACTTGTGATCTCTGTCTGTCAAATAAATAAATAAAATCTTAAAAAAAATGTTTATAAATTTAAAAAAAATTGTAATCACTGAAAATGGCTCCCAAAAAAATAGTAATGAACACATGTGAGCTTTTAGAATCATGACGCTAATCATCAGTGGTTCAAGGATAACATGCCCTTAGCACAGACTTTACCACCTGCTCCTTTGAAATGGGGACACATTACAGTGGGGATATTTATTAAAAATACACATCCCAGGTCCCTGCCTGGCTCCAGGAAATCTGTGTCTCCAGAGAAGAGATGTGGAAACTGAATTTTTCAAATAAAGAGCCTGGGTGGTTTTTGTTAACTGGGAAGTTAAAGGACCTAGATGCAGGGAGTGTTGGGGGTTGGGGGAGCGGAGGGGTGGGGGCGCACAAAGAGGAGGAGGCAACATGCCCAAGGCTACTCAGCCAGGAAGGGGCAGGGCCACAAATTGGCCCAGAGGTGGCAGGAACGAGCCCAGGATCACACAGAAGAGGGGGGGACAGGAATTAGGATCACACAGAAGGTTTCAGGCTGAGGCTGGGGTTCTCCTCTGCCCCACTTCCCCCAACAAAGCCACAAAGCCAGGATGGTGCCAGTTGGGGTTTGGGTCCCTGGATTCCACTAGCTGTGGGTGAGGGCCAGACTCTGCCGTGTCTCTGCCCCCATGCCTCCCCCCTCACCTAAGAGGTCTTTTCTCAAGTAACCTTCAGCAGTGGGGAGGGGAGGGTGGGGCAGGGGCAGGAATGACCTTGAGGCCAGAACACACAATGGCCCAGTGGCTGTCTGGAGCCCCGCCAGGGAGAGGAAGGAAATCTGCCCCGTTTTTTCTCCCCTGGGCTGGAATGTTGATTCAGGATGGAGAGAGGGGAGGGTGAGCAGAAGAAGAGGAGGGAAGAGGAGGGAGGAGGAAGGAGAAAGGAGCAGGAGGGGAGGGAGGAGAGATGAAGAAAAAGAGGGATGAAAAGGGAGAGGAGAAGGGGCGGGGCAGAGGGGTCCTGGCACCAGGGTGCCTAGGCCAGACTTTAGGAACCAATCAGGGAGTCTGCTCAGCTCCAGCCCAGCCTGACACACAGTGCAGAGCCCAGAGAGGACATCCCAGCACCCTGAGGTTGCACAGGACCGGGGCACCCAAAAGGGTTCACCTTTGCTGCTAACTACAGGCAGGAGCTCCCTGAGTTCCCACAGGTGTCAACCCTCCCATTCCTCAGAGGAGGAAACAGAGGCCCCCAGACTTAAGGTCACATTTCTGGAATCATTTCCTGTTTGGATCACAGTCCATACCCTTCTCCTCTTATCTCACTCCAATCTGGCCACACTGGCCTCCCGGCTATTGTTTGAACAAACCACGCAACTCCTGCCCCAGGGCCTTTGCACTGGCCTTGCCTTCTGCCAATAATGTTCTTGACCTAGATACCCGAATCATTCTATTGAGGTCTCTGCTCAAATGTCACCTCCTCACAGGGGCCCCCTGAACACCCAGTGTTGTCTAGCTTTGTCCTTCACAGCCTTTATGACACACACCCCCAACTTTATAGTTGATACCCCTTTCTTCACTTGTACACTGTCTTACCCACTGGACAGCGAGCTCCACAAGGCAGGGATTTTCTCGCCTTTTGTTCACTGCAGTGTGTTTAATCACCTAAATTAGTGTCAAGAGAGCCCATTGGCTCTCTCAGCCTCCTACAAGGTGGGACCTGAAAGCTCAGAGGAGCCGGGCAGAAAGTAGGCAGGGAAAAGCATTTCAGACAGAGGGCACAGAATGTGCAAAGCCCAGGAGGCAGGGAACCAGGTTCAAGGCCAATATGGCTAGAGTGGTCGTGGGCCACCATGAGGACTTTGGGTATCCCCTTGAGTGGGAGCCACAGGGTGGGAGGGGTGGGCAGGGCTGACAGGCTCTGTCTCAGGTTCTAACACGATCCCTCTGGCCACACGTCGGAGGAGACATAAGAGCAGGGAGCCCGGTGAGAAGGCCACAGCAGTGGAGACAGGAGGTGATGGCAGCTGGGCAGGGGAAGCGGGGGGGCCATGGAGATGGGGATAGAATTGATTTTTAAAGGTGGAACCGACAACATTTGTGGATAGACAGGATGCCATGGAGGGAAGAAAGGAGTCAAGGGGTCTCGAAGCTTTGGGCCTGAGCCGGCACAGGATGGAGCCTGGAAGGAAGGCTTGGGGTGTTTGAGAGGCCAGGGAACCGGGAAACGGCCCCGACCCCAAGGCGCCCAGGCTCCAGGAGGGAAATTGGCACTGGCTGTGGACTGTGGTTTTCACCCACCTCGAGGGGCCCCTTATCCTCGCCCCCAACTTCCCCTCTGGCCGCGGGTGGAGCTGGCCTTGTTTGTTTCCCTCTCCGTCATCCGTTTTATGATGGGGAAGGCTGGTTTTCCCCTAACCCAGCAGACACCTCTTCCCTCTGCCTGGCCCCGGCCCTCCCGCCTCGGGAAGCCCCGCGCCGGCCTCCTGAAATGTCCCTGCAGGATAGGACCCCTGCCACCCGTTCATCCAGCCAGATGGGACCCGAAAGGGGAAGTGGGTCACCCCTAGTCACCCAGCATGTGGTCAACTCTGGACTTCGGGGTTGCATCTCCCCAGTGCCCCAGCACAGCCCTGGGAAGCGGCGGAGAGGAACCAGCAATTCTTTCCACATTTTACATGGGAAAACTGGGGCTCCCGGGGGGGGGCCTGAGCTCACCCAAGACACTCTGCGAGCAGGGGAGTCAGAATTGAAACCCAGCTCCCGACAGCAGAACGGCTCTGTTCTGAGCTCTGAGGAGAAGGCAAGGGTAAACAGAACCCAGCCCTGTCCTGCCAGGACGCAGCTGGGGTACAGACGATGACAAAGAAGCATTGGTCAGGGCTGAGGTGGGGGACACCCAGGAGATTAGGTGGGGGAACACCTGACCCAGCCAGGGGTCATGGAGGGCTTCCAGGAGGAGGTGACCTAGAGAGTTGAGCAGAAGTTAACAATGTTCCAAGGAGAGGGAATAGCACAGGCAAAGGCCCAGCACTGAGAAGGAACCTTGGGGGCTTCTCAGTGACCATGTCCCTTAACTCTACTCTGACCATGCAGGCAAACTATTTAGCCTGGCCTGCGTTCATTCATTAAAACAAACATTTCCTGGGGGGAATAGTTAGTATCATGCCCCATGGGAACACAGCAGTGACTCCAACGGCCCCTCCAGACTGCGATCCTGACCTGGGGCATCAGGGAGGGGCTCCTGCAGAAGGAGGCATCTACTTCACGACCTGAAGAGGTAACAGGAGCGATGCTGAGAAAGAGGCAGGGAAGGGTGTTGCCGGCAGAAGGAACAGCCCGTGCAAAGGCCTGACAGCAAGTTCCGAGTAGAACAAGCGACTGGTGGTTCAGCTGAAGCACAGGGTGGTTTGGGAGAGGCTAGAGAGGCCAACCCCGTGGCCTGTGGGGGGGCGAGGGGGGTTCCTTCCAAGCCCCTGGGGAGCCCTGGAAACCTTGTGAGCAGAGGGACGGACAGAAAAGTAGACTGGTATGTCAGAAAGATCTCCCCATCGTCCACGCGGAAGGTGAACAAAGGAAAGCCACAGAATCACAGGTGGGGTTTTGCCGCAAGGAGGAGACTTGCACCGGGGTCTGAGGGAGGGGATCCAGGAGTTGGGGGCCCAGCCGTCCCGCAACTGGGGATGGGAAGCCTGGCCCATAGCCACCACCAGGTGGCGCCAGCACACCACTACGCCAGGTCTGAGCCCGCAGAAGGCCCTCCGGCCCGGAGTCCGGCACCACTGCCCCAGGTCAGGGGAGCAAATCTCACACGCCCCCGGCCCCTCCGTGTGGGGGTCCTGGCTCCCTCCTGAGCCGGAGCTTGCAAACAGTGAGATTGCAAGCACCCCGAGGCTGCTCGGACCCTGGGGCTCCAGGGTTGAGGTAGCTGAGCCGCAAGCGCTTTTGGTCATCCCCCCGGAAAGCCGAGACCCGAGCACCTTGCCTCCCCTTCCGAACGGGAGGATTTTGACCTCTTCCCATAAGACTGGGGTGGACCTGTCTCCTCCACCTGATTAGAAGCTCGTCATCTCACACATCAGAATGGGGCCTCCTTACTTCCCCTCAACGGACTAGAACCGGGATTTATCTTCTCTATCCGATTTGGGAAATTTTGCCTCCCTCATCAGACTTGCTGAGGGCTCCTTATGCCCCCAGCCAGTTGGGTCTCCTTGTTTCCCCTATCCCGACACAGGAAACCTTTGTCTCCTGGTTAGACCAAAAGGGACGATTCTTCCGCTCTTGCAAAGCTTTGCGGGTCCTTCCTCTGTCCATGGAAGGAACCGTGTGGGATTTAGGGAGAGGGAAATTGAGGCACAAAGTGGCAAAGCAGCTCGGACCCCCGGAGCTGCAGATGCTCTCGTTCTCCCTTTCCCCTCTTCCCTACACCTGCCCTCCACCCTCCCTGCGCCCTGGGTAACTCCCCTGGCACTGGGACTAGGGGAATTTTGCGCTGGCCTCCGTGCTTAACTCGCCTCAGTGGCGCCCAGTGGCCCCCGGGGTTAAAGTCCCCCCAGAGCTAGGCTTGGGGCTCAGAGCAGGGAGGGAGGGAGGGAGGGGCAGTGGCCTAACTGGCAGTGGGGACTCCCCAGAAGGACAAGGGGATGGGCTGGGAGGGTAGGGGTAGGGCGAGGCAGCACCCATGTTCCTGCAGGAGTGGGTGGGGTTTGAAACTCCCCACCCGGATTGCTGACTGTGTGGCCTTGGACCAGGAACTTCGCAGCTCTCCCAGCCTCAGTTTCCCCCGCTGTGAAATGGGTGTGATACTTCTCTGGGTGGTTGTGAAGACTCTGAGTTTATGGGAAGGAAATCCTAGAAACAGTGGCCGATTGTGGCCCCTCTGTCCCCCCCTTCTCTACATGGTTTCCTCCTAAACCTCTGGAATTGACCTTCTTTACCCCCAACCCAAGCCACCTGCATAGCTAGTCTCCCGACAGAGCCAGAGAGGTCTTCCCAAAATTCAACCCGATCCCAGTTCAAGACCTGCTGTGGCTCCCCAGTGCCCTCAGAACACTGATGCTGTACCAAGGCCAGAGGCCGAGTAGGCACTGTGTGACCTGACCACTGTTCCCCCCCACCCTCCTTGCTGTCTTTCTCAGCTCCCTCCTCTTTCCAACATTTCCCCACTCACTTCAGGTCCCTGCTAAAACATCACGGGCTCCAGGAATGCCTTCCCTCATCTCCACAAACCAGGCCTGCTTCCCGCCCCCCACCCCACCCTCCTTCTCTGTGTGCCTCCACGCAGCTCCCACCACGGTAGCCAGAACATGTATTGGAATGCCACCTTCAAACTAGCCTCTGAATCCTGCCACTTCTCCCCATCTCAGCTGCCCCACACACCCGCCCCCGCACCCTGTCCTGGCCCAGCCTACCCTCACCTATAGTCTGGACTGTTACAGTCCCCTCACTGGGTTGCCGCCTCCGTCCTTGCCCCCCACAGGCAGCCAGAGGGACCCTGTTATAGCCGAGGTCACACCACATCCCTCCCCTGCTCAGAACCCTCCATGGCTCCCATCTCCCTCTGAGCAAAAGCTCAAGTCCTCAAAGTGGCCCGCCCAATCTGCTCAACAACCCCCCCCCCGCCCCCGCTCATCTCCCCAAGCTCACGTCCACTCCCCCACGGCTCACCTGCTCCCCCCACACTGCCCTCAGGCAGCCAATGGGAACCGCCTCAAGGCCTCCGAAGTTGCCGTTCCCATGGTCTGGACACTCTTCCCCCAGATGCCCGAGGCTCCTCCCACCTCCTTCGCCTTTCTGCCCAAATATCACTCCTAATAGGGGCCTCCTCTGGCCACTCAATTTAAAAATCACTTTTTTTTAAGGGGGGGCAGGGTCAAACAGAAAGGGAGAGAGAATCTCAAGCAGACTCCCCGCTGAGCCCAGAACCCCTTGTTGGGCTCTGGGCTCGATCTCACGACCCTGAGGTCGTGACCTGAGCCAAAATCAAGAGTCACAGGTTTAACCTACTGAGTCGCTAGGGTGCCCCCAAAACACAAAACACGCTCTAAACCACTCCTCACCCCAGCCCCCCACCAGCTCTATTTTCCTGCACAGCAACTAGCTGACATTGTCCATACTCTCCTGTCTTATTGACAGTCCGTCTCGGGGACTGGACTGGGACTCCTAGAGGGCTGGAAGGCGACTTGTTTGCTACCAGAATGGGGCCTAAACTATTTGTTGGCACAGCCAGTGGATCATATGTGTTTATTCTGGAAAGGTAAGACGCTCACAAGTTTCAAAATCCAAAAAGTACAAAATGGAAGTGAGAAGTCACCTCTCCACCATGTTCTGGGGGCCTGTCCCGCCCCAGCCCTGCTCCCTCTCCGTGTCTGCACCTTTTCCAGTCTCCTGTGTTTCTTTTTTTTTTTTTTTAAGATTTTATTTATTTATTTGACAAACAGAGATCACAAATAGGCAGAGAGGCAGGCAGAGAGAGAGGAGGAAGCAGGCTCCCTGCTGAGCAGAGAGCCTGATGCGGGGCTTGATCCTAGGACCCTGAGATCATGACCTGAGCCAAAGGCAGAGGCTTTAACCCACTGAGCCACCCAGGCACCCCAGTCTCCTGTGTTTCTTTCCAAAGATTGTGCACCAACAAGAACATCGAGGCTTACATTTCGTTCCCCTCCCCCGTGTATGCCAATGGCACATACTTGG
Organism: Martes martes; assembly: GCF_963455335.1. Classification (NCBI taxonomy): domain Eukaryota; kingdom Metazoa; phylum Chordata; class Mammalia; order Carnivora; family Mustelidae; genus Martes; species Martes martes. Next base: position 48,411,238 of record NC_137905.1, read on the forward strand.
AGCCTGCACCGCATTTTTTTTTTTCTCCAGCTTCTGGAAGATCTTGCTGCTCAGCCCAGGAAGCACCTTTTTTTTCTTCCTAATTTATTTATTTTATCTTATTTTTTGGCTAGCAGCTGCATGGACGGTGACCACAGTGGACACAGTTTTTATCACAATTATTATTTATCGAAGCAGTGCGCCTGGGTGGCACGGGCGGTTAAGTGTCTGCCTTCTGCTGGGGTGATGATCCCGGGGTCCTAGGGGAGCCTGCTTCTTCCTCTGCTGCTCCCCCTGCTTGTGCTCTCACGCGCATTCTCTCTCAAATAAATAATAAATAAAATCTTAGAGACTGGTGCAGCTTGGCGGTCAGGAGCTCAGATCCATCTCAAAGACCCCGACTCTGGTCGCTGCCCGGTCACCGGCGCCCTGGCACGCTGCTGGCAGGACGTCCGACCAGAGGAGCCGCCTTGGAAAACGGTTTGCCAATTTCCCCAAAGGTTCAACATACACTTCCCATGAGACCCAGCACTTTAATTCCCCGGGTATTTACACAAGAGAAATAAAAACCTATGGTCATACAAAAACCTGTGTGCACATGTCTACAGCAGCTCTATTCATAATCACCAATAACTGGAAACAACCCAGGTGTCCTTCAACTGGCGGGTAAGTAAGCAAACTGCGGTCCGCCCACGCAGCGGAACACTGCGGGACGCCGACACTGAGCAAGTTACCCACGCACACGACCACATGCGTGATCTCGGGTTCACGGAACAGAGTCGAAGAAGCCAGGCTCCAAACACAACGTTTTTCCCTGTTACCGGACATTCAGAAAAAGGCCAGAGGATAGGGACAGAGAGCAGATCGCTGGGTGGTTGCTAGAAGTGGGACAAGGGAAAGGTGCGACCACAGATGACCAGCATGCGGGGATTTTGGGGGGTGTTGGAAATCATCTGTAAAGTGATTCTGGTGGTGGCTACGCAAAGGCGTGCAGAGAGCAAGGTTGATAGAACAATCCACCAGAAAGAGTGAATTTTACTGCACGCCAGGTTTTTTTTTTTTTTTTAAGATTTTATTTATTTATTTGACAGACAGAGATCACAAGCAGGCAGAGAGGCAGGCAGAGAGAGAGAGAGGAGGAAGCAGGCTCCCCGCTGAGCAGAGAGCCCGATGCGATGCTGGGCTCAATCCCAGGACCCTGGGATCATGACCCGAGCCGAAGGCAGAGGCTTTAACCCACTGAGCCACCCAGGCGCCCCACTGCATGCCAATTTTTAAATAATTTTTTTATTTGTCAGAGCAAAAGCGAGAGCGAGAGAGAGCACAAGCAGGGGGAGCAGCGGGCAGAGGTAGAGGAAGAAGCAGGCTTCCTGCTGATCAAGGAGCCCAAGGCATGACTCAATTCCGGGACCCTGAGATCATGACCTGAGCCAAAGGCAGACGCTTAACCCACTGAGCCACCCAGGCATCCCCAATTTTTTTAAATAATTTTTTAAAGACCACACACTGTATGATCACATTCCTGTGACATTCTAGAAAAGCAAAACTATAGAGATAAAACAAACAAACACAAACTAAGAACCAGATCAGTGGCTGCCAGAGACTGGAGATCTGGGGAGTGGGTGACTGCAAAGGAGCACAGGGGGGGAGGTTTGGGGTGATGGAAATGTTCTATATCTGGCTTGGGATATGATGAGAGGACTATCAACTTTTATCAGAACTCATCCAACGTACACATTTAAAATGGGTGCGCTTTATTGTCTGTAAATGATACTTCAATAAAGTTGTTTTTTTTTTTAAGTTGATTTTTTTTTAAGATTTTATTTATTTGAGAGAGAGACAGTGAGAGAGAGCATGAGAGGGGAGAAGGTCAGAGGGAGAAGCAGACTCCCCACGGAGCAGGGAGCCTGATGCGGGACTCGATCCCAGGACTCTGGGATCATGACCTGAGCTGAAGGCAGGCGCTGAACCAACTGAGCCACCCAGACACCCTTAAAGTTGATTTTTGAAAGCTTATCTCCCTTGCCTTTCCCTGGCTGTGTGAGCTTAGCCAAAGCCTTAACCTCTCTGTGCCTCAAGTGAAGGAGGGGGGAGGTGGAAGTGGGGAAGGGATCGAATTCAGGGTGGGTGTTGAGGTCTCAGATCTCACCTATGGGTACACAGGTACGCGCAAGAAATATTTATAAATGAAACAGAAGGTCTTTGTGAGCCTTTAGGGCAGAACACAGACCTGAGCTGGTGACCAGGACGGGTTCCTGTGTCTCAGGAGGGCGGGTCCTGGACTGAGATCTGTCAGGTTTTACCTGGGTCCCTTTGAACCACTGGGCACTCCTTGGTTGACCTAGAAAAGCCAATGGAGCCATCCGTGTGTCCCAGAGGGATGGGATCAAGAGGTACAATTCAGAGCATTGTGAGAAAGCCTTTTTCAAGGGGCAGATGAGACTGACACACCAGTTCCCTGAGGTCTCAGCTGCTTGGAGCCGTGTTTGTGGGTATACAAACCTATCCTCACAAGGGATATGGGGAGACATAGGGGAGACTGGGTTGCGCCCCAGAGAGGGACGTGACATCCCAGCACAGTTAGGGCTCCAGTGGGAGAACCCAGGAAAGGCACCCCACCCAGCCTAGGGAGAGAAGTCAGGGAGAGCTTCCTGGAGGAGAGGCTGCTGGAGTTGAGGCCCCGCTATGGAACCCCTACCATGTGCCCTTTTTCGGATCTCAGAGGAAGAGGCGTATTTTTGAGGCTGCCGTAGAAAGGGTGTGTGTGGGCAGGAGGGTGGCGGGGAGAGGCTGCTATTGAAAGCAGGGGTGTAGGTGGGGACAGAGGGGGAGATCAGGCGAGGGGAGTTGGGGAAGGTGGTGCCTGGTGCAGAGGGGCCCTCCGTGGCAGAAGCCTGAGGCCCAGGTGGGAGCGGCTTGGTCAGGAGCCATCCACAGGTGCGGGGAGGACCAGCGAGGGGAGGCAGTGGGAATAAGAAGCGGTGGGAACCGCCCCCATAAAGAATGAGAGCAAGTAAGGCCTCGTCCTCAGGCCTCCCCCAGACCCTTCCCATCCTGAGTCAGGGGGCCTTTGCCCCTGGAGCGTCCTCGTTTCTGAGACTTTAAGACAGCGCCCCTGAGATTTGCCAAGAATGCATTTCTATCATTCCTTAGTTCCTACGCCTCTCTGATCTGACCCTTCTCCCTTCTGAATCTCCATCCGTCTTTGCTCCTCGCGGTCCATGACAGCAAGTTCTTCAGAGCCTTTGATCGTTTGAGTCTAGGATTCATTCATTCTCTTCGCAACTGTTTACTGAGCCTCTCTCCTGTTGTAGGGACTGAGGATACAGAAAAGAATGAAATGGGTGACATTCCTGCCTTAAGGGAAACCACACTTACTGAGCTTGCCGTGTGCCAGGCCCCATTCTAGCCAACCCTGTGGCTGAAGTAATCCTTCAGCCAACCCTGTGAGTGAGAGACCCCTATCACCCCCATGACGTGCATGAGGAAACCAGCCACAGCACTCTGGAATGCCTTGTTCCAAAAAGCCCGGGACTCCAGAATTCTTTACCCTTAAGATTTTAGGGTTCTAGATTTTTTTAAAAGACTTCGTCTATTTATTTGAAAGAGAGATCATGAGCAGGGGCAGTGGGAGAGGGAGAAGCAGGCCCCCCGCCGAGCAGGGAGCCTGATGCGGGGCTCGATCCCAGGACCCCAGGGCCATGACCTGAGCCAAAGGCAGACGCTTAACCGACTGAGCCACCCGGGTGCCCGGGGTTCTAGAATTTTTTGTCATGAAGATTCTGTTGCGCTTGGATTCAAGTAGACAATGGACACAGGAAAAGGTACTCAACCTTGTTATAGAGGCAGGAATTACAAATTAGAACCACCCTGAGATTCTTACACACACATACACACACACACACACACACACACACACACACACACACAGGCATGCAGGGTGACTCATACTTTAAAAGTCTGGCCAAAACTAGTGCTGGCAAGGAGAGAAGCCAAGTAGAACCCACAGCAGACATCGGAGATGGGAGTCAAAATTTGTGCAGTCAGGATGCCTGGGTGGTTTAGTTGGTTAAGCGTCTGCCTTTGGCTCAGGTCAGGGTCCCAGGGTCCTGGGATCGAGTTCCCTGTGGGGGATTCCTTGCTCAGCGGGGAGTCTGCTTCTGCCTCTGCCCCTCCCCCTGCTTGTGCGCTCTCTCTCTCTCTCTCTCTCTGACAAATAAATAAATAAAATCTTTCTTTAAAAATTGGTGCAACCACAGGGAAAAACTGTCTGGCCATATCTTGCACCCCTGGACTAGACCCATCACCGGCCCCGTCCTACGACAACCCCGCTCTTGGGGAATGCAGTAAAAGGGGTGCTCACGGGCACCAGGAGAGGCACACAGCTTTGTCAGAAGAGCCACTCACACGTCAAAATCATGCACGTGCCTGTCAACAGGAGATTGCATTGACAAACTGGTGTATCGTGCAAAAAAAATAGTACACAGCCACGCCCACGAAGGCACTCCCACGGACACGAGCATATGCCCACAGCTCACAGGGATACAGCCGAACACAAGAAGTCACCTGCACTGTAAGATCCCCTTATTAAAAACACAAGACTGTAGTGGTCACGGGCGTATTCATAGGCAGAAAACGTAGCAAAGAAAGCCATAAAACCATGAAAGAACTTATGGGTTGCTTTGAGCGCGGGGGCGGTGGGGGGCACAAGTGCTGTGATTTGGAAGAGGCATGAAGGGGCTTCTAAGGAAAGGGCAAAACCATTTCTGACCGCAGCGAACTGTTCCCTTTATAACGGGTCGTGAAATGGAACATTCTTATTTTATGCAAAGCCCCCCTTTATATTTCATCATTTGAAAATACATATATATTTTTTTGAAAATACATATATTTTTTAATCCCACAATTGCGCATCTCTCTGGTCCTCCGAGGACTTTGTTCTCCAGGCGGCAGGGACACAAAATTCCTGAGCCGGGAGGCGGGAGGGGGGCAGTGAGAAGCCACAAGAGGAGAACTGGGATGTGAAACACACAATACGATTTGATTTTCCCAGAAGTGAGCAACTGTACTGTGACAATGTGTTACCGCAGGAGGCCAAAGTGACAAGTTCCGCGGTGGGTGATGTCCAAAGTAGACGCCACAAGCCAACATCCACCCCCCCCCAACACCAGCAGTGCATGGCTGGAGGGGCCCCCGTTTATTCCATCCTTCACCAGCCAGCCCAGAGCTAGGTGCCCTGCGGGTACAGCTGCACCAGCGGCTGGTGCCAGCCCCACGCTTCGCAGATGAGCAAACAGCCTGCCCTGGGGTGCGGGGCTGGGAGGCGGGGTGTGAAGGTTTCTTCCAGCTGGTGACCCCCTTCCACTAAGTGGGGTGCTGGAGACCCACACCCCTGGTCCTCACCCTCCCGGGAAGGTGTTGGAGGGTTGGGGGGTCCCCCACTGGGACAGACGATGGTTGGGGGGACAGGGGAGGTGAGTCTTTCGTGTCCCTGGCTCAAATGAGGAAGAGGCTGGCGTGACCTTGGCTTTCCCAGGAGCCCAGGGAACTTTTGCATCTGTATTTTTAGGCCGGTGGCTGCAGGGGCGGTTGTGGCCTCACACTGGGGAGATGCCAACTTCCAGGAAAAAGTCTGGCTTTTCAGGGAGGGTGCTGTCCCTTCCTCGGGTATGGGCTCCATGCTCTGCCCTGGGGAGTGGGAGTGGAAAGGGGTGGGGGCTCCAAGTTCATTGGGGGGGGGGCTTGCCCCATCTCAGGGAGCAGCTAGGTTGGTGGGAGAGAGATACTTCCCCAATTCAAATCTCTGGAAACAAGCACTAATCTGATGGAGGAGGCAGGCAACAGCTCCCTCCAGGGTAATTCACAGCTCATATTTAATACTGGGGACAAGATTCATCTCACTCTCACTGTGCTCCCGGTACAATGGCTGAGTCAAGCTGTGCAGCTTAGTGAGATGGTCTGATGGAGGAAGCAGGAACCACACTCAGTCTCAGGGAACTTCAGTTTGATGGTAGAGGCATGCCTACTATCTTCAGGAAGCTCTGGTCTAGTCTAATATTTAGCTGAATGTCCCCTGGAAGGGGACAAAAAAGCTCCCCTCAATTGAGAACCACCGTCCCAGACAGGTGAGGGAAACGTGCCTCCTTATCTCGGGGGAACTCCCAGTCTTCTGAGAGGCACCCCCCCCCAGCCCCCCACCCAGGGAGAGTTCTGGGTCTGATAGGAGAGGCATCACTCACTCTTCAAGATCCCTAATCCATACAGATGTCACACTCTCTTTGTCAGGGAGATCCTGGTCTGGTGGAGGAGAAAGAACGCCTCAAACACACCACAAACTCCTACACGGATTCGGAGCATGTCCCCACCTCACGGACCTCCCAGTCCGAAGGTAGAGGTCCTCCTCCCACCCTTGGGGAGCTCAAGCTTGATGAAAGAGGCAGCCTTGTTTCTTGTACATTTTTCCTCCTCCCTTGCCCACTGAATGAGGGTTCCCCCTCCCCCGCTCTGTGGTGTATCCTAGAATCGGGGAGCTTCTCCAGGAGGACACCACGGTTTCCCAGCCCTGGGATTTCCCTGCATGGGTCAGCCCAAGATCAGGGGCCCCCCCCCGGGGGTCAGACGTGCTTGCCCTACAGCTCACCCACCACCACCCCTGGCTCGGCCCCTCAGGGGGATCACAGGAATGACACCAGCTAGCTCTTGAACTTCCTGTGTGCCAACCTTCCCCGGGGCTTTCCACACCTGATCCCCCCCAGTGCCCTACCCTGGGAAGGACGAGGTCCATCTCCACCTTCCAGGCTCAGAGGGCAGAGACTTGCTAGAGGCCACCTAGCCGGAAACCGGCTCCCGAAGGATGAGTGTGATGTATGTGTGTCAGGTAAGTGTGCCGAAAGCTTCCCTGCCGACTCCTGGGGAGCCTCTCGGCCATCACGTGACTCTTCTCCTGACTCAGGGTTGGGGGAGGAAACTGAGGCTCAGGGAGATCAGCTCCTGCGAAGCCACCCAGGCAGAGAAAATACTTGCCCTCGGATTGCCTGATCCCCAGAGACCGTCCTCACCGACCCAATCCTCCAGAAAGCGGAGGCTTAGAGGCAGGGGGGCATAAAGTTACGGAGGGCCATCCACGAGGAAGGGAAGGGGGGAGGCGGGATTGGGTAGAGGGGAAGGAATCATCAGGCCACCACATCAGCCCAAGGGGGAGCCCCCGCAGCAAAGACTGCCCGTTGAAGGGACCCCACAGTAGGCAGAAATGGCCGGAAACCCCTACCTCGCCCGGCTCCCTCAATGTCCGGAGGCTGCCCAGAAGATGGTGTCCCTGACTGGCAAGCCGAGGCTGAACTTGAAGGAGCCAACGGTGGGAGGCTGTCTGGCAGCCATCTGCATGCCTAGCAGCCATGCCACAAGTCTTTTCTTAAAGGGGGATCCAAGCAGCGTGTCTCTATGGCAGCCCCTCCCATACCGGTATTAGTAATAGCAATCACGGAAAAACAATACCTTCTATTTACCGAGAACTCAGCTCCTTGCCAGCTTGAGCTGATGTGCCTGAACTCCTGCGACCCTCACAACTCTGTGAGGATTCAATGCTTTGCCCCCACTTTATAGATAAGGAAACTGAGGTTCAGAGAGGGTAAATCACGTGCCCAGGGTCACAGAGCTGGTAAGTGGCAGAGCTGGGATTCGAACCCAATTACACAGTGACCCCCCCCCCATTGACAGATGAGGATGCTGAGGCCCCGCATGGCACTGTCTACCATCTGTCTGCCATCACCTCTCTGGGACCTTCCCCAACCATCCCCCTCCCCAACCCAGGGCAGATCTCTCCCACCACATCACCTTTGTCTGATCAAGGCGGTGCATGGGGCAGAGGGTGTCTGGTCCCAAAGCCTGGAGAGAGATGTTGCAATCCTCTGACTCAGCGTCGTGCGTGCAGACCCAGCAAGAGGGAGAGAGGGGAAGATTAAGTCTTGGCCAAGGCCCCAGATGAGCTGATCCTGCCTGGTGCCAGGGGTTCCAGAAGCTGCCAAGGCCCCAGGGTGGGGAGGAACCAGGAGGTACGGAGCATGCTGCAGGAAGCTGGCCTGCATTCCAACCCTTGGGGTGGCGTAGGGGCAGCCTCTGGGAGCAGAGCTGTGTCCGCAGACCCAAAGCCGTGCGACCTGGGGCAGGGCCCTCCAGCTCCTGCCTCAGGTCTGTTTTCCTCTGCCTGTAATTTTGCTTGCTCTCCCCAAACCTCTCTTAAATTGGAATCTGTATCTTCCTGCTACAAGGCGACCTTCCCTCCATCAGCTCGACCTCCTTCACTCCCTCCCTCCCTGTGCCTGGAGGCAGGAGAGGAGCCTGCAGACAGACCATAATCCCGGCAAATCTCTGACCACAGCTTTGCCTTTTTGTGTCTGAGTTTCCCCTTCTACATCCTCCCCACCCAGGGAAGGGTCTGGAGTTAGAGAGGAGAGGTCTCTAACCGGTCTCCAGGGGCCGGCTGCCCCTCCCAGGTCAGCAGGTGCAGCCATCAGGGTGCTGGGGACACAGAGACCTGGCAGAAAATCTCGATCCTCCCTCCACTCCAACGTCCCTTGTCATAAGACTCTAGGGCAGTGACTTCCCTCCTTGGTGTTTGTTTCTTTCTCTGTAAAATGGGGCTTTTTGCTGGATTTCCTCACGAGACCGCACGAGGATTGAATGGGCCAGTTCCTAGTGGGAGCTCAGCCCAGAGTGAATGAGCCCATCTTGTCTCACCTCTGGATGGAGAGGGGTGATAAGGAAGGGCAGGCACTATGGAGACAAGAACAGACATCACGCATTCCTTCATTCCTTCTGCACACCTGGGGTCAGCCAGCTTCAGCAGCAATCCTGTGAGGCAGGAGCTCTCATTACCCTAACTATAAAGCCACCACGAAGGCACAGAGAGGGAAAGCCACCTATCCAAGGTCACACAGCGAACACATGGCAGAGCCGGGCCTCAAACGCCTGTCTCCAAGCCTAGCATAGGGAAATCCTAATTTCCTCAATGAAACGGGTCCTGCTGTTGAGACTCTGTGATTAATTGATAATAATAATAACGATCATGGTTCCTATGGCTATAATAAGACTAATAATAATAATTGAAGCCCCCTGGCGCCCAGTCCTTCCTATGCATCAGGCCCTGAGGCGTGGAAGCATCAGTTTCCTGATCCAGTCTGTTCTGTGAATGAGGAAGCTGTGGTTCCATGGGGTTCATTAAGCAAATGCGTGGATGTCTCACAGCTAATGAGGACAGAACACAGGACTTGCAGCCAGACCTCAGCTGGGAGCAAAAACTGGGGCAGAAAAGGGCCCAGGAATTAAGCCCATGGGAACCTAGGGTCTGACAAGTACCATCCTCCCCTCCAGAAAGCCCCCAAGAGCTAGGAAGCTGCCCCAGGTGCACAGCCTTCCAGCTGGGCCTTGAACAGGTACAGCCTAGGTTCTTCCGTCCCCAGAAGGATGTGGGGTGGTGGGGAGGAGAAAGGAAGAAGCAGTAGGAAGCTGGGAAAGATTGGGACAGACGGACGCAAAGGGCGGCCTGCATGAGGGAAAGTGGTTAGACACGCTGTAGGACTTCCGAGCTCTCTCTGGGAAGCTCCTGGGACTCGTCCAGGGACTGCCCCTGCCAGCAGGGGGCCTCCAGAGCTCAAGCCCAGAGAGGGGAGACCCTAGTTCTCCCCGCCTGGGGCACAGGGAGCCAGGGGGGAAAGGAGGGGGCAGCCATCCTGGTTCCGCATCCTCCATTCCCGACACTGGAGGGAGGCGGTTGTGGGAGCTGGGACTTTCCTGAGCGGTAGAAGATTCTGGGAAATTAGACAGCTGCGGGGCGGGGCTGACTCCAGGCCTCCCTTCTGTTCCCTTGCTTCAGTCCCTGCTTGGTCCCAAACTCGCCTCTCTTCCCTCTGCCCCCAGGGAGGCTCCTTCTTCAAAATGCTCCTCCTCCCTCAGACCTTGCTTTCCATCCTCAGACCCTCAGGTCTTCACGCTCAAGTCTCCTCTTCCCTCAGAACTCCCCCCCCACACACACACACACCATCACCAACTCTCTCCTCCTCCCTCAGAGCTGCTCTCCTCACTTGGTCCTTCTAACACTTTCTCAGACAGTGCCCCCTCCTTCAGACCTCCTTCTCCTCTCTCAGACCCTCCTCCCTCAGACATTCCTCCTCTCCCTCATCCCTTCACTTCCTCCTTCAGACCTTTTCTCTCTCCCTGCCCCCCCCCCCGCTCCCTTAGACCATTTACTTCTCTCAGACCTCTCTTTTCCTTTAGAGCCTCCTCCATCAGACTTTTATTCCTCATCATCCTCAGTCTAGGAACCCCCAGCACTCTCTCTCTCAGCCCTTCCAACCCCTCTCTGGGCCAAGTGCAGACACCACCCCCACCAGTCCTGCCTAGGCCCAAAGCCACTGCTCTACCTGCTACAGGGAGACAGGGAGTAGGAGGAAGTTGGGTGTCCTTCCAACCCGACCGCTTAGGGTCACCACCTTGACAAGCCCCACCCCTCTGAGGCTCAGCTTCCCCTTTTGTGCAGCGGGGCGGGGCTCGGTACAGGACCTGTCTGCCATCTGAGAGTCCCCACAGGCGAGGTCTGAGTAGATGAGAACAGCAGCCCCGAAACTATCCAACCTAATTCCTTCACTTGAAGCGACCCCAACATGGGGAGGCAGGGGATGACATTGGCCCCATCTGAGAGAAGACCAAACTGAGTCTCGAGACAAAGGACTCGTCTAAGTTCCCACGGGGAGCAAGAGGTGGAGGTGGATTTGGGCCCAGGCCTTGCCCCTAGATGTTTCCCCATTACAGGGGCTAAGGAGGAGTGGGGGGGTACCCAGAAAGAGGCAGAAAGGAGAGAAGGGGGAAGGGGTGAGGCCTCTCTCTGCCAACAGCTGCTCCTCACATCGCTGGTTAAAGATCCACCGGGGTGGAGCTGGAGTCCTGGGCAAAGTCCTTTCCTGGGGACCGGGGCCCCACACCGACTTTCAGGGTCCCAGAGAGACGCTGCTAGGGAGACAGAGACACAGAGATTGGGAGACAAAAAGAGCTAGGGGGCGGGGCCGGAGACGGGGAGAGAGAGGCCAGGGATGGATGGAGGGACAGAGTTGCAGAGACGGGGGAGACACAAAGAGAACCAGGGGGACCTGCGTGCCTCCTGGACAGATCCGTGGTGCAGCCCCCATTCCTCTGCTCCCCCCTCCCCACGTCCCAAAGCCTCCCCCTTGGCCTCCAGTAACTCGTTGACCCGGACGCAACCCCAGCGACGGCCCCGCCTCAAGGGAAATCCGGGAAAGCCCCGCGCCGCTAGGGTCCCGCCCCGGGGCGGAGAGAAGGGCGATAGGGGAGGGGACCCGGGAAAGGCCCGCCTCTGCCCCTCCCCGCCCACCAGCACCAGCCTGCCTCTGACTCATGCCCCCAACCCGCCAGGCCTGTTCCCCACCCACCAACCCCACCCGGAGGGGAAGGGAAAGTGGGGGAGAAGGGGTAGCCAGACGGCCATCCCCACCCCTACCCCCACCCCGGCCGGGGCTGTGGTCGCCCTGACTCTGGTCGTGTGTCTCCGCTTCTCTTGCTATCTCTCTGTCTCTCTTTCCCTTCGTCTCTCACGATCTCTTCGCCCAGAAGCTCGGGCTGGGTGCAGGGATCCCTCAGAGGGAGGTACATTCAGTGTTTCTCTGTGCACTTCCCCACCGTACCCCACACCCCAGCGAAGTTCAGATCCACCGTGGGGACACCTGGAGGAGGCAGAGATGGCGAGAGGGCAGGCAGAGGGAGAGTGCCTGGGCGCCTGCCGAGAGCAGTCCCTGACCTAGGTGCGTCTTTTCTCCTCCCGCAGAGGAAACGGCTCAGCGAAGGGAAGTGCCTGGTCAAGGTCACCCGGCGAGGAAGTGGGAGTCGGGACTCGAACCCGCGCCCTAGTGAGCCCAGGGCCTCCTGGAATCCCACCCTAGGGGAGAGGCTGAGGGCAGACAACCACTCGAGAAAAGAGGGATAGTGAGAGACACAGACACAAGAGAGACAGAGGCAGGGAGACCAGAGAGAGACACAGAGACAGAGACACATGGAGAGAGAGACAGACCGAGACCCAGGAAGACACCCATCCAAACGGGAGAGTCAGAGACAGTGTCACAGACTCGGAGGCACAGAGAGGGAGACAAATAGCCAGAAACACCGAAACACTGAGGCGGCGACTGAGAGAGGCCCGCAGCCGCAGGGGTGGGGACCCCCAGCGCCTGACCCCGCCTCCTGTCCCCCACACCCCCGCCCCCCGCCCGGGCCCAGCCGCCGGGGGCGCCGCGGGGTCGGAAGGGGGCGGGCGCGGGGCGCGGCGCGGGCGGGACGCTCGGCGAGCAGCACGGCGAGGCGACGGGAGCGGCGGCGGGTCCAGGAAACCCCTGGGGCGGACGGGTGGCCCCGGGGGGGCCGGGGGCGGGGAGGCGGGCGACCGGCACCGCCCCGGCCGACAAAAGTCCCTTCAGTTCAGCCGGCGGCAGGGGAAGTCCCGGCGCCCGGCGCAGCCACCCTCCCGTGCCGCCGAGCCGAGCCGCGCTCCGGCCGCCTGCTCGGCCGCCGTCTCCGGCGGCCCCATGCCCCGATGCCCCGCGGGGGCCATGGACGAGGGGCCCGTGGACCTGCGCACCCGGCCCAAGGCCGCCGGGCCCCCCGGCGCCGCGCTGCCCCTCCGCAAGCGCCCGCTGCGCGCACCCTCCCCGGAACCCGCCGCCCCCCGCGGTGCCGCGGGCCCCGTGGTCCCCCCGGATCCCCTAGGCTGCAGCTCCGACTCACCGGCGGTCCCTGCGGCCCCCCACGGACTGGCCCGGCCAGAGGCGCTTTACTACCAGGGTGAGTGGCTCCCAAGGATCCTGGCCAGGTGGGGGTCAGACAGGACATAGGGTCACCAGAGCCAGGGAACTGAGTTCAGGACGCAAATACAGGGGCTCCCAGGGAGCCGAGAAGCTGGGGGACAGAATCCCAAGGACACAGATATGGGATTCCTGAGGAGCTGGGAGGGGGCAGAGCCTGAGGTCCCAGGGACACAGTTATGGGAACATCCGGGAGCAGTGCCTTGGGACACAGATATGGGGGTCCCAGGACGCTGGGTGCCAGGGAGCCCTGAGGGACAGAGCCCAAAGTCTGAGAGCCACAGATATGCAGACCCAGGGGACAGTGCCTAGCAGTACAGGTATGAAAGTCTCTAGAAGTCTAGAGGGCAGAGCCTGTAGTCCCAAGAACACTGAGTCATATGCTTTTTAGAACCCAGATATCTAGGATTATGAGGACTTAGTGCTTGGCAGTCTGGCCGAAGAAATTGGGGTTCTTGGCATCCAAATATGCGGTGTCAAAGGGAGTTAGGGAAACAGCGACTCGGGTTCTAAGAGGACATACTAGGGATGTCAGCCAGTGGATCAGAATCTCGGGAACCAGGATATCAGGGAACAGTGGGGATCAGGAGAACAGAGTTGGAGTTTTAAGCACCCCAATATCTGGGATCACGAGGATCCAAGGAAACAGACCCAGGCATTGGGGGTCCTGAGGATCCAGCAGGACAGAGATCTGGGGTTCTGGGCACCCAGTTATGTATGATCATAACACAGGCTCAAGGTGTCATCTGAGGTCAGGAAGTCAGGCGGTCACAAAGTCAAGGCTTGGAGTTGAGGGTTCTAGGAACCAGGGACAGGACGGGGGAATTCTGGGACTGAAGGATTTAGGGCCAAGATGAAGAATTTGGGGGATATTCAGGCAAAAGGCTGCAGGGCACAAAGGCCTGGTACTGGAGATATGAGGATCTGCAAACTTGGGGGTGCACAGATGGGGGCCCTCAAGAATCAGGAGATGACAGAAGGCCAAGCACCATTCTCCCCATTCTGTCTCAAGGGAGGGGGATCCCCTTCCACAGCTGTGCCCACATCACCCACTGCTGAGTGACCCCAAAGCTGCAGAGAGCCCATGACTAGTGCTTCCAGACTTTGGCCCAGTGTCTGCACCTTCCACCCCATCAGAGTACAGCAGTTAGAAAGCCTCAGGGTGTGCGTCAGGAAGCCTGCCACTGCCCCCTACCCTTTCCCATTCCCTGGATGAGAACCCTGGCCTCAGTTTTCCCCATCTGTGTGATGGGTGGAAATGAATTTGACTGCTGCCGTGGTGTCTGGCGTCTGACTCCACTCCTCTCTCCTTCTGACCCACCCTTCTCCCCACAGTCACCCCACACCCTACACCCAGTGCTTCAGCCATTCCTAACCTCCTTCAGTCACAAATTTACTCAGTAAACGGGCCCTGGGGTCCCCCTGATGGGTGATGATGGGGTTCAGGCCTGTCCTTAAGGGATTCTGCCTAGTAGGGCACGGGGAGGCAGACTAGTGAAGAGATAAGTGACAAAGACAGTGACCAGGGCTTAGGGGGAGATAGTGAAGTGGGGAAGCCACCTGAGCCCAGAAGGATGTGGAAGACCAGTCTGTCTTGGACATTTGGGGCCCAGTATGAAATGACAACGGGACCTAAAAAAGGGGCCGGTGACACAGCCGGCGCGAAGGCCTGGATGTAGGGGTGGGTTGGGGGTCTGCGGGCTTGGCCTCACCCATGTCCTTTCTCTGTCCAGGACATTTACTGCCCATATACCCCACCCCGACTATGGGCTCACTCTTTCCTCTCCTGAACCTGCCTACACCCCTGTACCCCATGGTATGCTCCATGGAACACCCCTTGTCGGCTGACATCGCCGTGGCCACCCGTGCAGATGAGGATGGAGACACGTGAGTAAAGCACCCCCCCATAAATGGGGGAGCCAGCCCTCCCCCCACCTCACCCACCACAACACAGGGACACTCAGCTTGGGCTTTCAAGTTCCCTTAGCCTGAGTTAGAGTCCCCTCTGCACTGCTGGCTGTGACTTGGAGTGAGGTCTCCCCTCCCCCACTCTGTGCCTCAGTATCCTCTTTTGGAAAATGGGCACTCTAAGAGCCCTTACCACCCAGGACTGTTTCTGAAGCAGGGGGCTTCAAAATGTTTATCAGAATCCAGACCTGAAAGGGGCGCCTGGCGGGCTCAGTTGGTAGAGCATACAAGCTCTTGATCTCGGGGTCGTGAGTTCAAGCTCCACGTTGGGTACAGGGATCGCTTTTAAAAAATAAAATAATAAAATATACCCAGTGATACCCAAAAATTATTTTTAAAGAAATCCAGACATGCAAAAGATCTTTAAGCAATTGATTTGTTACGTGAATTACGCATGTTAAGCTCTTAGCACTGAGCCTGCTGAGTTATAAGTGCTCAATAAGTATTACTTAATACTGTTGTCATCATTACTTTACGTTATACCCAGGACACATCCACACATAGAAGCTTGAAATAAAAATTGCCCAGAACAAGAGTCACCTTCCTAGATGGAATCTACTCTGTATTTTCTCTTCTAGTCTCTTCCACTGTTTCATGGTCATAGAGGTCAGTCAATTAAGTTGACCGTCCCTGTAAACTGATTTCACAAATGCCATAGATCGCCGGCAGTTTGGAGAACATGCCCTTGAGGCTGCTGAGAACCCCTGCAGGGAAAGGGTCTGCTCTGTGCCTGACACACAGTAAGCGCTCGACACCCTTGACCGTGCCCGTTATTATTTTATCCACCCGGGTTTGAATTCCAGCTGGCCGCTTTCTAGCCCCTCTCTGCCAGAGTACCCCCCCCCCGTGAAAACAAGAACCATCAGCGTGTGAAAGTGTGTGAGGCAGACAAGGAATAGCTTCTATAAAGCACCTATCTGGGAATTGGTAGGGATGGAGAGGACAAGCTCACTGCTGCAGAAAGTGGGGGGCCGGAGGGGGGTCCTCCATCACTGGCCAACTTGGTGACTTCATATCCCGGAGCCTCAGCGCCCCTTTCTGGAAATCGGGGCTCATACCCGAACTATCAAAATTAGGATTCAGTGCAACGATGTACAGGCGCGGAGAACGTAGAACGGCCGGGCACACAGTAGGTCCCCCATACAGGGGATTGGTGGGGGGGAGAGGTTGTTCTCAGAGAGCTCCCCAGGTGCTTCTGGGCCATTCCGTGAGTCTAAGCAGGAGAAAGTGTCTGAGCTATCTAAAAGGCTGAATAAAACTAGTTCCTCCCACTCTGGGTACCTCTGGGGTCATCAGCGAAATAGATTTTGTATCTGCAAAAAAAAATCATCCGGGGGATGATTTGTTTGCAGCCTGTGAACGCGGGGCGCAGAAGGCGACCTTGGCACACCAATCTCAAATCCTGCGCCCCACCCGCCCTCCCCCTCTCTCCCCCTCTCCCCCTCTCTCCGCCCCCCTCCTTCCCTCCAAAGCAAACACTTCAGCCTCAGCTGCCTGTTGGGGGAAATCCCTTCCCGCAGAACTTGACCGCAGCCCAGCTGCTCTGCCTCCCCCACGTCAGCAGCCGTCACTCACTCGCAGCCTCCCCCTCCCGGCGTTCAGTCTAACCTTAACCCCTTCCGCTGGGGCCAAGACTTTACCGGAATGGACAGCTGGCTAGCCTGGGAGTGGGGGAGGGGGACAGGCTAAGTCTGGGTCCCCAAAGCAGCAAAGCTTAGTTGGGAGCCTGGACTTCTAGGGACTCAAGAGAGCAAGAATCTCGGGGCATCTGGACCCTCAAGAGGTCCGGGTACCGTATTCGGTACCGCACCGGGAAGCTGGAGATCTGGGTCTCCCTCCAAGAGAGAGGGGAGGTGTTCCGAGTCCCAGAGAGCAGAGGTCCGGGTACTGTATTCCTTGACCCCTGGGGAAGTTAAGGAACAGGGTACAGAACAGCTTGGGGGTTTGTAACTCACAGGGACTGGGGAAGTTGGTATCCGCCAGGAGTTGGGGCACCGTATAACCGGACCCTAAGAGATCTCAGGGGTGGATGCCAGGATATGGGGGATAAGGAGCCAGCTGGATTCTGAGCCCTGAAGGGTGGAGTCCCAGAGGGGCCCCTAGGCTGGAAAACTTGGGGTTCTTCCCCCCCGGGGAAGCTTGGGTCTCTGACTGGCCTCCCTCCTCCACCCCACGCGAGGATGGAAGTGGGGGTGCCGGGGGTGGCCGGGGTAGATCCCCGGCGGGAGGCTTCCCTCCCCCGGGAGCAGGAAGCGGAGCCCCGCCCAGCAGACCTGTTACTGGAAGTCCGAGGGCTGGGCCGCCCCTCCCGTCCCCACTTCCTCCAGCCCCGCCCCACCCCCTGCAGCCCGCGCGTTTATGGGAACTCAGGCCTGGACGGTTTCTCTGAAATCATTCGCTCTCTCTGCCCTCACTTAACCCCGCCCGCCCCAAGAGGGACCCAGGCTGGGCTTCCTGGGAGATGGAGGGAGGGAAGGGAGCCGTTCTCCGGGCCCCTCCCCACCCTCACCCCCTCCCCCGGCCCAGGTCCGGCCCCTCCCCCAACATTTTCCTTTTAAATTTGGCTTTCACGGATCAGGATCTCCAGGTTCCCCATTTCACCCGCAGAGCCCTTGGTGGGCGATGCCGTCTGGGGGAGAAAAGCGGAGGGCCACGTGACTTTGCTCTGGCGCTCCCACAGCTAGGGAGGGTTGCAGGCCAGTCTGCACCCAGGCCTGCTTAACCCCCTCAAAGCCTCCGGGGGAGTGGGGTGGGGGCCGGGGGGGGGTGTTGAAGCTGTGGCAGGATCTCTCCCCCGCCACCAAAGCACTTAGGGAGCTGGTTTACCGTGCGAATTCTGGAAGCACGTTCCACTGTGGGGAGGACCACTGTTCACCTGCTTTACCTAGCAAGACTCTGGTTAGTAAGCGGTAGTGGTGGATGAGAAAGTCGTTGCTCTAGTAAATGGAGACGTTATGCAGGAGAATGTTGTGCAGCCCGTGTGTATGCAGTCACCCCTGTAAGCTCAGTGTTCACGTGCCCCTTCCCGCGCCCCCAGACACACACACAGTCATCACAGACTTCCCTGGCTCTTACAGGTTGGCAGCTGTGGGCAGGAGCCCAGAGTGTATTGCGAAACTTCTCCAGATCAAGGCTGGTGGGGAGGAAGCAGGATTAGGCAGAAATCGGACTGCTGGGGGTCGCAGCAGGGCCTTAGCTGACCCCCTCCCCCCAGGGAATGCAGCAGCTGTAGTGGCATTTAGAGATGGGGCCAAAAAGCTAGGCCCTTTGTGCCAGCACTGACCAGCCGCTGGATGCCATGGGATGGCAGCTGTCCCCCGCTCATGACCCGGACAAGCAGTGCTTTTCAGCAGAGGGTAATTCCCAGAGAGAGCTGAGAGCCGACAAGCTTCCCAGAAGCTGGCGGAGTGAGTCCTTCAGTCCGGAAAGAGGGGGGAGAATCTGGGTCGTGCAGCCCCAGGTGTCCAGAGCAGTGACCCCCCCCCCGTCCCAGTATATCCCACCTCCCCTTTGGGCAAAAATCCCTCCAAATAAGTGAATGCTCAGGGGCTGGAGGCTGAGCGTTGCAATCCCAACTGCTGGAGAGAACGTGGCACTCAGGTCACAGATGAGCAGCAGGGGCAGGGAGAGAAGGGGGGGTACACTCGCCAGCTTCAAGGATGGCCAGGGATCACCGTGATGGGTTCGTTCATTCAGGGCATGCTTGTGGGGCACCTACCCAGCCCCAGCTGCGCTCCTAGGCACCGCGCAGGGACCCAAGCAGACAAAACGCCCAGCCCTGGGTGGCGCTGACATTCTAGAAGGGGAGATTCAGACAGGAAACAAGTAAAACTGTACAATGTCAGGTGATGATGTGGAGGAAAATTAAGCAGGGGGGGGGGAAGGGGAGTGAGCCGTGGCCACACCACTTCATTTCATTTCATTTGTGCAGAGGCCCAAATGAGAGCAGGTTGTGCAGAGGAGGGGGCGGGGGCAGGCGCGGTCGTGGGGGTGGGAGTGACTCTTCCAGGCAGAGGAACAGCCAGCGCAAAGGCTCTAGGAGGCGAGCAAGTGCGCTTGTCCCGTTTGAGGCACAGCAGGGACGCTGAGAAGGGTGAAGGGAGCAGGTGGAGAAGTCCAAATGGATTGAAAAGGGGGAGGCAGGATCACAGAGGGCTTGTTCGGCCTTGATGCCGAGGGTTCTGAGCAGGGGAGGGGACTTGACCAGATTGAGGTTGCAGAAGGGTCTCTCTGGCTGCTAGGTGGGCGACAAGACAGTGGGGCAGAGGTGGGAGGCAGCAGGGAGGCCAGTGAGGAGGGAACAGTCCAGGAGGGAGGGCGATGGTGGCTGAACGGGGATGAAGGGAGTGAGCCTTCAGAAGAGTGGTTGGATTCTGTATACACTCCAAAGTAGCCGGCGCGTGTTGGACTTAGCAAAGTGTGTGGCGGTGAGAGGTGACCGGCCCCTGACGCCTGTGATTTCCCCACCCCAGGCCACTCCACATCGCCGTGGTCCAGGGCAATCTGGCAGCCGTGCACCGCCTGGTCAGCCTCTTCCAGCATGGGGGCCGGGAGCTGGATATCTACAACAACCTGCGGCAGGTGAGCCTGGGGGCCTGGATCTGATGGAAGAGAGGCTTGAGGGTCTGGATTCCTGAGTCCTAGGAGCTCGGGGTGGTGGGGTGCTGACTCTTGAATCTGACAGAGGACTGACTCCAGATTTCTGGTCCCCTGAATAAAACTGGAGCTGGGGGGGGGGGAGGGGCGGTCAGGACGGGGACACAGGGCAAGGCCCAGGTCCCTCACAGTCTCTGTGCCCCCCAGACACCACTACACCTGGCTGTGATCACCACATTGCCATCTGTGGTCCGGCTGCTAGTGATGGCTGGTGCCAGCCCAATGGCACTGGACCGCCATGGCCAGACGGCGGCCCACCTGGCGTGTGAGCACCGAAGCCCGACCTGCTTGCGGGCCCTGCTGGACAGCGCGGCCCCGGGCACCGTGGATCTGGAGGCCCGCAATTACGATGGTGAGCACATACCCCGGCGCCGGGTGGGGCTGTCTGGCAAGACTTGAGGTCCAGCCCCAGACCCAGGTTAACTGAGTCTTCCTGTACCGCAGGGCTCACCGCCCTGCACGTGGCCGTGAACATGGAGTGCCCCGAAGCCGTTCTGCTCTTGCTGGAGCGGGGTGCGGACATCGATGCGGTGGTGAGCAGGCCCGGGCCAAGGGGGTGGGGCCGAGAGGAGCTGGGGGGCGGGGCGGGACCCCAAGGGGGCGGGACTTACGTAGAGCCCGTGCTAGTGGGTGGGGTGGGGCTTCCAGTGTCTGGCCCGATTGGGATGCTGGACCAAGCAGCTGGGATATTGGCGGGCCGATTGGGCAGAGCTTAGAAAGGCTCAAAGACCTTCCCTCCCTTCTGCAGGACATTAAAAGCGGCCGCTCCCCGCTCATCCACGCAGTGGAAAACAACAGCCTTAGTATGGTGCAGCTGCTGCTGCAGGTGGGTACAGCCCCTGCCCCTGGCCTCTCACCCACCCTTTCCTCCAGCATTGGCCCAGCAGTCACCCCTGTCCCTGGCACCGACCCTGCTTTCCTGCTCTGGCTCCCGCTCTTGCTACACTTCCAGATCTGTCCCTTGCTTCTACGCCTCGTTATGTCAACCCTGTGCTTCACCACCCACCCCCTCTTGTCCGGGACCTTCTCCCTTTCTTTCCCCGCCCCCAAAGTGAGCCGGGCGGGCGCAACGCCTGCCTCGCGCACCCTGCCTTCCCGCTTTGGCCCTTTCCGCGTGCTTTCCTTCCGCCCCGCCTAGACTCTGGACCTTTCCTTTCTCTGACTCCGCCCCTACCTCGGCGGGCCGGGACCGCGGGCGGATCCGCCGGTGTCTAGCCCGGGTTGATCCCCCTGCCTGCTCAGTCCCGCTCCGGCCCACCTTGGGTTCTGGCTTTCGTCCTTCTGTCACCCATCCCGGATCTAGTCCTGCCCGGATCCTGGCCTCCGTCCGGGGACCCCAGCCTCGGTCCCCCGCCCTTTGCTCGGACCTCACCCCGGCCCCGCCCCTCCTCTGGCCCCGCCCCATCCGCCGCGCGTCCCGCCCGGCGGTGGGGGTCCTGACCGGTCCCTCCCGCCCCGCAGCACGGCGCCAACGTGAACGCTCAGATGTACTCGGGCAGCTCCGCGCTGCACTCGGCGTCCGGCCGCGGGCTCCTCCCGCTCGTGCGCACGCTGGTCCGCAGCGGCGCCGACAGCGGCCTCAAGAACTGCCACAACGACACGCCGCTCATGGTGGCGCGCAGCCGCCGGGTGAGTGTGCGCTCTGGGGGGGCCTTGCCCGAGGCCGGCCCGCGTGAATGTGACATCTCGGTGCGCGCGGGGGAGGGGGCGGCCCGTGGGTCCCAGCGAGCTCTGACGCCGGACACGGGGACAAAAGCCGACCCCGTGCACGAAGAGAACGGAGAGAGCGAGAGCAGTGTGGGCTGGAGGAACCTGGTGCTGACCCCCATTTTCCATCCTTCTGCAGGTCATCGACATCCTGAGGGGGAAGGCGACCCGGCCTGCTCCGGCATCACAGCCAGAGCCCTCGCCAGAGCGCAGTGCCACCACCTCCCCTGAGAGCAGCAGCCTCCTCAGCTCTAACGGTGAGAACCTAGCTCCCGGCCACCAACTGCCCAGCCCCTCCTCCCCCAGAGCCGTCCAGGACCCCAGCTGCTCCTCCCCCAGGCCCCCAGAGCGCCTGCCCCGGTGGGTCTGGGTCCTGTGGCTCATGACTCCCACCCCCCTCTTCTTCCCACAGGTCTCCTTTCTACGTCACCCTCCTCGTCACCCTCCCAGTCTCCCCCCAAGGATCCACCTGGATTCCCCATGGCTCCCCCCAGTTTCTTCCTTCCTCCCTCATCTCCGCCTGGCTTCCTGCCCTTCGCTGGGGTCCTCCGAGCCCCTGGCCGGCCGATGCCCCCCTCCCCAGCTCCAGGAGGCAGCTGAGAGGGATGGGGGGGGCAGATCTCAGACTCATGCGGGGGGTGCCTCCCTGCCCCGTGGGGCCAACCCTCCTAGAAACTGTGAAGACCTCACTCTGCCTCCCCCCCGGCTCCAGGACCAGGATTTGCACAGAGGCACAAGCATCTACCCATAAGCCCCCTCTTCTGAGCAGATATTCTCCCGCCCTGTGGCCCACCCAGGACTCTTACCCCTGTTATTCTCAGGCACCAGTCCCCTGTCTGGAATTCCGCCCAGATTCCTTCTCCTCCCCCAGAGCTGGTTTGGAACCAGGGAATAGTCACTCCTCTTGCGCCCCCCCACTCCACCAAGATGGATGAGTGGAGGAGATGGGCTGTAGCCAGGCACTGATAACAATGTAAATTATTAGGCATTTTGGTTGGATTTCTTTTGTAATAAACTATTTTTGTACCATACTCTGGCTGGGCTGGGCCTCTTTCATGGGGAGGCCTGGAGGAAGTGTGTTTGTGTGTGCACACAGCTGGGCTGGGCATCCTCTCCAGCTGCCTCCAGGAGTGACCTTGTGAGTCTCCCACTGAGGGTGACACGTGTGGGTGACTCTGGGACTTCTAGTGTGTTCCTTGTGTCATGTCACTGTGCCATCATTTGTGGGGATGACACAGTGTGAGATCTTTCCAGGGGACCCTTTTGGATTCCATAGAGACCCTGGCTGTCTGCATGCGTGTGTGTCTGTGTGTGTTTCTGAGGTTTGTGGGTCCCTGTGGTGTCACAGTTGTCACGTGACCTTGTGCTCAGCAGTTGGGTGAGTGTTCCCAGGGTTGAAACCTGTGGTCATCCTGTGATAGTGGTATGCGACTGCCTCGCTTGGCACGTTTTGTATGTCAGAGCCCCCCTGACATACGAGGTTTGGGTTTTGACTCTGTGGGTGTGTCACTTCTAGGTCACTCAGGGTTTGCCTTCATCTCCTGTCACCCCTGTCCCAAAGCACCCCATTTAGCAGCTTAAAACAACTGATAGATTCCCTTATAGTTCTAGAGGTCATAAGTCCAAAATCAGTTTGACTGGCCCAATGTCAAGGTGTCAGCAGGGCTGGTCCTTCCAGAAGCTCTAGGGGACGATCTGTCCCCTTTCCTTTTCCAGCCTCTAGAGGTGCTTGCCTGCCTTGTCTCATGGTCCCTACTATCACTTGGACCTCTTGCTTCCATCTGCATTTCTCCTTCAGTTTTTTATTTTTTTTAAGATTTTATTTATTTACTTGACACAGATCACAAGTAGGCAGAGAGGCAGGCAGAGAGCTAGGAGGAAGCAGGCTCCCCACTAAGCAGAGCCCGATGCGGGGCTTGATCCCAGGACCCTGGGGTCACGACCTGAGCCGAAGGCAGAGGCTTTAACCCACTGAGCCACCCAGGCGCCCCTCTTCTTCGGTTTTTTAAAGATTTTATTGATTTGGCAGAGAGAGCGCATGGGAGGAGGGGCGGAGGGAGGGAGAGAATCTCAAGCGGGACTCTGTGCTGAGCACAGAGCCAGATGCGGGGCTCAGTCTCACGACCCTGGGATCGTGACCTGAGCCAAATTCAAGAATCAGATGCTCAACCCCATGAAACACCCAGGTGCCTCTCTACTCCATTCCTACCCGGATTACCCTGTGATTATACTGGACTCACCCAAAGAATCCAAGTTTCTCTCCTCATCTCAAGAGCCTTAATTTCATCATGTGCAAAGGCCCTTTTGCTGTTTAAAGTCACTTCATAGATTGCAGGGATTCGCACATCAGTATTGCTGAGAGCCTTTATTCAGCCCACCCCAGGCTTCAATATGAGAAGCAACATTACTAGGAGGTGGGTATAGGGTAAGAGACTTGCTACGGGAATCTGAGCATTGGGGAATGAAGATGAATGGATGGTGGGGGAGACCAAGGACAAGCTGGAAACCCCAAGGAAGGACTCGAACCCACGTTGGTCCCCACTGCCCCCAACCTTGATGAAAAGGGTGTCCTGTGGGAGAAGCCGGCAACGGTGGTCCCATTCTATTGGTGAGTGCTTCTCAGTGATGCCGACTGTCTTTCTTTTTTTTTTTTAATGGGGGCCTCACTGAACCTCTGGCTCTTCATCTGTCTGGGCCACTGTGACATGTCTGCTGCCACCACTCCATGACACATTGTATCTTTGGGGCCAGTCGCCTTAATGTCTTCCTGGGAGACAATGTTGGGTCCCCCCGACTTAGCTGGCTATACGTCTTGGGGTGTGTTTGTGACCACGTGCCGCTGTTTCTGAACCCACTTCTGGACCACAGCGTCCCCCCCGGGGCCTGACCTTAGAAGTTCCATTGGTTTCCTAAGGTCTGCTGTCACAAATGGCCACAACCCAGGGGGTTTAAAACAAAGGAAAGTTATCCTCTTGTAGTTCTAGAGGCCAGGGGTCTGAAATCAAGTGGTCGTGATCGGCAGGGCAGTGCTCTCTCCAAAGGCCCCGCGCCCCTTCCAGCGGCTCCTGGCCCCCGCACTGCGGGGCTGTGACCGCCTCCCTTGGCTCCCTGCCTCGGTCTTCTTGTGGCCTCTCCTCTGAGTGTCTGTGTCTCCTCTTCCATCTCCTGGAAGGACACATGTTAGCGGATTTAGGGCCCACCCAGATAATCCAAGATGATCTAATCTCGAGATCCTTCCCTTAACTGCACCTACAAACACCTTCTTCCCCAAATAAGGTCATGTTCACAAGTTCCAGGGGTTAGGATAGGGCCATACTTTTATGGGGGGAGGGACCCACCATTCAACCCCCTACAGAGAGTGAATGTTGAGCCTCCCCCCATGCAAACAGCTGTGTGTGAGAACTTCCCCTGTGATAATCCCCCCACCCGTGTAAGACCACGCACGATGACCGTCTCTCCAGCAGGCCATGAGCTCTGGGAGGGCAGCGCTGGGCCTCCTTCCCTCTGCCCCCCCCACCACGGCAGCCAGCACATCGCCTGGCACAGAGCAGACCCTTGAGAAGTGATGGCCGAGTGAATGGGACACCCCCACCCTTGCCCATACCCCCCACGTCATGGCATCCGTGATTCTCTGTGGCTGCATCTGGTCCCGTGTCACCGTATGTGACTGTTGGAGGGTATAAAAAGAAACGTAGGGGTACCTGGGTGGCTCAGTCGGTTAAGGGTTATGATCCCGGGGTCCTAGGATCGTGCCCTAAACATGAGGCTCCCTGTTCAGGTGGGAGGCTGTTTCTCCCTCTCCCTCTGCCCCTCTCCCCTGCCCACGCTTGCTCTCTCTGTCAAATAAATAAATACAACCTTAAAAAAAAAAGAGGAGTGTAAATATTAATAGTCATTTATTGCCCTTGACGGCACCCATATTCCAGATGAGAAAACTGAGAGCCCGAGAGAGCAAACTTCCCATCCAAGCCCAGGTCTGTGCCTCCAAAGCCCATGCTCATAATCATGGGGCCCTCTTCCAGGCAGGAAAGTCGTGCGTCTATTATTTTAACTGTGCACACTAGGCATGTGCTCATGCACACATTGCTACCAGAAAGGATAAAAAGTGCATGTGTCATTGAGAGTATAGGCCCTGGAGTCAGACCTGAGTTCGAGTCCTGCCCTTCCATTTCTAGGCTGTGTGACCTCCAGCAACATCACGGACCTGAGCCTGTTTCCTCATCTGTGGAAGGAAGGCATAATAATGGGTCCACCCTGCCAGTTTGTCAAAGGATTTTTTTTTTTAAAGATTTTAAAATCTTGAGAATGTCAGAAATACAGACTCCTACTTTGCTGCTCGGCTGCCTTCACCTAACATACGTACCCCATGGTCCAAGATGGCTGCTCCAGCACCCACCATCACATCCACAGTCCAACCATTGAGAAGAAAAAAGAAAGTCAGGTGTATGTCCCTGCCCTTTAAACCACAACCAAGAAGTTACACATATCTCATTCTTTTGCCTAGAATTTAGTCATATGGCCATACCTATCCCAAGGGAGACCAGGAAATGTCATTTTTATCTGGGCAGCATATACCCAACTAAAATTCCGAGGCTCTGTTTAAAAAGAAGAGGGGAGGGGCGCCTGGATGGCTCAGTGGGTTAAAGCCTCTGCCTTCGGCTCTGGTCATGATCCCAGGGTCCTGGGATCAAGCCCTGCATCGGGCTCTCCACTCTGTGGAGAGCCTGCTTTCTCCTCTCTCTCTGCCTGCCTCTCTGCCTACTTGTGTTTTTTTGTTTTTGTTTTTTTTAAAAATTATTTAATTTTTTTTTTTATTTGACAGAGAGAGAGAAATCACAAGTAGGCAGAGAGGCAGGCAGATAGGAAGGGAGAAGCAGGCTCCCCGCTGAGCAGAGAGCCCGATGCGGGGCTCGATCCCAGGACCCCGGGACCACGACCCGAGCCGAAGGCAGAGGCCCAACCCACTGAGCCACCCAGGCGCCCCCTCTCTGCCTACTTGTGATCTCTGTCTGTCAAATAAATAAATAAAATCTTAAAAAAAAAAAAAAGGAAGAGGGGAGAAGGGTAATTGAGGGACAAGCATTATCTGTCACACTGGGACTCTGCTACCAAATGGCTATGTGACCGTGGGTGAAATGAGTTTACCATCCTGAGCCTCAGCTTCCTTGTTGGCAAATGGGATTAACACTGGCTTCTCAGGGTGGATGAGTTGAGGATTTTTTTTTTTTTTTTAAGAGAGAAAGCGCAAGTGGAAGGAGAGGGAGAAGCAGATTCCCCACTGAGCAGGGAGTGTGACGAGGGGCTAGTCTCAGGACCCTGAGAGCATGACCGGAGCTGAAATCAAGAGCTGGGTACCCAACCGACTGAGCCACCCAGATGCCCCAAGCTGATGAGGATTTAACAAGGGTTAAGGATTTAATCCTTGTTCAGGATGTAACAAGGCCCATTATCAGCCTGGAGTGCGTGTGTTGGGAATCTCCTCGTCGTTTGAGTGCAGGCTGCGGGTCTTTGTGTGTGAGAAACTATCCCTGGGTTCAAGAGCTGAACCCAGCCCTGACCTTGGTAAGTCACTTCTCTAAAACAAAGAATCTGGCTTCTCCACACTTGGAAATCCCCTCTCAGCCTCCTGACCTTGGGACTGGGCGCGTGTCCTTACACACCCATCCCTCTTACACACCCATCCCCCCCATCCTCTGCAGAAGGACAGACTCTTAGAAATGGGGAGGGGGTCCATAAGCAGGGTCTCCAGCCCCCCAGATCTCACAGAATGAAGCACACATCTATCCCTCAACCACTACCATGAAGACAGCTCTCCTTGTCTCTGACAGTCCTAACATTCTCAAGCCAAAGTCACATTTCAAACGCATTTCTCGGGGCCCCAGCCCCTGCTGCAAGTTTCACTTGTTATCACCACCGTGGGTAAATCCAGACAGTCAGAGACCGTCTCTTCCAGGTGCATGCGAGAAGTCTGCCCAATGTTAAATGCCAGTGCCATTCCCAAAAAACAAATTTTAAGAGCATGCACAGGAACCTGAACACATCTGCTGGCTAGGTATGTTTGCAGACCCTCATGGAAGCCAAACATCCACTTTACAGAAAGGGAAACTGAGTCCTGGAGAGGGTAAAAAACTGACTTAGCGAGCCTCATGAGTCCAGGGTTCCAGGATTCACCGTAACCAAGGGATGGAACCCATCACCAGTCATGGAATGACCAACACCCTGTGCCTTCTGAGACGCCGTCCGGGTCTGTACCCCCCACCCCCACCCCCACCCACGGACACAGCACCTCTTCTAGAATATTCCTGCCACCAGAAACGAAATATTAGACAAACTCAAACCCAGGGGAACAAAAGATCTGGCCTGGCCTGTTAAAAAATGTCGACTTGGGGCGCCTGGGTGGCTCAGTGGGTTAAAGCCTCTGCCTTCGGCTCGGGTCATGATCTCAGGGTCCTGGGATCAAGCCCCGCATTGGGCTCTCTGCTCAGCAGGGAGCCTGCTTCCTCCTCTCTCTCTCTGCCTGCCTGTCTGCCTAGTTGTGATCTCTATCTGATAAATAAAATCTTTAAAAAAAAAAATTTTCGACTTCATGGAACACAAAGAAAGCCCAAGGCGTTGTACCAGATTGGAGGCATCCAGAACACAGGAAACCGAATACAGCTTATGACCTTGGTTTGGACACTGGACTGGAAAAAACGGTTTTGCTCTGAAGGATAGTTTGGGGACAACTGGTGCAGCCAGTCTAGGCTGCACTGGTGAATCCGGGTGAAGGGCACATGAGAAGTCTTTGTCCTAGCGTTGCTACTTTCCTATAAGTTTATCTTCATGTTTATTTTATTTTTTTAAATTTATTTATTTGACAGAGCTCTAGAGACACAGCGAGAGAGGGAACACAAGCAGGGGGAGTGGGAGAGGGAGAAGCAGGCTTCCTGCTGAGCAGGGAGCCAGATGAGGGGCTCGATTCCAGGACCCTAGCTAGGATCATGACCTGAGCCGAAGGCAGACGCTTAACGACTGAGTCTCCCAGGCGCCCCTACTTTCCTGTAAGCCTAAAATGATTTCCGTAGAGAAAAAATGAGAATTAAAAAGTCAAGGCTTGAAAGGGGGGGTTAAGGCTCTGTGTTTCTACCAGTATCTAAGCCTGTGCAGGTATCTGTGGTCAGAGTTTGGGGAATTGGGAGGGTGAATTCGCTGCTGCAGACGCGGCCTTGGGGCGGGACCGGGGCCTTAGGGCGTGGCTAAGGGATGTGGCCAAACTCAGAGGCCTGGCTGGGACCAGGGGCAGGCCACCGCCTGAACCTTGGGGCGTGGCCAGAGCCCAGAGGCGTGGCCAGAGCCCAGAGGCGTGGCCAGACCTGGGGGGCGTGGTCTGAGAAGCTCGTACCCGAAGGAGGCGAGTCTGTACTTGGAGCGCCCTCTTGTGGCTATCGTGGGGAGTCTTACCTCCACTTTTTAAAGAACGGCTTTATTTTTTTTTACAAAATTTAAAAAAATAAAAATATAGGGGCTCCTGGGTGGCTCAGTTGTTAAGCGTGTGCCTTTGGCGCAGGTCATAATCGCAGCGTCCTGGGTCGAGCCCCACATCGGACTCCCTGCTCAGCGGGATGCCTGCTTCTCCCTCTCCCACTCGCCCTGCTTGTGTTCCCTCTCTCTGTGTCTCTCTGTCAAATAAATAAATAAAATCTTTAAAAATTTTTAAATAAATAAAATAAAAATATAAAAACAGCTTTATTGAGATACAATGTATACACCATACAATTCTACTATTTGAAGTGTGCAATTCAATGGTTTTAGTAAATTCAAAGGGCTGTGCAATCATCATTAAAATGAATTTAAAACCATGTCTTCACCCTAAAAACAAACCCCATGCCCATTTGGTAGCCACTCTCTACTTCTTCCCAACCCCCTTCAGCTCAGGCAATCCTTAACATACTTTCTGTCTGCATAGATTTGCCTATTCCAAACACTATATGAATCTGATCATACAGGGGAGTCTGGGTGTTTTAATTTTTTTAAGATTTTATTTATTTATTTGACAGACAGAGATCACAAGTAGGCAGAGAGGCAGGCAGAGAGAGAGGAAGGGAAGCAGGCTCCCTGTGGAGCAGAGAGCCCAATGCAGGGCTCAATCCCAGGACCCTGCGATCATGACCTGAGCTGAAGGCAGAGGCTTTATTTAACCCACTGAGCCATCCAGGTGCCCCTTAATTTTTTTTTTTTTTAAAGTAGCGTCCACATCCAGCATGGAGCCCAATGCTGCTTGAACTCAGGACTCTGGAATCAAGATGTGAGCTGAGATCAAGAGTCCGATACTTAACAGACTGAGCCACCCAGGCGCTCCTAGCATAATGTTCTCCAAATTCATCTACTGGCATTCATTCCTTTTAATGGTTAAATAATCTTCCATTGTCCGGGTACACTGCTTTTCATTTACTCACTTACCAGTTGATGGACGTTTAGGTTATTTCCACAAATATTTGTGTGGATGCATGTTTTCAGTTCTCTGGAATATATCCGCATAGGAGTGAAATTGCTGGGTCAAACACTAACTCTATTTTGCCGTAGATAAACTCTTTATTTCCCCTACTTTGAGGAGCTGCCAAATTGTTTTCCAAAGCAGCTGCACCGTTTACATTCCCACCAGCAGTTCCAATTCCTCCGCAGCCTCCCCAGTGCTTATTATCTGTCTTTTCCATTATAGCTACCCTCGCAGGTGTGAAGTGGTAGCTCATTGTCATTCTGATTTTCATCTGACTGATAACAATGTTGCGGATCTTTTCTATCATTCACTGCTTTTTGGATCCACTATGCGGCTAGAGGAACTCTTAGCCATGGTGCCCTATTTGATCCACATTCTTCCAATTAATGTATTAATGACATTGTCCTTCTTGGAGTCCCTCCCTTTCCCTTTGCACATCCTGCACGTGATGTTCAGCATGACCTCTCGTGTTTTGTTTTGTTTTTTAAAGATTTTATTTCTTTATTTGACAGAGGTCACAAGTAGACAGAGAGGCAGGCAGAGAGAGAGGGGGAAGCAGGCTCCCTGCTGAGCAAAGAGCCCGATGCGGGGCTCGATCCCAGGACTCTGAGATCATGACCTGAGCCAAAGGCAGAGGCTTTAACCCACTGAGCCACCCAGGCACCCCCCTCCCATGTTTTCATACTATGATCACATCCAGATGCATCCCCATATAATCTATGGCATTGGTTCTGCAGTTTTTCAAACCTGATATAAATGACATTGCCCTGTAATCCTTCTGCACCTGTTTTTTTTTTTAATTATTATCATTACTCATTATATTAGTTTCCTAGAGCTGCTGTAACTAAGGACCACAAACTGAGTGGCTTAAAGCAACAGAAATTTATTTTCTCCCCGTTCTGGGAAGGACCCAAAACCCAGGTGTTGGCAAGGCTACACTCTCTCTGAAGGCTCGAGAGGAGGATCCTTCCTTGCCTCTTCCTAGCTTCTGGTGTTTGCCAGCAATTCCTGACATTCCTTGGCTCTGATCTCTGCCTCTGACACCATGTGGCTTTCTTCCATGTATGTACCTGTGTCCGTATCCAAATTTCCAATCATGCTGGGTTTGTGACCCACTCTTATGAACTCATCTTAACTTAGTGACATCTTCAAGAACTCCATTTCTAGATAAGGTCACATTCTATTTCCAAATAAGGTTCTAGAGAACTTGAATTTGGGGGTGGGGCACACTATTCAACCCAGTACACTCATCACCGTGTTTTCAGGACTCACACTATTGGTATGTGTGTCCAATTCATTCATTTGAACTGCTGTGTGGGAGGCCTTTGTGAGAGTATACCGCAATTTATTCATCCCTCCTGCTGGTGATGGCCTTACCTTGTTTCCAGTTTTCTCCGTTTCCGACAAGACTGCAATTAACATTCTGGAACAAGTCTCTTGGAGTTTCTTAGGGCAGTAATTTTCAAACTGCCCAACAAGATCCATTAGTGGGTTGTGAAATCAATTTAGTGGGTTGCAAACATGATTTTCCCTTTAATGAAATGGAATCAAATAGAACAGAAGCTATTGTAACACGTGCACGTAGTCAGGGTACGGATTACCCCGTGAAACTGTTTCAGGTGTATGTCATGACCTGATCTGAACAAACGTGTTTAGGAGCCGGAGCTAGGGAGGCTGTAGACAGGAACGGCCGCGCTCTGTCCGAGGTCTGATGGCTGCCACCAAATTACTCTTCAACTCATTTGTTCGTTTACACTCCCATCAGCTCGTCATCAACACTTAGCATAGTCAAAAAATCTGACTTTTTACCAGGCCGGTGGGTTATCATCTTATTTCTGGAAGAGGAAAGAGGCTCAGAGAGGGCAGAAACACCAAGAGCTCGAAGACAGACCCCGCCATCCTGACTGCAAAGACCCGGTCTTCGCTGGGTCTGAGATGCAACGTTGAGGAGGATCCTGCAAGTGAAGAGTTCTCGGGCTCTAAATAGACGCCTGGGTGGGTGTGCCTTCAGCTCGAGTCCTGGTCCCAGCGTCTCAGGATCGAGTCCCGCATCAGGCTCCCTGCTCAGTGGGGAGCCTGCTTCTCCCTCTGCCTGCTGCTCCCCCTGCTTGTGCTGGCGCGCTCTCTCTTTAATATATAAATAAAATCCTTTAAAAAAAAAAAAAAAGCTTTCTCGTGATCTAAGACGGAATGAGGGCCGAGTGGGGAAAGGAGTTTAGGATGAGAGCTCAGCTAAACCCCTTTCAGCTTCCTACACCTCAAAGGGATGCCTGGGACGCAGGGACGGCCCGGCCCACAGCGCCCCCAGGTGGCTCCCTAGCGCACAGCCGGAGTTCGGCTGATGCTACGATGGCGCAGATTGGAGAGAAAACCACGCTCCTCCAGCCCGGAGCCTACCAGACGCGCCTTGACCCCAGCATTCTTGAACCCCATCTTCCCGCCTCATCTCCTGAGGGACCCACCTCCTCTGGAAATCTGGGCGTCTCAACTCTGGCCTGATTTCCCCCCAGGCCCCTCACGTGGGGACTCAGGAATTATGTTGCCAAGCTCCTGCTCCCTCAGACACCCAACCCCTGCTACTAGGGGACCGAGGAGTCTGGTCATTCTATGCTTTCCTTGTCCGGGACAAAGGGATCGCACTATCTCCCCGACCTTTACTCCTAAAAAGTTCAGCTCTCTGATCTTTAATCCCACGCCCCAGCCAAAGATCCAAACCTGGGTCCGAAAGCCCCAGGAGTGCTTCGTCCCCGCCGGGTTTGGATAGCTAAACTCCCAGCCCTACCCCCAGCCCCCAACGCCTCAGGTCTCCCCCAGCCCCTCCTCCACTGCAACCTTGGGACCCAGCCTCCAGTCGCTCTCAGAAGGGGCCCAGGCGTCCTGCCTACAATTCCTACCCATTGAAGTCTCCTCCTATGTCCACCCACCGCAGCCACCCCATCCAGCTCTCTTTAGGGGATCAGACTTTCGAACCCCATCTCTAGGAACTCAAGTGCCAGATCCCCCCAGACTCCGCCCCCTCCAGAGACACGGGCACCTGTGTCCCCTCCCCGCTTCTCCGGGGCCCGCCCCCTCACCTTTCGCTCCGGGTCCCGCCCGCACCCTGGGCGGGGCCGCACCTTTGCCCGCCGCGGGCCAACCTACCCCGGAACCCGGGGGCCCATGGCTGCCGCGGCAGCCCCCTGGGGGCGGCAGTCGGGAGAGCCCCGCGCGCTCGACCGGGCTGTGAGGCGGCTGCAGCGCCTGGAAGAGCAGTGCGGGGACCCCCGGCTTCCCTCCAGCCCCCCCTCGCTGCGAGACCTGCTGCCCCGCATCGTGCAGCTGCTGCGCCAGGTGGCCCACGCCCGGCGGGCGGCCGGCGGAGGCGGCCCCGAGGGTCCCGGTGGGGCGAGGGACTTTCTCGTCGTCTACCTTCACAACCTGGAGGCCAAGAGCAGGCAGGTGGCGGCACTGCTGCCACCCCGGGGTGAGAGGACTGCCAACGACGAGCTCTTCCGGGAGGGCTCCAGACTCAGGTGAGCAGCCGCCCTGGCCCCAGAGAAGACATGGGATCAGGAGTCCGGGCCCCCAGCCCCCTTCTCCGTCAGAGCCAGGCGTCCAGGCCCCCAGCCCCCTCCTCCCTCCTCCCTCAGACCCAGGGGTCAGGACCCCAGCCTCCTCCCTCAAACCCAGGAGTCCTCACCCCCAACCCCCTCCTCCCTCAGACCCAGGAGTCCAGACCCCCCAGCCTCTCCTCCCTCAGACCCAGAGGTCCAGACTCCCAGGCCCTCCTCCTTCAGACCAGGGATCCAGGCCCCCAGCCCCCTCCTCCCTCAGACCCAGGAGTCCAAGTCCCAAGCCCCGCTCCCTGAGAACCTGTAAAACCGAACAACCTAATTTTTTTTCTTTCTTTGGACACCTACGCCCTCAGTTCCCCATTTCCCCTCTTTCTTGGCCATCCAGCAGCCCGCTTCACATCGCCCCACTCTCCCACATCCTGAGAATGTGGGGACCCCAGGGAGCTTCTTGCATGAGGAGGGATGGACTGACATTCCCATCACTGCCCCTGCCTAGGGGGACACACAGGGCCCCCCTGGTCTTGGTTCCTGAGGAACACCTAGCTCAGGACCCAGGGCTTATCTGTCGCCCCTGCCTCTTCTGAACTCTGGGGGAGGGGCTGCTGAGTGACAGGAGCAGGTGAGGTCTGGGCTCTAGCGCCCAGCTCAAAACAAGGTCCGGACCAGCGGCTCTCAACCCTGTCAGGCAAATACTTTTGTCTCCTCAAATTCATCCTGAAATGAGATGCGTAGGCTAGGGGCGCCTGGGTGGCTCAGTCGGGTAAGTGTCTGCCTTCAGCTCAGGTCACGATCCCCGGGTCCTGGGATCGAGCCCCGCATCAGGCTCCCTGCTTGGCGGGGAGACTGCTTCTCCCTCTCCCATGCCCCCTGCTTGTGTTCCCTCTTTCTCTCTCTAAAATAAATAAATAAAATCTTTTTTTTAAAAATGCATAGGTTAAGCTATGCATAATTTTTTAAAAATCACTAAAATACCCAAACTGTATTATAAGGGACGATTAAAAAAAAAAAAAGAAGAATGCCCTTCATAGTAACGTTATCTGTGTTTCAAATGAAAATGCCAGGACACGATTATAATTATTCTGGGAAGCAGAATGGGCTAGTCAGACACTGGCATCTCTAGGGAGAATCACTATGTCACTGAACCAGTCTCCCTTCCCTATAGAGGATCGTTGAATTTCTGTAAAAATTCAGTAAAAATTTAAGATATGCAGAAAATGCTTTTGTAAAATGGAATTGGGTTTTAGGTTTAGATCATTTAAAATAGATTCTCCACCTTCATGGATGCCTGATGGGACATTGGAAAGTGGAGTGGGATGTGGGCAAATTTTGCTACAGGGGACTGTCCCCCACAATTTAGCCTCCCTACCATAATGGCTATGTCCAGTAAATTTCTCAAAGCTCCTTAGAAAGGTGGTATAACTCCACTGAGAATCACTGTTCTAGAAACTAGGAAGCATAGGGGCTTAGTGAGTGTCTGAGTTGAGTGTTCTAGTTACTAGGGTTCTAGAAACTCTCTGAAGAAGATTCTAGAACAACACTCCCCACTAAAAATCTAATGCAACCCACATACGTAATCTTTTATTTTCCAGTAGACATATTACAGAAAGATTTTTTAAAAGATTTTATTTTTAAATAATCTCTACAGCCGGAGCACCTGGGTGGCTCAGCGGGTTAAAGCCTCTGCCTTTGGCTCAGGTTATGATCCCAGAGTCCTGGGATCAAGCCCCACATCAGACTCTCTGCTCCATAGGGAGCCTGCTTCCTCCTCTCTCTCTCTCTGCCTGACTCTCTGCCTACTTGTGATCTCTGTCAAATAAATAAATAAATAAATAAATAAATAAATAAATAAATAAATAAATAAAAAAGAAATCTCTACACCCAACATGGGGCTTGAACTCACAGCCCCGAGATCAGGAGTCACCTGCTCAACCAACTGAACCAGCCGGAGGTCCCAAGAAAGACTTTTTTTTTAAACAGGTGCAGTGAGTTTTGATAACATTCCCTTTACTCAAGTCACACTATCCAAAATATTATCTCAACTTGTAATCAGTATAAAGCAATAATTAATAAGATAGTTCACATTTTCTTTTTCCCACCAAGTTTCCAAAATCTGGGGCACCTGGGTGGCTCAGTCAGTTAAGCATCTGTCTTCAGCTCAGGTCATGATCCCAAGGTCCTGAGATCGAGCCCTGCATTGGCTCCTTGCTCAGCGGGGAGCCTGCTTCTCGCTCTCCCTCTGCCGCTGCTCATGTGCTTTCTCTCTTTCTTTCTCTCATGCTCACTCTCTCTCTGAAATAAATAAATAAAATCTTTAATTTTTTTTATTAAAGAGGAGAGACCCCTCTTTTTAAAAAAGAAAAAAAGATTATTTATTTATTTTATTTATTTGAAAGAAAGAGACAGAGATAGAGCACAGGCAGGGAGAAGAGGGAGAAGCAGGCTCCCCGCTGAGCAGGGAGCCCCACACATGGGGCTCCATTCCAGGACCCTGGGATCATGACCTGAGCTGAAGGCAGACGCTTAGCCAACGGAGCCACCCAGGCACCCCTAAATAAAATCTTTAAAAATAATAATAATAATAAAGCCAATAGTAAAAATGAATGTGTACTGAGTGCCGGCTGCACACCAGGTACACTGGGCATTCTCTGCTGCCCCTCTGAGACAGGGGTTGCGCTTATACCCATTTCACAGTTGGGGAAACTGACATAAGCGGGAATAAAGGAACCTCCCCAAAATGCCGCAGCTGAATGTCAGAGCTACCCTTTTCTGCACCCCCCCCATCCTGACCCATACCCTAGGGGGGCCACTGGCAGGAGAAGGCACAGGAGTCCACCCCCCCCACCCAGGGCTGCTAAAACCAAGGAGGTTCCCAGCGCAACCTGCTCTCAGACTGCTCCCAATGCCCTCGGCTCTCATGGGCTCCACCTCTGACAAGGAACCCCTGGGGGGCGGCAGGTGGAGGCTGGGGTCTGTTTGCTGGAGGATGACTGGGATCCTGGGCAGCGCCTCCCTTTCCTTCATGGGTAGGGAAACCGAGGTTCGCAGATGGGAGGTGTCGGCACTGCCATAGGCCATCTTGGAATCGACTTTTTGGTTACAGAATCTGGGGGCCTGGTGTCTGTGGGTCTTTCCCACAGTGGGTGCAGGTGTTGGTGGGAGGCCCGGAGTCCAGTCCAGGCCCTCAGAGCCCATCCCCACAGGCGACAGCTGGCCAAGCTGGCCCTCATCTTCAGTTACATGCACGCGGAACTGGGTGCGCTCTTCCCCAAGGGAGAGTACTGTGGGCACACCTACCAGCCCACCAAGGCGCAGGCCCACGCCTTCTGGAGGGAGCACTGTGGAGCCCGGTGAGTTAGCACCTGTCCCCGGGGCCCCTTAGCTCCAGCGCCTCATCCTGTCCCTGCCCTAGGGGACCCAGGAGTCCTCGCCCCCAGCTGCCTCCTCCCTCAGACCCAGGAGTCCAGCCCCCAGCCACCTCCTCCCTCAGACCCAGCAGTCCGGGCCCCCAGCTACCTCCTCCCTCAGACCCAGACCCAGGAGTCCTCACCCCCATCCCTCCTCCCTCAGACCCAGGAGTCCTCGCCCCCAGCCACCTCCTCCTCAGAGGTCTTCCCATCCAGGTTCCTCTGCTGCATAACCCACCCCCTCCACCCAGGTGTGTGCTGCCGTGGGCTGAGTTTGAGTCACTCTTGTGCACCTGCCACCCAGTGGAATCAGGCTCCACGGCCCTGGCCTTGCGCTCCACCATTAACCTCACCTGCAGTGGCCACGTGTCCATCTTCGAGTTTGACATCTTCACCAGGCTCTTTCAGGTCAGCAAAGGCCAAGGCTGGAAGCCCAGACTCTTGGGTCCTGGGGGAAGGAGAGGTTGGTGAGGGAAGAGGGGCTGGGATCCCAGACCTGTGGTTCCTGGGAAAGGGAGGATCTGGGGTCTTCTGTGTCAGATTCCTGAGGCCCGCCGCAGGTGAAAGCCGGGTGACTGGGTTCTGAGACCCTGGGAGGCACGAGAGGTGGGCAGCTTCCTCGACCCCTCCCTGACCCACATGCCTCCCCGCTCCAGCCATGGCCAACGCTCCTCAGGAATTGGCAGCTCCTGGCGGTCAACCACCCGGGCTATATGGCCTTCCTCACATATGATGAGGTCCAAGAGCGTCTGCAGACCTGCAGAGACAAGCCAGGCAGGTAAAAGGGCTGGGCCGCAGGATGAGGAGGCTGCCGGGGGCTCCAGGGTCTGGAACCTGGGCTGGGGTGTTGGGGGAGCCCAGCCAGCCTTTGGGGAGTAAGAACTGAAGGGCTGAAGAACCTGGGAGCCCAGACTGCCAAGCACTGAGAGGTAAGATGCTGAGTGCCTCCTCTCCTGGGACCTCCCAGGAGCCTGATGATCTTGGCCAGTGCTCAACATGCACCACCTTTCGATGTGCATTCTTCTGACACTCTCACAATGCACCTCCTCACAATCCAGCAGCTAAAGGAACAATACCGGGGCCAGGGGGGGCTGAAGACCCTGCCCCAGGATAAGATCCATTTCTGATGAGTCAGAGCTCATATTGTACCGTCTGTCAAAAAAAATGTTTAAGGGGCATCTGGGTGGCTCAGTGGGTTAAAGCCTCTGCCTTCGGCTTGGGTCATGATCCCAGGGTCCTGGAATCAGGCCCCACGTTGGACTCTCTGCTCAGCAGGGAGCCTACTTCCCCCCCTCTCTCTCTGCCTGCCTCTCTGCCTACTTGTGATCTCTGTCAAATAAATAAATAAAATCTTTAAAAAAAATTTTTTTAATATGACCGCCCCCCCCCCAACACACACACTTGCTGGAGTAGGAGACTGGGATCCAAACACCTGAGTCCTTAAATGATTTCAATCCAGGAAACTTGAGCTGTTGGGCCCTCCCAGAGGGCTAAGGATTGAGGGGCTGAGCTACCTGGAACACCTGGATGTTGAGGGAATAGGAGGTCACATTCATGAGTCTTTGCAGGGCTGACTCCAGTAACGCCAAGTATGTTAGCACTCTCCTGGTTACACTTCATACTGGTTTAAAGGGAAAGGAAAAGGGATGGATAAATTCTTGTGATCGAAAAGACCAGGTGTGGGGTTTCAGGCACAGCTGGATCTAGGTGCTCAAACGCTATTGTCAGGAATCAGTGTCTACTTCTCTCTGTGTTTGCTTCATTCTCAGACATGGTCTCTCCTTATGGTGGCAAAAGTTTTGTAGAAGACCCAGCTGTGCACTCTACCAGCTTAGCAACCTGTGTAGAAATAGGGTACCTTGCTCCTGATACTTCTAGCAAAAAAAATCTCAGTGGTCACTATGGTCAGGGGTCCTCAAAAAGGCACTGATTGGCCAAGATAAAAACAATCTTGTCTGAGCCCCAGTGAAGGAGGAGGAAGAGACAAGCACGTAAAGCAGCAGGTAATTCCCTATAGTGGAGGACAAGAATCTTAATGCTCGTTGCCCAAAAAGTGGGAAGCCAGATTATAAAGGACAAAGACTTAGACACCTGGATCTCCAACAGAATGGGCAGCTGGGAAGTCCCCAGTGGGACAGCAGTGGCCGCTCCCTCACCTCATCCTACCAACCTCTTCCTCCAGTTACATCTTCCGGCCCAGCTGCACTCGCCTGGGTCAATGGGCCATTGGATACGTGAGCTCAGATGGCAGCATCCTGCAGACCATCCCTCTCAACAAACCCCTGTTCCAAGCACTCCTGGATGGACAAAAAGAAGGCTTGTGAGTCGCCATCCTGGCAGGGGGAGGGTGTCAGCAGAATGCGTTGGCAAAGTGGCTTGTGTTGAGCACGCCAAGATCCCTCAGGGCACAGGTGGCAGGGGAGACATTGTACGTTTGCAATACTACATTGTTCCAGTAGGCGGCAGACGAGGGTCTTGAGGAAGGGGAGCTATTTCTTTTTTTTCTTTTTTCTTTTTTTTTAAGATTTTATTTATTTTAGGGGCGCCTGGGTGGCTCAGTGGGTTAAAGCCTCTGCCTTGGGCTCAGGTCATGATCCCAGAGTCCTGGAATCGAGCCCCGCATCGGGCTCTCTGCTCAGCAGCGGGGGGGTGGGGGGGGGCTGCTTCCTCCTCTCTCTCTGCCTGCTTCTCTGCCTACTTGTGATCTCTGTCTGTCAAATAAATAAATAAAATCTTTAAAAAAAAAGATTTTATTTATTTTAGAAACAGAGAGAGAGAGAGAGAGCTCGAGTACTACAGGCACATGCAAGCAGGAGGAGGGGCAGAGGGAGAGAGAGAGAATTTCAAGCAGGCGCTACACTAAGCCTGGAGCCCGACCCAGGCCTTGATCTCACAACCCTGAGGTCATGACCTGAGCTGAAATCAAGAGTCTGAAACCTAACCAGTTGAGCCACCCAGGCGCCCCCAGGGCACCTTTTCTGGTTCACAGAAAGCTGCCATGGGCACTAGCCAGTGGCTGCAAGGAGTGTGTGGGAGCCGACCCCACTGGCTCTGTTCCTGGGAATTCTGCTGAAAATCTTTGGCTTCTAGATACCCATATCCTGTTCTAGAATCTAGACTGTTAAAGGAGAAAGAACTGGGCAGACAGCTGGACAGGTGTTTTCAACCTCCAGCCTTGGCTGCCCCCAGCCCCTCTTTCAGAAGCTGCCCTGGGTCGGAGAGGAGTGGGAAAAGGTGGTGGGCTTCCTGAGTCTTTCCCTGAACCTTTAGCCAGAGCTTTCTTACCAGGCATACCTAAATGATATGATGTGAGACAGATAGATATATAGTCCGTTCTCTTTTGTTGTTGTTAATGGTAGTTCTGTAAAGTCCCCGCGAACACTGATTTATAGAACACTGAGCCACGGCTTATGGGGCAAATACAGGTGTAGTTTCCCGCAGGATTCTGGTCCCATATATTTTTTTTTAATTTTAAGTAGGCTGCACACCCAGTGTGGGGCTTGAGCTCATGACCCCGAGATCCAGAGTCACAGGCTCTACGGACTGCGCCAGCCAGGCGTCCCATCTGGTCACATTTTTGTCAACCAATTGCCACCTTATTGGTAACCAGTAGCAACCTTTATGTGTTTTTCTACCTAAAGACACCTTATTTAATGTGTAGTCCGTTCTTTGACAGTGAAGTCAAGTCCAAATGAAACTCATCTGACGCCTGTATATTCCCTATAAGGCGCAGCCCAGCCTTGTGCTTAGGGACTCTGGACAGCACTCCAGCACTGTCTTGGGGACATTTAAAACAGCGAAATCACCAACAAAATGCATAAAAATGCAAAAAAACATGGCACTAGATGCACTGATAAGGATGCTCATTTATAGCGTGAAGAACTGAAATGAAATGGCTGCGTGTCACCTTCTCCAACCTCAACCGGAAACGCATCAGGTGACTCAGAGTTTTGCCACAACGTGCAGTTGGTGAATGACCACAAGAGTACCGTGACTATGGATTTGGGGGTGACAGATGTTAGCAGGGAGACACATCTGCAGAAACAGAATCCAAGAATAATGAGGCTCTATCGGTTATACTAGTATATTCTGACTTGACAAACGAGAAAAACTGAGGCACAGAGAGACAGAGCCACTTGCCCGGGTCACACAGCCACTGAGCTCACGGGCTGGGATTTGAGGCCGGGCTCAGAATATGGACCTTCACCCACCACAGTGTCTTGAGTTCCAGGTCAGACTTCATTGGAGAAAAAAGATTCTAGAAATGAAATGAATATATGAACATCATCAATCTGGCTTAACCCCTTTCTCCGCCCCGTGCCGCCCAGCACACAGACCCCACTACCCATTCTAAAGATGGGCGGATCAAGGAGAGAGGCGAATAGACTCCAAGCACTTTCTACCATACAGTGAGGTGGCTTGTGGGGTCTAAAGCTGATCATAGCCATTCTCTCTTTGGATGTGTTTAGGTGTGGAGGAAGCGTTTTATGGCTGCCACCAATCTTTGCCCCGCCCCCCCAGGCGTGATTATGTCCATTTTACAGAAAGGAAAACTGAGTGCAGGGAGGTAGAGCTGCCCAGCGCGGGGCACACAGTGTGTTTGTGGCTGGCCGGGCAGACCCACCAGGCTCAGGGGACCCGTGGCACCGCTGTAGGGTACAACTGTGACCCAGAGGGTGCACAACCCAGTTCTCAGACCTTGCCCATGGCCCTCCAGGCCCTGCTGTGTGGCCTTGAGCTGTTACCTTTCCTGCAGTGAACTTCCATAACTATATGTGAAGTGAGGAGTATAGACAGTCTAGAAGGGTCCCTCTGATTTGCTAATCCAAGACTAGGATTTGGTTGCTCCAGCAAAGCATGACCTAAGACGTTCCTATATTTGGAGCCAAACACTCAAGGACGGGGGCTCTCTGGAAGGGTGAAGACTGGGGTTTCCTGGTTTCTCAGTTTCCTGGTTCCTGTTGATCTGATTTGTGTTTCCAGACCTTGGGACACTTAGGTCTAATGTGCCTTTTTGCGGGGGCTCTGAGGGGACACGGCCCTGCCCTGGGATCCAAGGAGACACCACTTGCCCTGGAAAGTCCCAATGGAAGGAGAGGGAAGGGAAGAGATTCCCAGTCCAATGATGGGTTTGGGAGAGATGCTCATCCAGGGGCCATGGGCCTATGGCAGAGTCTGGGGAGCCCTTGCTTCTTGGGGTGGGGAATGTTAGATATCCCTCAGTACCCCTCTCTTCCCTTTGCCCAGCTACCTCTACCCAGACGGGAAGAACCACAACCCAGACCTGACTGAACTCTACCAGACGAAACCCCATCCCTACATCCACGTGTCAGAGGTGAGGTCGCGCCCTCTGCCTCCCACCGCCCTATCCCTGCTTCCTGCCCCACCCCTCACCCCCACACAGTGCCTCAATTCCTGAATTCTCTCCCACAGAGTCAGGCCTAGAATCCCAGAGGCCTTGGGTATGTGTGCTGGTGCAGTGGCCATGTGAGCTGGGTTAAATCACTTGGCCCCTCTCTCTGCCTCTGTTCCTTCTCTGGAAACTACGGTTCCTCGTGCCTCCTCCCCAGGGGTTTTTGCAGGGATTAAACCAGGAAATGATACTGCTGAGATTATTGGAATGGCTGATGCATTTGAGCTTCCCCCGATGACAGTCCCTGTATAGCTTCTAGTCTTCACAGCCTCCCCATGGGTGAGAGAGAAATGCCAAGTGAAACCTTTTGGTATAAGTATATCCCACACACTATCTGGGATATACTTAGACCTTAAAAATTCTACTTCATTTATCCAGAAATCAGCTTTAACAGGGCATGCTATATTTTTAGTTGCTAAATCTGGCAACCCTGAGTGTAGACCACCCTGGAGACAGAGGCCCACAACAAGGCATAAGGAGGAGGCTGCTGGATACACGACCTTGAACTTCGGAGGGCTCTGGGCTGGCATGGAAGTTTGGGGCTTTCTTCCTGTGGCCTGACTTGGATCCCCATGGCTGACAGGCCCCTTGCCATCCTCCCCATCTTCTCGCCTGCTAGGAGCAGCTACAGCTCTACTGGGCCATGGACTCCACGTTCGAGCTCTGTAAGATCTGCGCGGAGAGCAACAAGGATGTGAAAATCGAGCCCTGTGGGCACCTGCTCTGTAGCCGCTGTCTGGCCGCCTGGCAGGTGGGTCTGACCACCCTGCCATCCTGCCCATTCTCCCCCCACTTTACGGCACAAGTCCCTCCTAGAGGATCACCCACATAGGGCAATGCTTATGGATCAGATGGGGAAACTGAGGCCCAGGGAGAGCAGAGATGTGCTCAGGGTCCCTCAGGAGTGATGAGCGGGAGCCCAGCTCTCTCTGTCTGTGCCTCAGTCTCCATCTTGCTCTGTGTCTCTCACCTCTGCTCCTCCTTCTCCGGCTGCGTTATTAACCGTGGAAAGGGCTCCTTGTTCCTTGTTCCTTGGCTGGGCGATCTGGGGCCAGTGGCTTCCCCTCTCTGGGCCTTAGCCTCCACCCCTGGAGAACAGGGCTAACAGTAGCCAACCTCCCAAGGGCTATAGTGAGGATCCAAGCCCACAAAACCCTCTGCAAAGGCCCCTTGGGAAGCCGGGGCTCTTGACCCCTAGGTAGTATAGGACCTGACATTAATTTTTTTTTTTTAAGATTTTCTTTATTTGAGAGAGAGAGAGCATGAGAGGGGAGAAGGTCAAAGGGAGAAGCAGACTCCCCATACACGGGACTCAATCCCA
Organism: Martes martes; assembly: GCF_963455335.1. Classification (NCBI taxonomy): domain Eukaryota; kingdom Metazoa; phylum Chordata; class Mammalia; order Carnivora; family Mustelidae; genus Martes; species Martes martes. Next base: position 48,454,576 of record NC_137905.1, read on the forward strand.
GGACTCTGGGATCATGACCTGAGCTGAAGGCAATTCCTTAACCAACTGAGCCACCCAGGCGCCCTGGGTTTTTTATGGTAATGGAGGTGTTGGACAAGTATCTGATGGCTGAGGCATGCGTTCCAAAGACGTTCATCTTGGATACACATATTGCCAGCTGTAGGACGCAGCTGCTAGCAAAACCCAATAAGGAACCAGGCCGCCCAGCTCATGAAGTCCCCCATTTAGAAAGCCCAGGGGAACCGGTCAGATGGCTGACCCTAGAAGACCCTGCTTTGTCCTTCCCACGTTCTCATGCCTCAAATTCACCAACAAAGAGTGAACCCATGAATCCCTAGGCACCCCACTTATCCCCTATTAAAGGCAGAGCCCCGTGTGCGTGCACCTTCCCTCTCTCTACACGCGGGACCTCGCTATGGGGCCCCCATCCTGCCACATACCCCCCTAGGACCTGTGAGTCATCATCTGGTTCTTTGGAGCTCACTGGTGGCTGTCGCTGAGGTGTATCCTGGGATCGTAAGAACCGCAGCACTGGCCCCAGTGGTGGCTGCGAGGCAGATGTCTCTGTGGGGCTCACCACAGTTCATAGGGGTCCCAGCAAGCACCTTGGGCATTTCTAGGCAACAGCATCACTGTGGACAGCTGAGCCCCCCACCCCACACCACCCTGGCTCCGCGGGGCTCCCTGCTTGTGCCCCGCTCCTGACCTCACACTCTGCTCCCAACCCCCTTCCCCCGCTACATCCCCCCCGCCTCCTCTTCTCCTGACTCCTCTCCCTCTCTCTCCATCTCCCTCCGTCTCTCCTCAGCACATCACCGTTGGGGAGGTAGGCCCTTGTGATCCCAAGGGACACAGTGGAGGACAGGGAGAACCTGACCCAGTCCCTTCCCATCCTACCCCTAGCACTCAGACAGCCAGACCTGCCCCTTCTGCCGCAGAGAGATCAAGGGCCAAGAGGCCGTGAGTATCCAATTCCAAGTGAGGCCAGCGGAAGCCAGGGCCACTGCTGAGCACCTGAGAGATGGCAGTGACCAGGAAGATGGGGAGGAGGAGCTGGGACAGGTGAGCGGGGCCAGGCAGGAGCTGGGACTGGGACTCCTGGGTCTGAGGGAGGAGGTGCTGGGGGCCTGGAGTCCTGGGTCTGAGGGAGGGGGGGCTGGGGGCCTCACTCCTGGGTCTGAAGGAGAAGGGGACTGGCTCCTGGGTCTGAGGGAGGAGGGGCTGAGGGTCTGGACTCCTGGGTCTGAGGGAGGTGGGGGCTGGGGACCTAGACTTCTGAGTCTGAGGGAGGAGGGGACTGGACTCCTGGGTCTGAGTGGGGAGGAGACTGAGGCCTCCCTCCTGGGTCTGAGGAGGGGACTGGGGGTCTGGACTCCTGGATCTGAACGGGGAGGCGGCTGGTGACAGCATTCTGGGTCCTAGAAGCTGGACCTTTGCTTCCCCCAAGAATCCAGGGCTCTTTCTCCAGCTGTAACTCTCCTAAGGGTTAGAACTTTGCCTTCTCCATTCTATCTCCAAAGCCAGAAGAGTGTCTGAATGCTGGGACTCTGAACAGAAGGACACGTAGCGGGGGCAGACAATGGCAGCTTTCAGTCCCCTCCTCACCCTCTGTCTCTCCTAGGTGGTTTCCTCAGCCCCCCCACAGCCCCCTCAGCTGAGTGTGTCTCCCCCTAAAGGCCGGCTGAAAGTGGTGAGTCTGAGGTGGGCAGCTCAGGTCTTACTCAGCCCTGGGGTCTCTCAGGGGCCCCAGGCCCAGCACTCATCTTTGCGCCCATTGACAAGGTGCTGGACGATCCTCTACCCCCTCTTGTTCTTGTCCTTAGTTATCCCTCACTGGCTTCCTGGCTCTCCGTCCAGCGTCCCAGGCATGTCTTACCCCAGGGCCTTTGCACCAGCTGTTCCTTCTGCCTAGACCTCCTTTCCCCAGGCTTGCTTTCTCATCTCCTCCTCAGGGAGGCCTTCCCTGACCACCTTATTTTGCTGATAATAAGAACCCCTCCAGGGTCACCTGGGAGGCTCAGTGGGTTGGGCCGCTGCCTTTGGCTCGGGTCATGATCCCGGGGTCCTGGGATCGAGTCCCGCGTCGGGCTCTCTGTTCGGCGGGGTGCCTGCTTTCCTCTCTCTCTCTTTCTCTGCCTGCCTCTCTGTCTACTTGTGGTCTCTCTCTGTCAGATAAATAAATAAAATCTTAAAAAAAAAAAATAAGAACCCCCCCAAACCCCTGTGCTGCTGATTTCCATAGTTCTTTTCACCACGTGCCAGAGGACAGTCTTTAGGCCCCTGCCTTCTCTGGTATGTCTCCAGAGTCTAGAACAGTACCTGACACACACTGGGTATTCAGTGAAGAGACTTTGAATGGATTCCTTGAACTGGGTGTCCCCAGCAGCCCATGGAGTCAAAACTGTTCCCCTCCTCACTTTCCAGAGGAGGAAGACTCAGAGAGGTGATCGCACTCGCCCAAACCTCACAGCCAGATACAAGAAAATCTGGTGTTTGGGGGGCACTTAGGGAACCCTCAAATCAGCGGCTTATTTTCTAAGCAAGCCCCAGCCTTCTTTCTCTCCTCCACCCCGTACTTCCTACCCCAGGATTTTGCGAGCCCCTGGCCTGCTGGGGAGGGGCCCGTCTCTGTTAGCGTCTCAGGCCGAGCACACGCAAGATTCAATCAATACAGGGCTGTCTTCAAACAAACAGCTCAGGAAGTCCGGGAACATGATTCGACCGCAGCAAACAAGTGAGCCAGCAGGAAGGGGGGGTGGCGGTGACACCAGCCAGGGAAGCTAAAAACAGATCCAGACCTGCAGCCAAAAGCAAATGGAAACATTAGGAGGCACTCAGCCGGCTCCCTGAGGACAATGAGGGGGACACAGCCCGAAGGGGGGGCCAAGGGGGGCCACAGGGGTGCACCGTTGCCTCGGCTGGGCCCTCCGCCTGCACGCCCTTCCCTCTGCCCCCCAAACCTGCCCAATTCAAATCCCAGTCAACTCCTACTCCTTCGTTCTTCAAAACACACAGCAAGAGAGAGGTGGTCCCGGGGGGGGGGGCAGGGGCAGGGGGCGCCGCTGCCCAGCAAAGTGACCGCCAGAATGAGAACGGTTAACGTGTGCAGAACTTGCTCTATGCCTGGCACTGCTCTTGACCTATTGATTTAATTGTCATGACAACCCAGGGAGGTACGATCCCTCTTACGCAGAGCCCGAGGTGGAGGTCACCAGCTCAAGATGAGAGAGTTGGGACTGGCCCCCAGGCCCCTGGCTCTAGACTCCAGACTCTGTCCTCCGCTCCAGTGGGCCTCTGTGCTCCTGTCTGTGAAATGGGCACCATGCCAGTCCCGGCCACGTGGGGGCGGGATTGGGCCGCTGTGGGCATGGCGCAAAGGGGGCTGTGTCCATGTCCTGGGGGTCTGCGTAGGCCACTCCCACACTGCTGTTCTCCACCTGAGAAACCCCCCTCTAGGCAGCAAGCCCGTCATTCGCTGGGACCCCGGCACCTTGCTAGCCCCTAAGACCTCTCCCATCCTCACTGTCTCCATGGAGAATAGCAATAAGCCTGGCATGGGCCCCCCAGGTTCTGATGAAATGAGCAAGACAGTGTTTGTAACCTGGATTCACATCCCTCCCTGACCTCTAAGAAGCCCCTGCCCGCTGCTCCCCAGGGCTCCAAGAAAAAGCCAACATGCTCTCTGCAGCCCACAAGGCCTGGGGGATCTGACCCCTCCCCACCTTTCTGACCTCTTACCATCCCCCCAACTCCTCTCCAGCAGCAGTGAACCCCTGCTGTTCTTCTAACAGGCCAGCAAGCCCACCACCCATCGCAGGACCTCTGACGACATCTTTCTTACTCTGAGCCTTCTGTGTAATTCCCCGCCCCCTTCCCAGAGGTCTTCCAAGGCCTCTCTTACATCTAGTCACCCCCCACTGTCCCCATGCCGGTCCGTTCCTTGAAGAACATCTAACACTCTCTGGATGTTTCCTGGTCCGTGCACTGATTACTCATGGTATCGTGCACTGATTACTCACTCTCTGGATATTTTCCTTATCTGTGAGCTGATTATTCATGGTAAGCCTCGTGCTCAGTAGATCATCAGTTTCATGAGGACAGAGATTTGTGTGCCTGGTTCATAGCTCTCTCTTTAGAACCTAGAATAGTGCCAGACACACTGTAGATTCTGAGAATATTTGTGAGATGGATGGATGGATGGATGGATGATGGATGATGGAAAGATCGTTGGATGGATAGAAAGATGGGTGGGTCGATGGATGGATGGATGGATGGATGGATGGATGGAGGAATGCGTAGATGGATGGACAAACAAAACTTCCTACTTAAGCCAGAAGTGCTAGGGAAAAAAACAATATGGACCAGGGACAATTCTGTTGTACTGTCCCTCCCTCCTCCTCCCCCCAGCCACCAAAATGTTATCACTGTCTGGACCTGTGAAATGAAAGACCATTGTAGCTCAGCTGTGACATTTCTTAATCTCCTCTCTCCAGGCACCTCTGGCCCTCCCCAGACTTCAGGGCCCTTTTTCCCTTCCAAGAATTAAGACTGTGGCCTTAGCTCCGTGGCAAATCACCTCCAGCCCTCAGGCCAGGGAGGAAGCCCCAGGGTAAGTGGAGAGGCAGCTGGGGTCCAAGACACCTGGGTGTGTGGGAAGACGGGATGGGGGGAGCATAAGGGAAACACTGGTCCTAGGAAATTGACAGCCCTTCTTCAAACTCTCTCCACTGCAGAAATTCCTAAGGGAAAAGTCATCCCTCCGGCTGTGCCTGGGGGGCCCATGATTCCCTGCCCAGGCATGGGGGCCGGTGAGTCTGCTCCGCCCCAGCCCCAGCCAGGTTCCCTCCCTGGGCCTGGCCCTGCCTTTCCCCCAACCGGGCTGTGATACCATCTAACCCACCTCTCTTTCTGCCTCGCAGGGCCCCAAATGTGCTGCTAAAGGGAGCCCCTGGGGCTGGAAGGGGTTTGTGAATAATAAACCGCCAAACCTGGTTGTCCTCAGATGTGTGGAGAAAGTTCAGCAGTCACCAGGGAGCAGCTTGACCTTGGGAATGGGGGTCCCTGAGGCGTGATCTCTGCCCCCCATTAGCCCAGGGGTCTAGAGGGGTGAGTGCGGGACCCAGCTCCTCTGGATCCAGGAGTCTAGGCTCCCAGCCTCCTCCCTCAGACCCAAGAGTCCAGAGTCCCAAGTTTTCAGAGAATCAGGCAGCCATCCCTCTTTCCCCACTAATGCAAACGAATTTTCTGGAACCAGATCCAGATAACCGAGTATGAAGTCCCTAGTCAAAAAGACCCACATTTCTTTAAGAGTAGTGACCTGATCTTGCCTCAGTGTTCTTACCCCTCTCTTCTCTCCATTCCACTCTGGGAGAAGGATTCCAGTGGTTTCCAGTCCAAATCAAACTGAGGAAGTGTCTCCCCACCTCATCACTAATCTTGGAGGGACCCAAGCTTCCCTTCACTTCAGATTAAACCAATCCGCACCCCCTGAGCCCAGCCCCGTGCCCAGCCCCAGGCGCATATAGCAGTAATCACTGCCCCCTGGTGGCTCCCAGTCCGGTGGGAGACAGGCAGTGAGGACACCGGAGTGGGCAGGGTTGGAGGGGCGGGTGGGGGAGAAGCGGGGAGGGGGGACGCCACAGGAGCCCAGAGTGGACAGCTGCGCCAGCCTGGGAGGTCAGGGAGGACCTGCAGGAGAAGGCATCCGAGCTGAGGCTGAAAAGAAGAGGAAAAGGTTTCCGAGTGTCAAGGGAGCACGGAAGCCCCCACCGTAGATTTGTCCCACGCAGCAGAAGCCACCGCTGGGGCAGAAAGAGAATTCACTGAGAGGACGTGGGATCTCTCACAGATTCCGGGGAGCGATTAGAGATCCAGGCGGGGAAAGTAAGCGGTGAAAGGGAAGGGATCCACTGGCAGCGGGCTCCGGCTGTAGCCCTGCCCCCATCACACCATGGAACTGGTCCGCTGAGAATACAGGGATGGCCCGATGACCCCTGGACAGCAACCGGCCACCTTGTTGCCTCTGCCGCCCCAGCATCAGGCTGAGGCTGCTGTTCTCACTCACTGTTGCTCGGAACAAATCATGCCAACACTTAGTGGTGACACCAACGTCGTGGAGACTGTGGGCCAGGATCTGGGGACGGGCTCAGGTGGGTGGGACTGGCTCAGGGTACAGTCAGGTGGTGTTCTGGGCCAGGGCCTCTGGGGGCTGGACAGAGGGCTCTCCGCGGTCAGACCTCTCCATGTGGCCACCACGCTAGCTAGCTTGGGGTTCCCCGCAGCATGGCCACCTAAGGCAGCCTGACTGCTTGTAGGGTGGCTGATGGCTTAGTGGAGAGTCTCCCGGTAACCCAGGCAGAAGCTGCGTGGCCTTTTCTTTTTTTTCAAGACTTTATTTATTTATTTGCCAGAGATTGAGAGCACAAGCAGGGGGAGCAGCAGGCAGAGGGAGAAGCAGACTCCCTGCTGATCAAGGAGCCCAACGTGGGACTCGATCTCAGGACCCTGGGATCATGACTGAGCTGAAGGCAGTCGCTTAACTGACTGAGCCCCCCAGGCGCCCCCACATGGCCTTTTCTACCTAATCTTGGGAGTCCTATAACATCATTTCTGCCACATTCTCTCTATAGGAGAGTCAGAGCCATGGTATGGAATAGATACAAAAGAGGAAGGGACATAGGGTCCCCCTTTCCTGGGGAGTGTCGAGATCAGATTGTTAGAAGAGCATATGGAGAGGCGCCTGGGTGGCTCTGTCATTAAGCGTCTGCCTTTGGCTCAGGTCATGATCCCAGGGTCCTGGGATGGAACCCCTCATTAAATGAATAAATAAAATCTTTAAAAAAAAAAAAAAAAGGAGCATATGGAACGAGAGATACCGTTGCAGGCATCTTTGGAAAATAGAATGTGTCCCAGCTCCACAAGGGCGTAGACCAACCAGTCCCTGAATCTTCGGCATTATTAGTTCCTGATTCCAAGTACAGCAGGATTTAGGGGCGCCTGGCTGGCTCCGTCGGAAGAACATGTGACTCTTGACCTAGCAACCGTGAGTTCGAGCCCCACACTGGGTGTGGATGTTACTTAAAAATAAATAAAGAGAAAACTAAAAAAAAAGTTCTTATCTAAACTTTTGCTGCATACAGTAAACTGTTGTCCAACTCAATGCATTCACACTGCCCTCCCCCCTCCAAAAGACAACACGGGCTGTCAATAGTTACGTTTTCCCGATGCAAATCTTGAATGACGGCAGAATCACCATTCCCCACCAAATGTGTCATGATCCCGTATTCCACAAGCTGTGAACTCATTGTAAAGTCAACCATCACACACTGTAAAGTAACGGGATAAAGGTACAGTAGTCCCCCTTATCCGCACGGGGAAGGTATCCGTGCGGATAAGGGGAAGGTTCTGAGACCCCTCTCACATGCCTAAAACCACAGACAGTAACCTTCCCTAGGTATACTGTATTTTTTGACTACGGGCTTAGTACTTGGATACCTGCATATACCTATGTTAAAGTTTAATTTACAAGTTAGGTAGAGTAAGAGATTAACAATAATAAAATAGAACAGTTATAACAACATCCTGTAATTAGAGTTACATGAATGTGGTCTCTTTCTCAAGATATCTTCTTGTACTCAACTCACCCTTCTTCTTTTTTTTTTTTTTAAAGATTTTGTTTATTTATTTGACAGAAAGAGATCACAAGTAGGCAGAGAGGCAGGCAGAGAGAGAGAGAGAGGGAAGCAGGCTCCCCACTGAGCAGAGAGCCCGATGCGGGACTCGATCCCAGGACCCTGATATCATGACCTGAGCCAAAGGCAGCGGCTTAACCCACTGAGCCACCCAGGCGCCCACCCTTTTTCTTCTTTTTTAAAAATTTTATTTATTGGGGCGCCTGCGTGGCTCAGTCGTTGGGTGTCTGACTTCGGCTCTGGTCATGATCCCAGGGTCCTGGGATCGAGCCCTGCTTGGGGCTCCCTGCTCAGTGGGAAGCCTACTTCTCCCACTCCCTCTGTGTGTGTTCCCTCTCTCACTGTGTCTCTCTCTGTCAAATAAATAAATAAAATCTTCAAAAAATATTTTATTTATTTGTCAGAAAGAGAGAGAGAGAGAGAGAGCACAAGCAGGGAGAGGCAGGCAGAGGGAGAAGCAGACTCCCCACTGAGCAAGGAACCCAATGTGGGATTTGATCCCAGAACCCTGGGATCATGACCCAAACTGAAGGCAAGATGCTTAACCCACTGAGCCACCCAGCCATCCCTAGATTCACCCTTCTTGTGATGATGGAGAATAAATGCCCACGTGTTGAGATGAAATGAGGGGCATGACACCAGCATCGTGACATGACCTTGGGCTACTCTTGCCCCTCTGAGATAAACGTCAGGAGGAAGATCATCTGCTTCCGGACAACTGTTGACCGAAGGTAACAAACCATGGAAAAGGAAACCACCAACAGGCAGGGCAGCCACAGAGGAAAAATAAGTCTTGTTAATTAAAATGTGTAAGTGTATACACATGAGACAGGAAGAATGGGGTTGGGAAATTCATTTATTGCACACATCTTGACTCCGCTGCTCATATCAAGGACAATACTAGGCGCTGGAGATACAGTGGTAAATTCTACAGAAGACAAACAATGAAAAATAAATGTGTGACACCGGTAAGTGTTGTAGAGGAGAAACGTAGTAGGGAAAGGAAAATAGAAATGGCTGGGGGACGCCTGGGTGGCTCAGTGGGTTAAAGCCTCTGCCTTCGGCTCAGGTCATGATCTCAGGGTCCTGGGATCGAGCCCCGCATCGGGCTCTCTGCTCAGCGGGGAGCCTGCTTCCTCCTCTCTCTCTCTCTCTCCCTCTCTCTGCTTGCTTAAGATGGCCAAGGGAAACTGATGAGGTGATGTTGGAAAAGAGAGTTGAAGCAAGTAAGGGAGGGAGCTGTGTGGGGAAGAATGTCTAAGCAGAGGGAAGAGGAAGTGCAAAGGTCCTGAGGCCAGAACCCGGAGCATGCCTGGCTTTGGCAGAACAGCAAGGAAGCAAAGAGATCGATGTGGCAAGAACAGAGATGACAAGGGGGAAGAGAAAGATGGAGTCAGGGAGGTAACGAGGACCAGATCGAGGACCTTGTGAGCCACAGAGTGGATTTTAGCTTTTCCTGAGAGGTGCCCTGGAAGGACTCTGAGCAGAAGAGAGATGTGGGTTGATTCACACTTTAACGGGATCCCTCTGGCTGTTTTGTGGGAATAAATTGTAGGGACAAGGGCAGATGACGTTATAGTACTAGTTTCTGCAAGTCTTTGAGGTATCGTGGCTAGTATTTATGCCTTCCTTCCTTCATGCACACTCCATACAGTCCTTCCCCTTCGCCCAGAACTTTGGCTTGTTTGGATTCTTGAGGAAGGTGGAAGTAGGAGTGGCTGAGGAGAGGGTGCCTACCAGAGTCCAGCCCAAGCAAGTAGGTGTACAAGCGGGAGCCAGAGGAACTGGGGAGTGGGTGTCCAGGGTTGCAGTGTGTGAACTTGTCCCCGGGAGCATTTGGAGTTGGATTTGTCCATGAGTGAGTCTGTACCATGTGTCCCACGATGATTCAGGGACCCTGCATGCTCCTGACTCCTGAGCCCTGCAAACTTTCCCTGAGCAGCTGCTCCATGTCAGGCCTTATGCAGGGAACACAGCCCTGACCGACAAGAGAGAGCTCCAGCCCTGCCACCATAGACCCACAGTCCAGTGTGGGGAGAGATTAATCCACAGACAATATGATCCAGAATGTGCAGGACTGGGTTAGGGGAGCCTAGAGGGGGCCTTTGATCTAGCCAGGGGAGCAGGGAGGGCATCCTGGAGGAGGTGATGGTGTAGCTAATACTAAAGGGTCCCCTTTCCCAGTGTAACAATTGCTTTCCTGTATCACTGATGAATCAAGTAGCCTTGACCAGTGTGACCAATAACTCCCAGGCTGACATGTAATCTAAGCCTTCCTTCTGAGCCCGATGGTCAAAACCGTCTTACCAGTGACCCCCATTCTGGCCAGTGTCCAGGGCTAGCTACTCCCTATAACCAGTGACATCTCTCCCCTCCCCCCGCTCCCAGAGGATTTTGTCCCAGTTAGACCCGGCTTGTGAGAAGCCTTGAGCAGTCGGAACTGTGACCCCTCCCCCCACAATCTGACCTGCGACCCTTCCTTCTGACCCTTCCTTCGGACCCCAGGCTCTGCTCCTCCCCACTCCCCTCAGGTGCCCTAGCCTGCTCCCCCTCCCCCACTCACCTGCTCCCTCCAGCCTGATTCTCCTCCCCTTCCCCCAAAGGTTGGGAGGGAGTGAAGGGGAGAGGAAAGGAGGAAGGGGGGTGGCATTCCTGGGATTCTCCGGATGAGGGGATGAGGGAGGGCTCGAGGAAGGAGAGCCACGGAAAGAGCACCCCACCGCACTCCCCGCCCCCCACCCTCATCACTGAGCCCTGGGCTGAACTGAGGTTTGAAGACCATTAAATTTAAGAGATTGTATTGATGGGTTCCAGGCCACTGGTCAGACAGGAAAGCAGCCCTGAGCACTGGCTACAGGGGAGGGCCTCACAAGGCATAAGGGAGAAGCTGTTCTAGGCCAGTGATCAAGCTGGGCGCCACTGGTTGTACTGGGAGAGGACAGGGCAAGCCGCTGGTCACGCCGGGAACCACCGGTTCCACTGGGAGAGGCCAGTGCATCCCCTAATGGCCCCTGGTCAGAATGAGGGGGAGAGGGTCCACGGTGCGGTGAGGTCCCAGCTCAGGACACAGGTTAGACTGGTCTGTCAGGCCACCGCCGGGGGCACTGGTCAGCCTGAGACAGGCAGACCAGGACTTGGGGGCAGAGGGAGCCCCGCTCCGGGGGCCGAGCGCTGGGAGGTCCACTCCGGGCAGTGGGAGGTCCTGGCGGGGCGCCCGGGTTTGGGGGGGCGGGGACGAAGGGGGACCGGGAGGGCGGGGCGGGGCGGGGCGGGGCTTCTAGGGGCGGGGCCTGGTCGCTCCCAGCCCCCGGGGCCGCCGAGCTGCAGCCCGGCCAGTCTCCGCCGCCGCCGTCGCCGCCGCCGCCGCCGCCACCGCGAACATGGAGCACCGGGACGGCCCGGCCCGGGCGTGCAGGGCCCCGCGGCTGCTAGTGCTCGCGCTCCTGCTGGGGGCGCACTCAGGTATGGCTCGGGCAAGAAGCAGGGCGCCACTGGGGGCGGCCCCTGGGGACCCCGGGAAGGGAAGGGGGAAGGGGATTTCATCGACCCCAGGAAGCCAAACCTGGGACCCCCGCCCCCCCCGAGGAAAAGGGATACAGGAGCATGGGGGATACCCCTCCGAATGTGAGACCTGGGGACAGCCAGGCAGAGGGGCTGGGCATCCCAGAGCAGTGGATTACACAGCACCCAGGAACTCAGCCCGCTCTGCACTCCGGACCAAGGAGTGAGGGCCCTCCGCGCCTGGAATCTGGGTCCCGAGACTCCTGCTCCCTCAGACCCAGGGGTCCAGGCCTCCAGTGGCTGGAGTGGCTTCACCCAGGACACAGGAGACCCAAACCCCAGGGCTTCCCCCAGAAAGGTTCTCAAGTTTTGCAAGGGCCTGGGACCATACGGCTAGAGCCCAGTGAATCACGTGCCCTTGAGGGATTCCCCCAGTCTTCCCAGAGCCCAGACCCTAAGGAAGCCCCCTCCCTCATGAAGGGGCTGGAACACTGGCCCTAGGCAGGGTTGGTGGAACAAAGTGTTTCTGAGTGACAGTGCCCCTTTCCTGGGGCCCCAGATAAATCCACACACCTGCGTGGTGGTGGGGGGGGAGGAGGCCCAGAGGGGCTGGCACCCGAGGGACAGAGAGATCAGGGAGATCAGGGCACAGAGATCTCTCCGTCTGTCCTCCTCTCTGTTACTCAGACTAGCCCCAGGCACCAGCCTGGCCCCACACCCCCTCCCCTGGGACAGGCCTGGGCCAGAGGTGGGTGCCTGGGAATCCAGGCCCCTGGCACAAACATGGTGAATAGCGGGTCCCCAGGGGCAGGGCTGGTCAAGCTGGGCGGGGAAGGGAAGGGAGGTTCTAAGAAGTGAGAGCTGATGCCAGGATGCCAGCCCAGAGGGTGAGAGAGCATGGTTTCCCCATTGGGAACAGCTCTATCTGCCAGGATCCTGGGGCGGGACTCCAGCCTACCACCGCCCCCCCCAACCCTGGCTCCCTTCCGCCTCAGGATCCAGGCTCCTGGGCCTCGGCCCTTTCCTATTCGGAGGGGACGCACCTTACCCCCTTCCCTGCTCCATCAAAGAGGCAGAGGGGCCAAGGGGCGGGTAGGGGGCTCTGGCGCCAGGTGGGGCAGGTCTGGGCCAGCCTGTCCCTCCCACATTCCTGAAACCTGCCCAGCCCTGTCCCCCCTTACCGCCCCCACACACCCATACCTCAGCTGCAGGCGCAGCCCCAGCCCCCTGACTCATGACAAGAGACCCAAGAGCTGAGAGAGATGGAGACAGAGTGCCAGGCCGACAGAGAGGCAGAGACTGTGGCCTAGAGATAGAGACCCAGAGTGAGAGACACACAGGCTGAGATGGAGAGACAGCAACCCCGGGCACCTCGCCAGACCCTGCGCAGGGTGCTGGAGGCCAAGGGATGAGCCAGTGCGGGCCCTGCCTTTGAGGGGTGGCTGGTCTAGTGGGAGGAACAAGGACAGGTGCAGTCCCCCCCCCCAGGAGGTTTGGACAGAGGGTCCTACATGACTCAGGGGAGGAGTCCTTAGTTCTGTGAATAGAGAGATGGGGGGGGGCGCCTGGGTGGCTCAGTGGGTTAAAGCCTCTGCCTTCAGCTCAGGTCATGATTCCAGGGTCCTGGGATCGAGCCCCGCATCAGCCTCTCTGCTCAGCAGGGAGTCTGCTTCCTCCTCTCTCTCTGCTTGCCTCTCTGCCTACTTGTGATCTCTGTCTGTCAAATAAATAAATAAAATCTTTAAAAAAAAATAGAGAGAGATGGGGAGAAATGCGCATGGGTTTGCAAGCTCAGAGATGCAGACCTGAGAGATGGAGGGAGGCGGGAGCTAGGGCTGAGGGATAGGGGCTGAGGGATAGGGGCTGAGGGTCTGAACTGTGTCCGAGGGAGGAGGGAGCTGGAGGTCTGGATTCCTGGGGCTGAGGGAGGAGGGGCTGGGAGTCCTGACTCCTGGGTCTGAGGGAGGAGGGGCTGGGGGCTGGGAGTCCTGACTCCAGGGTCTGAAGGAGGAGGGGCTCAGAGGCAGAGAGAGCTCAGTGGCTCTCCCGCAGGTGCCCAGGCTGAGGAGCCTTTGCCTGGGTTCTCCCTGGTGGAGGTGATGAAGGGGGAGCCCGTCGCCCTGAACTGCACCGCCTTGGCTGCCCACGACCATTTTGTGCTGGAGTGGTTCCTGGTGAGTGCTGCCGGCTGGGGGCCAGAGGGCAGCCACAGGGGCTGGGAGTCAGGGCACTGCAGGGCTGCACACATTCGTTCCCTCATCTGAGCCCAAAGGACCGAAGCGCTCCATCCAGCTGCCTTCCCATTGTACAGGTGGGGGAGTTGAGGCCCAGCAAACAGAAGGATTCTCCAAGATCGCCTGGCTTCTGGGCGCAGCTGAGACTAGAAGAAAGATCTCCCCCCCCCTTGGGAGCACAGGCTCCTGAGAGAGAACGTTGAGAAACAGACGAAGATATAGCAAGAGATGGGGTGGGGTGGGGGGGACTAAAGAAAGAGAAAGAAAACAAGAGGAGATAAGAGGCCGAGGAACAGGTAGAGAGAGGAGGAGAGACAGGAACAGAGCAGGATGAAGAATGAGGGACCAAGATAGAGGAGACCACCCCATGGGGCCCGGGAATAAGAGCCAGACCAGAGGGAGGTGACAACAAGAGAGAAGACCTGCAGGACAGAGGGGGAGGGCAGGCCAGGCAGCTCCGGCGCTGAGGCCCTCCCCGCCCACAGGCAGACCGCTCTGGGGTCCGCCACCGCCTGGCCTCAGCCCAGCAGCAGGGCTCCGAGCTCCAGGGCCGGGTGCACGACTCCCGGGGCCGCAACCCCCCATACCAGCTGGACTCCCGGGGCCACCTGGTGCTGACCGAGGCCCAGGTGGGAGACGAGCAGAGCTACGTGTGCGTAGTGAGGGCGGGCGCGGCGAGCACCGAGGCCACCACGGAGCTCCGCATGTTCGGTGAGTGTCTGCCTGCACCCCGGAAGAGGAGGGCAAGGGAGAGCCCCGGAAAGGGGCTCCTGATGGTAACATCTCCCCCACAGCGAAACCGGAGGCCACGGAGGTCTTCCCCAACAAAGGGATCCTGTCTGTGGTGGACGACTTTGCCCAGGAGGTACCTCGGGTTGGGACCCTGATTCCAGGGTCCTGGGAGAGGAGAGCGCTGGGAGGTTTGCACTCCCGCGTCCTGGGAGAGGACTGGGCTGGGGGACCCAGACTCCTACACCTGAGTGAGGAGAAGTCCCGAGGAAAGAGGGGCCGGGGCTACAGAGTCCTGGGTCAGAGCCCAGGGCCATGCCTCTGTCTGCCCTAGATCGCCACCTGCAACAGCCGCAACGGGAACCCCGCCCCCCAGATCACGTGGTATCAGAACGGGCAGCCGCTCCTGGTGCCCATGGAGGTGAACGCAGGTGAGCAGGCGCCGGAGCCCAGGTAGGCGTGGGATGGAGCCGGGTGGCAGCTGGCACTGACCGCCTCCCCCCTCTCTCCCAGAGGGCTACATGACCAGCCGCACGGTCCGGGAGGCCTCGGGCCTGCAGTCTCTCACCAGCACCCTCTACCTGCGGCTCCGGAAGGCCCACCGGGACGCCACCTTCCACTGCTCTGTGAGCTACGACCTGCCCATGGGCCGGCGCGGCCGCCTGGACAGCCCTGCTTTCCACCTGACCCTGCACTGTGAGTTCATGCGGGTCCTGACCTCCCTCGACCTTGGACCCTCCTAACTGACCAGCGGCCCGCCCTGACTTAGCTCCCCCTCCAGCACCCTGAACCCCGTGGCGTCTCAGGACTAAACTGTTCCACACACTCTCACACTCAATTGGCTCTTGGAATCTCACCCTGACCTGTCGCCCGCACGGACCTCTGACCCTTGACCTGTTCTCTCAGCTCAACCTCTGACCTCTGGTCCCTGATGTCAGACTAAGTGGGAACCTGAGCTGTGAAGGATGTGACCTCTGCCCTCTGACCAACCACAGCCTGCCCCTTGGCTGCGGCACTGACCTCCTTCCCTTAACCTAGACCTGCCTCTTACCCTTGACCTGACCTACCCTTAACCCTGATCATGAGTCCGTCCTGACCCGACCGTCCCTCTTGCACTTTCCCTTAGATCCCACGGAGAATGTGGATTTCTGGGTGGGCAGCCCGTCCACCACCGAGGGCTGGGTACGCGAGGGTGACTCTGTCCAGCTGTTTTGCCGGGGGGACGGCAACCCCAGCATGGAATACGTATTTTTCCGCCTTCAGGTGACTCACCCCATCGTTCCTTTGGAAGTCCCGGCCCCTGACCTCTGACCTATTGGCCTCCACCAACTTCTGACCTTTCACCTGGGTGGCCCCTGGCTTAGCAGGGCACCTGGCTGGTGACCCAGTAGCTAGCAGGACCTCTGAGCCCCTATTTGAGAGCGTCCTAACTTGCTACCTGACCTGGGGGACCCCTGGCCTAGCAGGGCCTCTGCCCCGTTATGAGAGGGCCCTGACCCTAGTAGGACACTAACTCGGGGACCCCTGACCTATAAGGTGCCTGACTCTGACCGGGGTGGCCCCAACCTAGTCGGACCCCGCCGGACCGGGGCGGCTCCTGAGCCGGGTTCCTCATCCCTGGTCACCCAGGACAAGCAGGAGAACGTGCTGAAAACAAATCTTGAGGGGAACTTGACCCTGGAGGGGGTTCAGCGGGGCCAGAGCGGGACCTACGGCTGCAGGGTTGAGGACTACGACGCTGCCGAGGACGCGGTGCTCTCCAAAACCGCGGAGCTGCGCGTGGCCTGTGAGCGTCCTGGGAGAACGGGCAGGGGGGCCCTAGCACCAGCGGCCTCCTCGCCCTCATCCCGCAGCCCCACCACCAACCCTTTCTCTCCATTTCTGTGGTCCTTCCTGGTCCGCGATGGTCCCCTCCGCCCCCAGGGGCCTACCCCAGCCCCCTCCGGTCTCCCGCAGGAGGCAGCCAGAGAGCTCATTCCGAAGCACAAACCTGACTGCCCCCTGCTCTGAACCTGCCATGGCTCCCCAGTGCCCCTGGGAGAAAGCCCATGTGATCCATCCCGGCCTTCTAGGCCAACCTGGGGGCTTCACCTCTGCCTGATGCTTCTCCCCACCCAGGCATTCTTCTCATCCCAGCCAAGCTCCTCTCCTCATGTCTAGGTCCACTCCCCTGCTTTCTACTTTCCACGTCTAGCCAAGTCTCCAGGGTCCCAGTCTTCTAGAAAACCTTAGTCTGCTTGCACCCGAGCCCTGGGCAAAGGGTCTGTCCCTCCTTGGCACTCCTTCTGCCTCCTTTTCTGGGGCTCGACCCTGTGGCGGGGTTGGGGAGACAGCTGTGAACAACAAAGGCCAGTCCCCACCTTCTTTTCCCAGCCTGGTCGGGGAGACAGGTGGTAGATGGGGAACAAGACACTTTGAGTAGCGATGGAACAGCTATGGGGACTAACCCAGAGGGAGGGGATAAGAGATTGGCTGGGTTGGTGGGGACTATTTTATTTTATTTTATTTCTTTAATTTTTTAATTTTTTTTTTTTTTTTTGGTGGAGACTATTTTAGATGGAGGATGTTATAGGCTCTGTCCTGTCCCGGGAAGCAGATTCCGACTTGGAGATCTGCAGGCAGGAAGTTTATAGGACGTTCCTTGGGATCCACATCTATGGAGGCTGAGGAAGGGAAGGAAGCAGGACTGGGCAGAGGCAGAAGACGGGGTGCAAAAGTCTCAGTCGGCCCTGAGGGGCACCTGAAAGCTGGTCTTCGTAATTGTCCCCAGTTGGGGCAAAGGGGCTGGACCTTTCTACCCCCATGTCAAACAGCCATTGCACAAGGGCCGCCCGAGGAAGGGGGCATGACCTTGAGCGAGGGGCTCTGTGCAGCTGAGGCAGTTCCCAGAGAGAGCCGACAGCTGAGGGCTGACAGCTGACATCCTTCTCAACAGCTAGGGGAACAAATCCTTCAGTGTGGAGGGGAAAGCTGAGCGTCCACAACAGGGGTCAGAGGAGCCTCACAGTTAAATGGGAAACCAAAGAATGGAATCAGAAACAGGAAGAGCCCAGAGAGGAGCTTCCAGGCTGAGGGATCAGCAAGTGCAAAGGCCCTGGGACAGGACTCAACCATGGCATACGGGAGAGAAATGGCAAGAGAGTAGGGTAGCTGGAGCTCAGGACAAAGGTGGGGGGATGAGAAGCAAGGCTGAGGACATAGGCCGAGGTCAGACCAAGGCAGGCTCCTGTAGGCTTTGTCAAGGAATTTTTGGCCTCTATGCCAAGGGCATCGGGGAGCCCCAGCGAGATTTTATGCAGAGAGCGGGGCTGACCAGTGTGTGTTTTCAAAAGATCCGTCTGGCAGCTCTGGGGATAGGGGGGCCCAGGATCCTGGCCAGCAGGGAGACCAGTGAGGAGCTGGCTACAGTAGTCAAGGCTGTTGGTCCTGCAGGTCAGAGATGGAGAGAAGAGGGAGGGTCGGTTTCAGAGGCTGAACAAACAAAACTGGATGGAAAGATGGGTGATGGGGTTTGGGTGGTAAATCAGAGAAGGAACAGCTCCCACCTCCCCGGTCCACTCTGGAGGAAGGTGGTTGAATTGGCCATGGGGTTTGATGTTAGATTTGGGCTCAAGACTTGCCCTGGACGGGAGCGTGGTAAGCTTGTGGAGGTGGGGAGAACCAGGAGGAATGCTGACAGCTCTTCTTAGGGTCGTGCATTCATGTCTGCACCCCCAACAGCCCTGAAGAGCCCCTGACTGCATGTGGGAGGGTCCGGGGAAGGTGACAGTCTGCCCCCCTCCTCCAGACCTGGACCCCCTCGAGCTCAGCACCGGGGAGGAGCTCTCCTTACACTTGGGTAACAGCACAACTGTGAACTGCTCCGTGCAAGGTCTGCCCACCCCTGCCCTGCGCTGGACCAAGGTGAGAGGGGAAAGGAGCCCCCAGCCCTGGAACCCTCGGCCCGCACCCTCTCCCTTCCCTCGACCCCATCCTCACACCCACCTGGCCTCCCTGTTCTCTCTCCCTGCCAGGACTTCGTCCCCCTGGGGAACGGCCCCACCCTCTCCCTGAGCTCCATCACCTTCGACTCGGCGGGCACCTACGTCTGTGAGGCCTCCATGCCCACGGTCCCTCTTCTCAGCCGCACCCAGAGCTTCAAGCTGCTGGTCCAAGGTTCGGGCTGGGGCAGGTCCGGATGGGGGCCATCGGGGTGGGGGCGCCAGAACCAAGGGCTGGGCCCTCTCCCTGCTAGTCCTTGCCCCTCTCTCCTTCTCTTTCTCTCCCCCTCCTTCCCCTTCTCCAACTGACCTCCTGCTCTTCCCTCCCCCCTCCACCTCCAGGGCCACCTCAGTTAAGCGCAGAAGAGACTCAGCCCCAGACGGAGGGCGGCTGGAGGGAAGGAGATGAAGTCAGGCTGGTGTGCTCTGCCCGCGGTTACCCGGAGCCCAAACTCAGCTGGAGCCAGTTGGGTGGCAGCGTAAGGGACCATCCTGTCCACCCTGAGCTCCCTGGGACCCAGGCCCCCTCCCCAGGTCCCTCGGGGGACCCTGCCCCCCTCACTGATCCCAGCTTTGCACCCCTCCACTACCTGAGGGACTGGACAGCCTCCCCTCTGCCCTCGCCCCAGCCCTTGATCCCAGGCACCGGGGTTAACCCAAGCATCTACAGCCAGCAGAACCGGCCCTCACGGGGCAGGGCTGGGTGAGCAGCTCCCTGACCCTGAAGGTGACCAGCACCCTGAGCAGAGAAGGCGTCTCCTGCGAGGCCTCCAACACCCACGGGAAGAAGCAGCACGTCTTCCACTTCGGCTCTGGTGAGGAGCTGCAGGGGTGGGAGGAGGCTGCCCAAGGGTCCGACAGAGCCCTGCCAGCTGACCCCTCCTCCTCCCCCATCCCGTCCCTGCAGTGGCCCCCCAGACTTCCCAGGCCGGCGTGGCCGTCATGGCCGTGGCCGTCAGCGTGGGCCTCTTGCTTCTCGTCGTCGCTGCCTTCTACTGCATGAGACGCAAGGGTCGCCCCGGCTGCTGCCGGCGAGGGGAAAAGGGGGCTCCGTGAGTGGCCTGCAACCTTGGAATTGACCTCTGTAACCCCATCCCGTCCCTCCACCCACCTCTGATGTCACCTCCCACTTCAAGCCCAAACCCAGCCCATGACCAGCCCCAACCACATCCTATCCTCAACCCCAGACCCAAGTACATTTCAGCCCTGGCCCCATCGCCAAATGAAATGCAGTTCCATCTCCCATCTCCAACCTCAGACCTAATCCACAGCAACGCCCAGCCCAGAACCATCCCTGACCCCATCTCCAAGCCCTGTGCAGCCCATCTGAGGCCCCGGTCTCCTTTGCAACCCCAGCCTTATCCCCATCCCCAAACCTGGTTTATAACCAACCCCAAATCTGTCCGCCTCTAACCTCTCCATCCCCGACGGTGTCTCCAGCCTCAACACCAATCCCTAACACACCCCAACCTCACCCTGAACCCCAGGTTCTCCCTCAGCTGCCTCCCCAGACCCAGGACCCCCCCACCCCCAGCTCATTCCCACTCCTTACTCCAGTTCCTTCTCCATCCATCCTCTCTGGCCTGATCACGTGGCCACCGTCCGCTCCAGTCCACAGCCATCCCCAAATCCATCCCTGGAGCTGATCCCCAACTAAGTCCCCACCTCCAACTCTGACAGCATCCTACCTACCCATCCCCACCCCAGATGCTGTTACCTAACCCACCCCCATCCCACTCCGGCCCGTGTCCCCCAAGTCCATCCTCATCCCAAACAACCCCCCCCACCCCCGCCTCCAGGCAGGACCACCTCCAACGTGCTACCTCCTCCCCCTGCCTCCAGGCCACCTGGAGACCCACAGCTGAGCCACTCAGGGTCAGAGCGGCCTGAGCAGACAGGCCTTCTCATGGGAGGTGCCTCTGGGGGAGCCAGGCATGGCAGCGGGGGCTTCGGAGATGAGGTGGGTGAGGACCCAGGCACCTTGTGGGTGGGGGGAGCCGCGGGGGGCGTGGGGGGCCCAGGCCCAGGCTGACCTCTCCCTCTCCTCCCAGTGCTGAGCCCGGAGGACCTCAGAGAGGCTCCACTGGACCTGACCTCAGCGAGTCAGCATCAGATAACCAGCTCTGCCCACGCCTCCGCCTGCCCCCACCTTCCCTCTTCCCCCCTCTGGCCCTCCCTTCCCTTCCTTCCTCTGCAGGCGGGGCAGGGACCTACAGCAGCCACTGCTTGCCGGGAGGGAGGGAGGGTGGGTAGGAGGGGACCTTCCTCCAGGGAATGTGACTCTCCCAGGCCCCAGAATAGCTCCTGGACCCAAGCCCAGGGCCTGGCCCGGACAAGACAAGGCTCCAGGGCTCTGAGGGTCGGCTGGCCGGGGCGATTTTTACCTCCTGCCCGCATCGCTGGTCCCCCCGCCCCACCTGACGTCCTGCTGCATAGTCTGACACTGGATTCCCACCCCTGGCCCTCCACCCACCCCCCGCCCCATCATCTGTGGACACTGGAGTCTGGAATAAAGGCTGTCTGTCACGTCACACCATGCCGTGGCCAGAGCCTCTTCTGGAGGATGAGAGGAGAAGGGGGCGCAGGTGATGCTCCCTCACCACCCCCCTTGCAAGACCTGGGAGAAGTCTGATGTCATGGAGGAAGAGATAAGAGAGCAGGGAGAGACTCTGCTGGCCAAGGGTGGAAGAGAGAGGACCCAAGGGTCCTAACGGTGTTCAGTGCCTGCTTGAAGGGTGGGGTATGGTTCCCCTAAGTGCAATCCCCAGCCTCTCTTGCAGAGACCAAGTGGGAATTGAAGCTGCAGGATGGAGGAAAAGCTTTCTCTGAGCTGTCAGAGTGCATGGAATTAGGGCTGGAGCTGCCCCCTCTGAGAAAGGCATGGTTCCTGCCACTGAGAATTCCCCAGGGAAGGAGGGATGACTTGGAGGAACCCACAAAAGCGTTTCCGGAGCAGAAAAGACTGAGGCCACTTAGAGAGATGTAATGAGGTCGAGGAAGAGAGCGATTTGAGAGTGGAATGGAAAGAGGGGGAGATGGGGGGAGCGGGGAAGGACTGCAGAAGCCCTTAGGGTCAGACAGACAGAGATTTGGGGAAAGAGAGGCAGAGACAGACAAAGAGGGACAAAGAGAGAAACAGAACTGGGACTCAAAGATCACTACAGTCAGCGAGGGAAAGAAAAAAGGTTGAAAGGAGCAGCTGAGAAGGGGTGCCTGTGTGACCTTGGGCAGTCACCTGGGCAGTGGAGGGGCTGCTGGAAGACGTGTGTGCGCCCGGAGGTCTCTGCGCTCAGACCTTTTCTGCCTCGGGTCTCCCGCAAGTGCGTCGGCTTCTCTGTCCTCAGTTTGCTCATCCCCAAAATGGACAGAGTGGGCTCTGTCACCCTGAGAAAGTGGCGAGCTGCCATGGGAGGGCCTCCTCGTAGGGGACGGAGAGCCACATGTGCTGTGCGGGGTCCCCAGAGAAGAAGAGCTCACAGCCTGATGAAGATGCCCAAACTCCACTGTTTATTGAGTCAGTTTAAAACAAATGAGAGAAGCTGGAGAAGAGAGAGGGAGCAGGTTAACCCACTTAGATCAGGGCACAAGGGAGCCGGGTCCCCGCCGCCTGAGTTTTGGGGTACATGCGGCTCCTGAGTCCTGTCTCCCCATGGTGTGGTTCTGATGCCCACAGTGGAGGGTGAACTAAGGGGTTCTGCACTCCAAAGGCGCCAGGGCCATGGAGTGGGGGGAGGGGGCAAATGCTCTTGGCCATAACTGTAGCTGGCTGATAACTAACGTGCTTGGCGGCCATGGCTTTTAACAGCATGGCTTGGGCCCAGGAACAGAGCTGGAGTCCCCAGCAGGAAGCCCCTCACCGACACATGGACCCTTGGGGCTTACACGATCCTTCCATCCTTCCCGTCTAGGTCCAGATCATTCTTAACATGTCTACCAGGCCCTGTGAGCTGCCTCTGGAAAAAACCCCTCTTTGTTTCATCTCTCTGCTTCCTGATTCATGTGGCTTTCTTGTTTTCTATATGGCAGAAGTGACTATGCTTTTTTAAAAAATACAGCAGACACAAGAGAGTGGTTGGGAGAATTTGATAAGATAACCATGGAAAGTGTTTATACAAAGCCTGGCACGGAGTATGTTTTCAGTACGTGTTTATTAGTAGTAGTATCACCATCCAAGGAAAATGGAGAGTTGGAGAGAAAAGCAAAATAGCGTCCCATGGTCCAGGGAAGGGACCAGGTGGAGAGAGATATCACTGTAAGAGCAGACATTGGTGAGGGGGGATCTGGGGAGCTGGGGGTGGGGGGGGGTGAACAGATGGTGGGGGGAGGGAAGAGAGGGGATCTCAGGGAGGAGGGGTTCTCTATGCTCAGCACCTGGTCCCTGAGTTAATGAGGGGAGTGTCCTGGCCTGCCTCCCAGGAGGGCATACATTTGCTTAAGGTCCCTCATCTGTATGGCATCCCAGGCGATTTGCATACAGATGGCAGCCTATGCCCTCAGTCCAATCCCTCCCACCTTGGCCAAGGGTCTAGGGGAATGGGAAGGGGGGAGCCTGCAGGATCTGGGGCTCCAAGAAGTAAAAGCAAGTTTGGAGTAAACTACCATTGTTTATCAGCATTCTGTGGTTCCCTGTTGCTCTCAAAAACATGAGCCACCCTTCACCATTTAGGACCTAAAATGTTGCCCCTCACTCATAACCCACCATTCCCTCTGTCACACATGTCCCCGCCTTGTGCCTTCATGACTTAACTATTCCTGGGATGCTCTCCCCCATTTCCCCCATTGTCACGAAGCTTGCCTGTCTTTCAAAGCCTGGACTTCTTGAAGGATTCTAGAAAGTTTTCACTCCCATTTCCCTGCCCTGGGAACTAAATAGGAATCTGTGCCTCTTATGGACTCCTATAGATTCCATTAGTGAGGATATGTTTGGCGACAAATGACCAAAAAAAAAAAAAAAAGAGGAAGGAAGTCAAAAATTTGTGTAAGTGAAAAGGAAAAGTATTCACTCATATAACCAGGATGACCAAAGGCTGACTACCTTCAGGCATAGCTGGATCCAGGGGCTCAAATAGTCTCATCAGAAAGCTGTCCTCCCCTGGGGCTAATAATATATTATATGTTAATAAAATTAAAAAAAAAAAAAAGAAAGCTGTCCTCTTCCATTTCACAACTCTGCTGTCCTCTAAGCACAGAAAAGGGTTTTTTCTCTCAAGAGTCACACCAGAAGGGACACCTGGGTGGCTCAGTCGGTTGAGCTGTGCCTTCGGCTCAGGTCATGATCCCAGGGTTCTGGGATTGAGTCTCACATTAGGCTCCTTGCTCAGTGGGGAGCCTGATTCTCTCTCTGCCTCTGCCTGCCACTTTGCCTGCTTGTGCTTGCTCTCTTTCTCTCTGACTAAATAAATAAATAAAATCTTAAAAAAAGAAAAATAGTCACCCCAGCGCTAGATTTCTACCCTACCAGTTTACCAACCCCCAACAAAAAATGGTGTCCCAGGGCGCCTGACTGGCTCAGTTGGTATGGCATACAACTCTTGATCTCAGGATTGGTTATAGGTTTGAACCCCACGTTGAGTGTAGAATTTACTTAAAAAATAAAATCTTAAAAAAAAAAAAAGTGTGTCCTTTTCCTATTCATTCAAGAAGTCTGAAGTCTAATTCCCATTGGACAGGAATGGGTCCCACCCCCATCCATGAACCAATCCCTGTGGCCAGGGGATCGATCACATGCTCTGATTGGCCAGGACAGGGTCAGGGTCACTGTGGACCTTAAGGACCTAGTGTAGGGGATTCCTTGTAAGAAAACTTGGTGGTGGGGTGGGGTGGGGGGGACTGCTGGGAGAATAAAAAGAGGTGACAGGTTGCCAGACAGGTAAATACTTGGCACCAACCCCAAAGCTTCAGCAGGAAGACTTTGGCTTTGTGCCTGTATCTCCGGTGGTTATGGCTCTTCAGTGAAGGGCCATGGGACTTCTCAACACTCAAGGCTGACTCCTCAGGCATGAGACCCACCCAGGCATTTGTCAACAAACAGAGCAGCGTTCAGCTTAATGCATGTCCCCTTCTTCATGTGAAGGGGGCATTAAACTCCAGCTTACCCTCCTAGGGCCTCCCTTGTGGGCTCCACAAAGAACTGCCAGGAAGGCTGAGCTCACTCCTAGACAGGTCCAGAAAAGAGCAGGTGCTAGGGGGCCTTCCTGGAAGAAATCTCGCTGGGGACTGCGCATCGTGTTCAAGGGAGAAAGGGATGTTGGGGGGGGGGGCATCGGAAGCAAGGATTGTGCAAAGCAAATTAGTAGCAAAGCGACATAAAACCCAGGGATCCTGGCCATCTAGTCTGGCCCCAGAGTGGGCAGAGAAGGACAAAGAGATCACGTCTATTATGAACCTACTTGTCCCGCTGGTGCCAAGCCTGAGATACGCATTATCTGGAGGGCACGTAGGGTAGAAAGGCTAAGAGTGCAGACTGCCAGGGTTCAAATTCCTGCTTGCTACTTTCTTGCTGGGTGGCTTGGGGCAAATGACTCTCAGTGTACTTTTCGGTGAAACGGGGATCACGATAATGTCTCCTGTAGTGGATTCTTGTGAAGAATTTACTAAGATGCATCAGTCCGGGATTTGGCATTTTGTAACTGCTAGGCCAAGTCATTTCAACTCTTGGTGCCTCAGTTGCCTTATTACATAGGGTCCCATGAGGGTTATTTGAGCTAATACAGTGCACCTAAATGTGTACCCAGCACATTGTAAATATATTTATGAATAGTATCATTACCAATACTTGAAGGCAGACCAGTAAGAATCCCTACCATTCGAGACCTTGCCGTTTGGGGAGGAAAGCTCAGGTGTGTGGTGAGAAGTAGGGGAGGGCAAGTCTAGGGGGTCCTCTTGCTGGGGCAAGAAGCTCTCAAGCATCTGTCCCCAGCTGAGGTACCCTGGCCCTGGAGGAACCAACGGGGTGTGGGGGGATTTCAGGCGCTCAGTGGCATCCTCCTCCCCCTCCCCCAGCCTCCGGCTTCCCGCCCTCACCCCAACACACTGGGCGGCCTCACCAGCTCCCCCGTCAGTCCTAGGAATGTAAAGAGGTAGGTGGGGGTGGGGAGGAGCGGGCGCCGCCGGGGAGAGACAAAGGGGCCGAGTCAGAACTAGAAACACAAAGACACGAGGAGGCTGGGAAGATCGGAGAAGTGGGACAAGGACAAGGGGAGGGACCGACGGAGCCTGGAGGCCCGACCCTAGCCCAGCCCCGCAGGAACAGAGGAGCGCGGGGCCGGTCTGTGCCGCCCCCTGGCGGGAGGCTGCGGTAACGAGGAGGTGAGGACCCGAGGCAGGAGAGGACAGGGGATGCGCGGAGCGAGAGACAGAGAAGAGAGGCAGGAACAGAGACATCGGGAGAGACACAGAGAGAAACGACAGACACCGAGGGGCACACACAGAGACAGAGATAGAGTCGAGGGGTTGGAAAGAGACACGGGAACCAAGTGACACAGGAACGGGAAGAGAAGGACAAAGAGAGCAGAAACACAAAGCGACACCGAGACGTGAGGACCGAAAGACCCAGAGTCAGAGAAATAAAGGGACGAAGGAGATCAAAGATGGTGAGAGAGAGACACAGAGCCAGAGACACTGAGAGGGACAGAGAAATCTGGACAGGAATGGCGCAGCGACGCCCAGAGTCCGAGGCAGAGATTGGGAAGAGACAGGATATGCCGAGACGCTCCCAGATGGAGACAGATACTGGGCGGGGGACAAGAACTGGGAAAGTCTGGTGGCGGGGAAAGGGGCGGTGGTCTCAGCCTGGGGGCGGGACTCCAGGAGGGGCGGGCCTATGACAACCCACGTGCCTCACGCAGGTGTGACGACGAGGCCTCAGCTAATGCCGAAGGGGGCGGGGCTAGAACTTCGCGCGGGGCTGAGTCCAGGCGGGACTGAGTTCCAGGGAAGAGGCTGGACCGACGGCCTGGAGAGTGGGTAGGCGGGGCCTGTGGGGGCGTGGCTTCAGGGGGCGGAGACCGCCCTGAGCCCCGGAGGGGGCGTGACAAAACCTTAAAGGAGCCACCCGGCTATCGGGGGAGGCGGGGCGCGGGAGGCCTGCTGGAGGGCAAAGGGGCGGAGTTTGAACGCCAGGAGAGGCGGAGATAGAATTCTAGTGGAGGGGCGAGATCGAATCCCCGGGAGCGGCAGGTGTAGAATCCTGGGAGGGGGCGGGTGCAGAGTGCTGGGCGGGGCGGGAGTAGAATCCTAGGGAGGACCAGCGTGGAATCTCAGAGAGGGCGGGACAGCTTGAGCCAGTGGGGCCGGAGCCCAAGGTCGGCTCCGCGGGGGGGATGGGGGAGGGAAGGGGTGGGTCCTGTGACGTCAGCGAGTCCGAGCTGCGGGAGAGAAGCCTGGGGCCGGGGGCACCGAACGGGGAGAGCCCGGCCCCGAGAGCAGAGCCGCGAGAGTAGACCGGGCGGGAACCGGCCGAGAGCCGGAGCCCCTCAGGCACCTGCTCTACCGCCCAGCGGATCAGCGCTCACGGAGTGGCCCGCAGGCCCCCGCCCGGGCCCAGTCCCTCCCCGGGCCCCCCCATGGCCCGGGCCGCAGCCCTCCCGCCGTCGAGATCGTCGCCGACGCTGCCGCTCCTGCCGCTGCTGCTGCTGCTGCTTCTGCTCCGGGAAACCGGTGAGAAACCACAGACGGCCACCCCCCGCGCGGACCCAGTCCCTTCCCCACCTTCCGAGTCGGGGGAGCCTGAGCACCTTCCCTGCTCCACCCCCAGTTCACCGAGCCCTCTCTCTCGATCCCTCTTCCTCGCTGGCCCCTACCGACTCCGACCCTTTCCTCTCTGCAGCCCTCTCCCCTCATCACCCTTCTTTACAACTCCCCCAGCCTACACCGGACTTCTCGGTTACCCCCTCCCCCTTCCTCAGATTCTAACACCAAAAGGGTTAAATCCGAGTCTTCGCGACCCCCTCCCCACCTCGCACCGAGCTGTCAACCGGATCTGGGGTTCCGTCTCCGCTTACCCCCACAGGCATGTGGGGAATTTCTCCCCCCTCCCCCAGCGGGAGGGTCGCGACGAGGAGACAAGACCATCCCCCCATTTTCCTTCTCCCTGGGCTGGGCGTCTGAGGCCTTGGGAGAATTGAGGGTAGGGGGCCAGATGTTCAGGTCCTCCAGATGGCCCGGGAGCTCAGACTTTCGGTCCCTTGGAGGGCCTAGGATGAGTACCGGCGACCCGGGGAAGGGCTTGACGACTCCAACCCTGGGCCTCAGGGAGATGAAGGCTCTGTCTCTTGGGCCCCAGAAAACAAGGGGCTGGGGCCTGGCTCCTGGGCTCCAGAAAAATTAGGGGCTGGGGGCTCCGTCTCCTGAGTCCCAGGCAGAATGAAGGCTAGAGGCCATATGTCCTGGGTCCTAGTCAAATTGGGGGCAGACAGGGCACAAACTTGGTTCCAGGTTGTGAGCAGGGGGCTTTGTCTCCCGAGTCCTAGGTAAAATGTTGGGGGGGGGGGCGGTTGGAAGAGGCTCTATCCCGTGGACCTCAGATTTAATTGTGAACATTGGAATGTCTTCTGAAATCCAGTTATAAAATGTGGGCGGGGGACAGTGTTCTTGGCTTCTAGATGTAATCAAGGGCCAGAGGCTCTATCTGGAAAGCTGGAGCTCGGTCGGTGGGGTCCCAGGCCGAAAGAGCAGCTGAGTCCCACAGGCTGGGACCCTTCCCTCGCCTTGTGAGCCGTCGGCTGGGACGTCCCTGGGGAAGTTTTACCGGTTTCACTTTGGCTGAACCCGGGAGGGAGGGGCGGGCGCTCTCCCGACTCCCGGTTCCGGACTCCCTGGTTTCGGGACCTTATCTTTTCTCTGGTCGCGCCCTTGTCCCGGGAGCCGCTGCGAGGGGTGGGGGGGGGGGCGACGCGCGGAGCCGCCGCCCTAATCCCCCGCCTCTCCCTCCGCTCTGCCCACCAGCCCCCTCCTGTGCCCCTCAACCCCCTTGAGGGAGGGCGCAGCTCTCAGAGGAGGGAGGGGCTGGGAGGAAACAGGTGAAGGAGGTTTTGGCCCCGCCCCTTGCAGGTGACCGGGCTGTTTATTCCCTACTAGAAACTCTGGATGTTGGAGTTTCCCAAGGGTTTGCCCAGAAAGTGTAGGCGGGGCGGGGAGGGTGGGGAGAAATGTCTTGGGGGAGCCCTTGGTTACCCTTCTGACCTTTTTTTTCCCAGCATGTCTCTGAGTTGTCTCCCAGCCTTTCCACAGCGCTGGGTACTGCCTCCCCTTCGGTGTCAGAGGTAGGGAGATGAGGTCAGAACCTGCTGCGGGGGGAAATGCTCAAAACCCGCCTGACCTTGAGCCAGGCTTTGACGTGATCCATGATCTGGAGGATTCCAGATCTCCCTGGGAGGCACATCCTATTCCTGTTCCCATTTTGCAGATGGGGACACAGAGGTTTCAAAAGGGCCAGCCTCTTTCCCAGGGTCCCCTGGAAACCGGACTGCAGACCTCAGAGCCTTTCTTGGCTCTGCTCCACCGGGGGCCTCTGAGCCTCCATTTCCTCCTTTGTAAAACTGAGATCCTAACCCCTTCCCTTCAGGGCCATTAGGAGGATTCAGAACTCCTGCTGATCCCATGTGAAAGCTCTTAGCACCTGGGGAGGAGGGCCTTCCCCTCTCCAGACCCCTCATCCCTGTGCCTACACTCCCTGCTTTTCTCTCTGCCTCCCTCCCTCTCTCCCTGCCCCCCACCCCCTTCATTTCTCACCTCTCTCTGGCCCCTGGCTCTCTCATCTCCCACAGAGCTCTCTCCCTTGCCTTTCCACCCATCTCTCTACCTGTCTCTGGCTCCTCAGCCTTCCCCCTCCTTGGCCTCCGCGGACTGAGGGTGCACCACCTGGGCCTCCAGCTGGGCCCTCCCCAGCTTTCACTGCTCATCCTCGTCAGCCAGGCAGCCCCACGGTGGTGGAGGGGGATGGGAGGAGAGGGGATGGCGGGCCTGCTGTCTCTTCTTGTTAGGAAAGGGGGACTGGGGAGCGAAGTGGCGGTGGGTCTGCTCCCAGACAGGAGCCGGAAGGGGGGAGGGGGCAGAGGGAGAGGGGAGGGCTACTCTCGGAGAGGGCAGAGATACAGGGATGGGGACAGAAGCCCATGGAGAGTGCATCTGAAACAAATTCAGGGTTGGGATCAGAGACAAACACTAGAATGGAACCGAGAGATGGGAGAGAATGAATTACAACCCACAGGGGTGGGACAGCAAGCTACTGAGAGGGGACGGAGAAAGGGTAGGGGGGAGGGAGCTGGACAGAGACAGCAGAATAAAGGCAAGAACTGCCTAAGGAGAGAGACGCAGATTTGGTGACAGGCTGGGAGCCCAAAAGCCCCCAGCCATCAGTGATGGCAGAGTCATGACCCAGGGAGGTCAGGGCACAGGAGAGCCTCAAGGCCAAGCTGCAAGTGGGGACCCCAGGGAGTGGTGGACATGGGAGGGACAGGGAGTTAGGCATGCCAGCCAGCTCCTCCGCCCCACCAGGGACGCTGTTACATTTTTAATGTCCCAGTGAGGCTGAGAAATGGAGCAGGAGGGGGAGGAGAAGAGAGACCCAACGAGATGGCCCAGGCATGGGGAAAGTTTTATCAGAGATATAGGGAGATGGGCAGAGATGGGGAGATCTAGCAGGCAGCGAGGTCCCAGGACCAGAGACCCTGAGAGATGTACCCTCAGAAACCCTGAGAGAGTCGAGACCCCAGGAGTCAATGCAGGAACCCAGATTCCAGAGGCAGGAGACCCAGACCCAGGGAGACTGGGCTCTCAGATGTCAGACTTAGAGGAAAGAGAATACGAGAACAGCTAGGGATGTGGGCGATCTTCCTGGGCTAGTGAAAATGTTCCGAGATGGGCTCCGGTTTGATGGAGTCCCCAGTCTGTAAATATAAAATATCCCGGATACATAGCATATGAATATAGTGTCCGAGTAGACCGATGGCGCTGAACGGCACGCTTCGAATGGGTGGGTTGGATGGTATGGGAATTACGTCTCAGTATAGCTGTTAGAGAGAATGTGAGAGACTCGGAAGGAAAGCAGAGACTCAGAGAGACGGAGGCAGAGGCAAGAGACCCTACCTAGGAGTTGGAAGCACATAGGCACCCACTCGGGGCTCTGGGACACGAGAGATCAAAGGGACAGGACCTGTAAGAGGGAAGCCAGAGTCACGTGGCCAGAAACATATTTGGGGCACATGTAGACTGGGTGTATGAACACTTCTTTCTGTCCAAGGGGCTCAGCCAGGAAGAGTTTTCCTAGAGACTCACCCCAGAAATACCAGACCCCATAGGCGAGGGCTTCAGGGTGGTCAAACCCCTGCAGAAAGGCAGGGGTATCTCAGCCTGGGGAAGGGAGTGATAACCACCATCTGAGAGACGACCAAGGGAGATGGGGAGGCAGGTGCAGAAGTCCTGGGCACAGCCAGAAAGCCCGTGTCCTGGTGGCTGCTGCTGCTGCTCACCCCCCCACCCCAGACCGGCTCCCAGATGTCCGCTGTGGGGGTGGGCACTGTGATTAATGCAATTAATTAATTAGCAAGGTGGCTGAGGCAGCAGCTGAGGCCAGTGCTCCAAGCACGCTGGCCTTCAAGGGCCTGCTGAGTCCCGCCGCGCCCTGCAGGGCAGGTCCCAGTGTTTATGGGGCATAGGGGGTGAGCCAAGCCCTGGGGAGCCAGCCAGGCAGGAGCCCAGGAGTCGGGGCCTCTGGCCCCCTCCTCCTCCAGGGTGCTGTAAGCCCTATGCACACGCCTCTCTGCCTTGATCCACCCTTCCCCAGATCTCAGGGTCTCATGCTCTGTGTCTCTGTCCATCACAGTTTCCTCCTGGGGCTCGTACTGTCCCCAGCCAGCCCCTGCTCTGCTACCCGTAAGCCCGAAGGCCTAGCCACAGGGAGAGGAAGTGTGTCCGGGGACCCCGCTGACTCAATTACTAGGCTGGCTTGCTGATGAAGGAGGCTGAGTGAGGTCTGTGTTCCCCAGGCCATCCTCTCCCCCGCTGTGGTGCTGGCCACATTGCAGCCAAGGTCAGGGCGCCGGCACCTGCCCAGCAGCACGCTGGACACTGAGACTCTAACTCCAGGCCAGCTACCCGCCCCCTGCACCCCCCCCCGCCCCCCTACCCCACCCCACCCCCCACTGGCTTCAATTCCCATGCCTCCATTGGCCCACCCCTGTGCCCCTAAGTCCCGCAGCCCCTCCGCCTCAGGTCCCAGCCTTTCCACCTTCTGAACTTGCCTCTGGTCTGGCACATACCTAACCCTGCCCCCTCCCCCCCTCCCCCCACAGGTAACTCTCCAGGGCACCCAAAGCCCTAACTTAGCCCCAGCCTGTGCAGTCAGGTGCACCTCTGTTTCTCCACCTTCGTCTCATTCATTCATTCATTCATCATACTTATGGAGCCCCTACAGTGTACCAGGCACCATTCTAGGCTCCAGAGCCACAGGAGTGAACAAAGATCCCAGTCCCGGACCCTAGTGTTCCGTGGCAAAGACACATCAGTTGCCTTGAGGAAAAGGAAGCTGGGTCTGGGGTGGGGGTGGGGGTTTGTTATTACCATTAGCATGATGGGGGGTTGGTTATTTGGCCCAGCAAAGACCTGAAGGAAATGAGGGAGGGAGCGGGGAGAGCCCAGGAGGTGGGAGACAGGGCCGGAAGGAGGATTGGGGGGGAATCCCGGGCCGCTCTAAAGGCTTTAGTTTCTTTCCCGAGTGAGGGGAGCGCCCCCCCCCCCATGCTACAGCTCTTCAAGCCAGAGGGTTTTAGAACCTCATTTGTTCAGCCAACAGGGATTGTCCCCTTGGAGCCAGGCCCCAGTTGTGGACTCTGAGGGCTTAGCTTGTGAGCCTAACAGACAAAGAATCCCTCCCCTGGTGACTTTCCAGGGAGTCATGAAAGTCCAGGCTGGAAGACAGAGGAAATGCCGTGCAGGGGGAGGGGCGCGGGGTCCCCTGGGGCAGAAAGTTGGGGACCAAAGACCTGCCTCAGGAGCCTGCCGTCTGAGAAGTTAAGGGGTGGGTTTGTTTGTTTGTTTTAAGATTTTATTTATTTATTTGAGTGAGAGACAGTGAGCATAAGCAGAGGGAGAAGCAGACTCTCCACTGAGCAGGGAGCCAGATGCAGGGCTCGATCCCAGGACCCTGAGATCATGACCTGAGCCCAAGGCAGACGCTTAACTGACTGAACCACCCAGGCGCCCCGAAGAGTGGGTTTTTTAAATGCTCTGAAGCGGGCAGTACTGAGACAGGACCCTAGATCCAGGAGGGCCACCTCCCTCAGAAGACACAGGCATCCCGCAATCACAAGGCCTCCCTTAGAATGGGAAATCTGGGTCCCCGAAGGGACCCAGGGGCCTAAAGGTGGGGGTGGGGCTCCATGGGCCTGAGCTCCGGTTCCCTGGAAGAGGAATCCCGTCTCCTTCAGGAAGCCCTCCCGGCCTGCCTCGGCTGGGTCAGACCTCAGCTCTGGGTTCTTACCCCCATTCCCTGCCTCCTTCAGTCTTTGTGGCATCCTTTTTTTTTTTTTTTTAAGATTTTTTATTTATTTATTTGACAAGGAGAGAGAGATCACAAGTAGGCAGAGAGGCAGGCAGAGAGAGAGGGGGAGGCAGGCTCCCTGTCGAGCAGGGAGCCCGATGCAGGGCTTGATCCCAGGACCCCGAGATCATAACCTGAGCCGAAGGCAGAGGCTTAACCCACTGAGCCACCCAGGCGCCCCCTCTTTTTGGCATCCTTGATGCTGATGCCCACTAGTGTGACATTTGCCTCCCTGTCACATTGTCAGCTCTTGGAGAACAAGCACCTGACTTGTCCTGCAGCACAACACCCAGCACAGAGCCTGACATTAGTTTGGTGGTATATATATGTATTTTTAAAAGATTTATTTGAGAGAGAGATAGTGTGCACGTGTGCATGCACAGGGGAGGGGACATAGGGAAAGAATCTCAGGCAGACTCCTTGCTGAGCGGTGAGCCCAACGTGGGGCTCGATCTCCTGACTCTGAGATCATGACCTGAACCCAAGGCAGACGCTTAACTGACTGAGCCCCCCAGGCACTCCCGTTCAGTGGTGTTCATTGAGCACCTACTATATGCGAGACCCTAGTGTGGGCTCTGGGGGTACAGCAGGGAACAACAGACATCTGTCTTTGGGGACCGACCCTCTGGCACCCAGGACCTCTTTGCTGAGTTGCTCTTTGTTGCATGGACCCCCTCAAGGAGTCAACCTGCCCCGCCCCCAATCTCCATCTTAACCTCTAGAGCTTCTCTTGAGCCCTTGTCAGGACTTTTTGCTGGCTGGCCAGGTTTCCATCCAGCTACACCTGCCCTTCAGGTTCCCTTGGTTTGAGCCTAGTCATTCTCCTACTGAGGAACCCTCCATGGCTCCCACTTGTCTCAAAGGAGAAAACCTAACTCACTGGCCCCACCCTACTTGGCTCCCTCCAGAGCTCACAAGGCCGCATGGTTTCTCCTGACAGAGTGCCCATCCCTCCTCACCCAGCTAGAAAGGGGCAGAGCCTTTGGGGACCTTTGTTCTTTGGAGGCCAGATGGGTGAAGGGCGCTGGCCCCTGAAGGAAGAGGCAGCCTTTAATCCGCTCCACCCCACTGGGGACCCGCAGGAACCCCACATCCTGATTTTTGTCTGACCTTGAATCACCAGGCCCTTTGGTGGGTTAGTAGATTACTGAGTGCTAGTTCATGTGTGAAACAGTGCTGTGTGGGCCAAAAGAAAATACAAGCGAAGCCGGATTTGGGCTGTGGCGGGCGGCTAACGGCCTGTTTGACTCACCCGCCCCAGGCCCTGCAGAGCCCTAATGGGAGCAGTTCGTTCCATAGAACTCTCACAGGGGACCCTGGAGGGTACCGTGAACATCCCCATTTTACAGATGGAGGAATTGAGGCTCAGAAATATGGTCACCCACCTGGAAAGGGACCGAGCCAGCAGGAAACCCGTGACAACCAGTAGCATGGCCTGTCCAAAGGGGAGAAAAGTCCTGTTTCCAACTCTTGGGCTGTTCGGGGACATGCGTGGGAATTCTGTGAGATGGTATATCTATTATGCAATGGTCTTGACCAATGGCTTCTTTCCAGAAGTTTCTGGGACTGTCCCTGCTGGTAGGACTCCCTTCTGCTGGGGACCTATTATTAGGGTCTCCTGTTAATGTTTCCTGGGTTCCCATGTGGGGCTGGTAGCCACACACACTCCCCACGCCCCATCTCCGTCAAAGACAGCTGGGCAGCTGTTGCCTGCCTTACAACAGGGCACGTGCCCTTGACCCGCCTCGAGGCTGAATGTCAAGAGCCACTTGTAATTATACCTGCCTGGCCAGCCTTTATTCAACAAACACTAATCTCCTGTTTCCTGTGGCCCCTGAGCTAAGTGCTCCACAAATATTCTTTAATCTTTGTAACAACCCCTGGGAGGTGGGCCCTGGGATTATCCTCATTTTACAGCTGAGGAAACCAAGGCACAGAGAGGTCAAATGACTTGCCCAACGTCACATAGGCAGGGCATGGCGGAGTCAGGATCCGAACCCAGGCAGTGTGCCCTCAGTCCCTGTGCCCTCCCACCTTGCATAACAGACCCGCAGTCCTCTTCATCGTGGTTTCTATTAAAAGTGAGAAAACAGGGCGCCTGGGTGGCTCAGAGGGTTAAGCCTCTGCCTTCGGCTCAGGTCGTGATCTCAGGGTCCTGGGATCAAGCCCCTCGGGGCTCCAAGCTCAACGGGGGATCTGCTTGAGATTCTCTGCCTCTCTCTCCCTCTGCCCTTCCCCCTGCTCTCGCGTGCTCTCCCTCTTTCTCTCATAAATAAACAAAACCTTTTTAGAAAGAACAAAAGATAAGTGAAAAAAGAAAATACACATTCACACAAAAACATGTATGCACATGTTCTTAACAGCTTTGTTCATAATCGACAAAAAGTGGGAACAGCCCCAGTGTCTGTCCACTGATGCGTGGTTAAAGGGAACATGGTACATCCGGACAATGGAATATTAATCAGCTATTAAAAAAGAGAACAAAGCCCTGGTATCGGTACTGATAATGGGCACCGGGTTTCTTTGGGGAAGTGTAATTGTGTCCTAAAATTGATTATAGCAACAGACACTATATACGATGACTCTTGTGAATGTACAAAAAGTCATTGAGGGGTGCCTGGGTGGCTCAGTGGGTTAAATAAAGCCTCTGCCTTCAGCTCGGGTCATGGTCTCAGGGTCCTGGAATCGGGCCCCACATCAGGCTCTCTGCTCAGCGGGGAGCCTGCTTCCCCTTCTCTCTCTGCCTGCCTCTCTGCCTACTTGTGATCTTTCTCTGTCAAAATAAATAAATAAAATTTTTTTTAAAAAGTCATTGAATTGGACACTGTCAGTGGATGAGTGGGAATGATATCTCAAGAAAGCTCTCAAAAAAAAAAAAAAAGATGGGGGGCAGTTTGGGTGGCTTAGTCGGTTAAGTGTCTTATCTCCCTTCCGCTCAGGTTTTGATCCCAGGGTCCTGAGATCGAACCCCACATCAGGCTCCCTGCTCAGCTGGGAACCTGCTTCTCCGTCTCCCTCTGTTCCGACCCCTCCTTGTGCTCTCTCTCTCTCCCCCACATAAATAAATAAAATCTTAAAAGAAAAAAAAAAAGGGCTCAGAGAGCTGTAGTTTTTCTAGAAAGGAGAGAGAAAGTGTAATTCTGTGCAGAAAAAAGTGAAGGCTGCCCTCACACTTTAAATATTTAAAAACTTATTTTGTGATGCACTTATTTATTTTTTTTTAAAGATTTTATTTATTCATGAGAGACAGAGAAAGGCAGAGGGAGAGGGAGAAGCAGGTTCCCCGCGGAGCAGGGAGCCCAATGAGGGACTTGATCCCAGGACCCCGGGATCATGACCTGAGCTGAAGGCGGACGCCTAACCCGACTGAGGCCCCCAGGCGTCTGGCTTATTTATTTTTTTATTGATTGATTTTTGAGGGGGATTCTTTTTTTTCTCCAAATATTTTATAAGATTTTTTTTTCGTTTGACAGAGAGATCACAAGTATGCAGAGAGGCAGGCAGAGAGAGAGGGGGAAGCAGGCTCCCCGCCGAGCAGAGAGCCTGATGCGGGGCTCGATCCCAGGACCCTGGGATCATGACCTGAGCCGAAGGCAGAGGCTTTAACCCACTAAGCCACCCAGGTGCCCCATTTTTTTTTTCATCCAAACACTTTATAATGGGAATTTGCAAACATACAAGCAGGTGTAAGTGGGAAGAAGAGCTCAGGAGCCTGCCTCCCGCTCTCCCGCCAGACTCCACAGCAGATTACATTTTGCCGCATTGTCTTCATGGCTCTCTCTGTAGCTGGTTTTGGTTTTGCTGACCCGTTTGAGAGTATGTTGCAGACATGATGGTGCAGACACAGGAATGCTACCTGCCTAAGGTTGAACCACCATGCTTAAGAATATTAGTGAACAGGGGCGCCTGGGTGGCTCAGTTGTTAAGCGTCTTGCCTTCAGCTCGGGTCATGATCCCAGAGTCCTGGGATCAAGCCCTGCATCGGGCTCCCTGCTCAGTAGGGAGTCTGCTTCTCCCTCTCCCACTCCCCATGCTTGTATTCCCTCTCTTGCTATCTCTCTCTCTCTCTGTCAAATAAATAAATAGAATCTTGAAAAAAAGAAGAAAGAAGAAGAATATCAGCGAACATTCCAAAGCAGCCTATAATTTAGTCCAGATTCCCGTATCCCTAGTTTTCCTCAAAATATGTTTCCTGGGGGCGCCTGGGTGGCTCAGTGGGTTAAAGCCTCTCCCTTTGGCTCAGGTCATGATCCCAGGGTCCTGGGATCGAGCCCCGCATCGGGCTCTCTGCTCAGCAGGGAGCCTGCTTCCCCCT
Organism: Martes martes; assembly: GCF_963455335.1. Classification (NCBI taxonomy): domain Eukaryota; kingdom Metazoa; phylum Chordata; class Mammalia; order Carnivora; family Mustelidae; genus Martes; species Martes martes. Next base: position 48,491,565 of record NC_137905.1, read on the forward strand.
CTCTCTGCCTGCCTCTCTGCCTACTTGTGATCTCTGTCTGTCAAATAAATAAATAAAATCCTTAAAAAAAAAATATGTTTCCTGGATGGCCCTTTTGGAATGGGGACCCCACAAAGGCTCCTGCATGGCATTTGGAGTCCGCATTTCCCAGGGGAGCCCCTCCATGATGGCCCCGGCTAGCCTGGAGGTGTCTGGGTCCTTCCCCCTGCCACCAGTCTCTTTCTCTTTTCTCTCCAGGAGCCCAGGATGTCCAAGTTCGAGTGCCACCCGAGGTGCGGGGCTACCTGGGCGGCACCGTGCAGCTGCCGTGCCACCTGCTGCCTCCAGGACCGGAAGTCCGAGTGTCACAGGTGACCTGGCTGCATGTAGACGCGGCCGGGGTCAGCAAGAGTGTGGCCGCCTTCCACCCCTCCTACGGCCCCAGCTTCCGCAGCCCAAAACCTGGTGAAGAGAGGCTATCCTTTGTCACTGCCGGGCAGAGCGCAGGGACCAAGCAGGGCACCGAGATGGATCTGCGGGACGCCACGCTGGCCCTCCGGGGACTGACAGTGGACGACGAGGGCAACTACACCTGCGAGTTTGCCACCTTCCCCAGTGGCACCAGTCGGGGGGTGACCTGGCTCAAAGCCATAGGTGAGCAGTGCCGGAGGTCAGGGAATGGGAGATCCCCGCCTCAAGGATCTGTTTCTCTCTGGGCTTCAGCTGTGATATTGACTTTCCCTGTGGTCTTCGCTCAGTTGGCAAATACCCGTTAGGCGCCTACTGCGTGTCAGACTCTGTCCTGCAAGTTGAGGACACGGCAGTTCCCAAGGGTTTCAGAAATATAGACTGAGCACCTTCTTGGTGCCAAGCGGTATTCTAGGCTCTAGGCATGAAGCGGTGAATAAGGCAGAGCTCCCAGCCCTGCTGGGGCTTCTACTTCAATAAGGGGGTGCCAGAGAGTAAATAACAGCATAAGAAAAATGGGAGTGGGTCAGGTGGATGGAGGCGTGTTGGAAGCCCGGGGGGCGGGGGGCAGGGGGCAGGCTACCATGTTGGCTAGGGAGGCCTGGTGGAATCTGAACGAAAACTAGAAAGAGATGAGGGAGCCCTGTAGGGTTAAGTAAGGGCAGAGAATTCCAGGCAGAGGGCATGGCAAGTGCCAAGGCCCTGTGGCAGGGTGCATTCGAGGAAGAACAAGGAAGTCAGTGTGGCCAGAGGCTTGTGAATAAAGGCAAAGTAGGAGGGGACAAGATCAAGAAGATGATGAGGGCCACAGATCACAGACAGCCTCATGGACCACATGAAAACTTTGGCTTTTGCCCTGAGAGAACAGGAGCTGTGAGAAGTTCTGAGCAGGGGACAGATGTGATCTGGGTTTGGTTTTCATAGACTCCTTCTGGCTGCATGTTGCGGACGAGGGTGGAAGCTCGGGAACCACAGGGCGGGAGGTAATGGCAACTAGACCAAGGTGGAGGCCGTTGGGGTGGCAAGAGGATGTCGGGCTTTGGAAATACGTTAGAGGTAATGCCAGGGAATAATCAAATTAGCAAACAAAGGGAATGGAGTCCCTCATCGGGCTCTCTGCTCGGTGGGGAGCCTGCTTCCCCCTCTCTCTCTGCCTGCTGCTCTGCCTACTGGTGATCTCTCTCTGTCAAATAAATCAATAAAATCTTAAAAGAGAGAGAGAGGGAACACAGGCAGGGGAAGTGGGAGAGGAAGAATCAGGCATCCTGCTGAACAGAGAGCCTGATGATGCGGGGCTCCATCCCAGGACCTAGGGTCATGACCTGAGCCAAAGGCAGACGCTTAATGACTGAGCCATCCAAGCGCCCCAAAGGCTTCCCTTTTTAATGGAGCCTGAAACCCCAGTTGTTTTGCATAATTCAAAGCACAGATCTCCACCACTCGCAAAGGTCTCTCCCTGCATCATCATGCGTTCTTCTTCTTTTTTTTTTTTCTTAAAGAGAGGATTTTTTTTTTTTAAGATTTTATTTATTTATTTGACAGACAGAGATCACAAGTAGGCAGAGAGGCAGGCAGAGAGAGAGGAAGAAGCAGGCTCCCTGCTGAGCAGAGAGCCCGATGTGGGGCTCAATCCCAGGACCCTGGGATCATGACCTGAGCTGAAGGCAGAGGCTTTAACCCACTGAACCATCCAGGTGCCCCGTCATCATGTGTTCTGTTCAAGGGTTGCGTAGAGAGCACCTGCCTCTCACTAGCTACCCCCTGGGGCAGGAACGTGGAACAGGACAGCCAAAGCTCTGCTTTCCCAGAGCAGCAGGTGACGTGAGAGCCCCTAAAAGGGAGAGTCAGATGTCAGGGAAGTTCCCTTGAGGAAGTGAAGCCTGGATCTGGAGGAGGAGAAAGAGCAAGTCAAGCAGAAGCGAGGCCCAGACCCTTCCAGGCACATGGTCGCCAACACCTTGCAGTGGGTGCTGCAGGGACCAAGGGAGGCGTGGGACGTGTGCCCGGAGTGGTCAGAGGACAGATGGCTGGGCGACCAGGGAGCAATGTGGGGAGGCCCATCGAAGGCTCTGGCAGTCAGGGGAGAGAAGGAGGAGAGGCCTGTGCCGCATCGATGAACTCTGGAGAAACCCAGTGAGATCCACAAGGCACCCGGGGCCATGACGCAGAAACTCGGGACAGTCCGGTTCTACCTGTGGGTTATTCCTCATGGACGTTTTATTGTTTTCCTCCCAGTATCTTTCCATGGTTTCCAGGAAGATGGGTGAAAAGGGCAAAAAATTTCCAGCTTTGGGAAACTCCACAACCTTTATCCCACTTCCGGCACCCCCATCTCCTGGCAATTACAGGGAAGAAGTAGGAGGTCTTTTGAGCTGGACCTTTGAACTGCATTATTCTGCTTTAGCTTTTTTTGAAGAAAAAAAAAAAAGAAAATCTCAGGCTCTTGGACGCTGTCTCTGCTTTTCTGGCAGAGGAGGACGGACAGAATAATGTCACAGCACACACAGCATAGGGAGCGTCAGTCACCATCCCAAGGGTTTTACCTATCTGTTTAATCTACCCGACAACCCTCTGGGGTGGGCATTTTAGTTCTCCCCACTTTACAGAGGAGGAAACTGAGGTACAGGGCTGGGAAATGGTTTGCCCAAAGCCACGCACCTGCTAAGCAGAAGAAGTGGGATTTGAGCCCCCAGTGCTTGGGGCTTCCCGGCTCAGCCCCATTGCAGAGGTGTCCGTGGAAGGACCACAGGTGAGAAGTGACGTACCCCCTCTGTTGCTCTCCCCAGCACAGCCCCAGAACCACGCCGAAACACAGGAGGTCACGCTCAGCCTGGAACCCGTGCCCGTGGCCCGCTGTGTCTCTGAGGGCGGCCGCCCACCCGCCCGAATCTCCTGGTTCTCGCCGCTGGATGGGGAGACCAAAGAGACCCAGATGCCGGGGCCTGTGCCCGGCACAGTCACCGTCACCAGCCGGTTCACCTTGGTGCCCTTGAGCCGAGCAGACGGTGTCAAGGTCACCTGCAAAGTAGAGCACGAGAGCTTCGAGGAGCCGATCCTGCTGCCTGTGACCCTCTCCGTGCGCTGTGAGTGTATTGGGGTGTGATTGTGTCCCCAGTATCGTCTACACTGGCTTCCCTAGGGTACTGTCTACACCTTCCCTGAGTGTTGTCTGCATCAGCCCCCGGGCCAAAGTTGGCACCGCCTTCCTGGCTCTTGTCTATACTATCTCCCCCGTGTCCCCTCATTGCCTCCGCTGGCTTCGTGAGGCTCTCTCCTTCCCACCACGATCAGTGGGTGAGCTGGAATGGGTTCGCAAGGGCCAGTTTTACGCATTTCGTCCCAATTCCACATCCAGGGAAGTCATAGGGACAGCTTGAAATCGACCACTGGGGAGTATTTATACCGAAGAAATTGGCAAACTGCAAAAACCGCCCACAGCCACACCCCCCAGTGTTACCCCACGGAGCCGGCCGGAGAGTAACTCAGCCGGCTCTTCTCCGCCCTGGCCAAACACACCCCAGCCCCCAGCTCAGCACTCTGCACGCTAGCTCCCCAGACACTGCTTTTGGTTAAACCAGTTCCTTCATCTGCTCCGGGTGTGGCAGGAATAACAGGCAAGACACTGCCTTTACGGAATAGTAACTCCCTCCAGATGACCCAGGTGGCATCCCTGGACGGAGACGTAGCCCCAACTGATTTGTCCCACTTGGGACATAGATCTGCCTCCTGCCAACCCAGTTCATTTCTTCAGGATTTCCATCTCTGCTGACCTCTCCCCTCTTCTGGGACTCTCCGTGTCCCTGAGCCAGTTCCCCTATTTCCTCCAGACCCCCCTGAGGTCTCCATCTCCGGCTACGACGACAACTGGTACCTTGGCCGCAGCGAGGCCACCCTGAGCTGTGATGTCCGCAGCAAACCAGAGCCCACAGGCTATGACTGGAGCACGTGAGTCCTGGGTGGACCTGGGCCCCTGGGTCCTTGGTCTGAGGGAGTCAGGTCCTGAGTCTGAGGAGGGACAGGGGTCTGGACCCCCGAGTCTGAGGGAGGAGGGGCTGGGGACCTTAGGCTCCTGGGTCTGAGGGAGGAGGGGCTGGGGGTCTGGACTCCGGGTCTGAGGGAGGAGGGGCTGGGGGTCTGGACCCCTGGATCTGAGGGAAGCGCATCAGGGACCTGAGCCCGTGAGTCCTCCAGAAGGAGAGTGGTGGCCGTGTAGGGTCCTGAGCATTAGCATTTATGTCCCTGGAGCTTGGATCTTGAAGGCTGTGTCATCAGGGACCAGGTCTGTGCTCCCCTGATGTCCCCCTCCGGTGACCCCCGCACCTTCCAGGACGGCAGGCGTCTTCCCAGCCTCAGCAGTAGCCCAGGGCCCCCAGCTGATCATCCACTCAGTGGACAGACTGGTCAACACCACATTCATCTGCACAGTCACCAACGCCGTGGGCACGGGTCGCGCTGAACAGGTGGTCCTCGTGCGAGGTAAGCAGGTCTTGGAGGTGGTCCGCTCCCCAAGTGTTCTTCCCTTTGGGGTTCCAGGGCCGCGTTGAGGGAGGCTGTGCCGCCGGCCTGGGGAGGGATTCAGACCCGCCTTACCAATGAGAAAGGAGGTCCGTGTGGCTTTTCTCTCTTGCCCCCAGATCGGGACGACAGGGTAGGCACTGGAGGAAGAATCAGGAGGATGAGGCCTCTGCTTGGGGCTTTCTAGAAACTAGAGACCTGGAAAGAGACTCCAGGAAGAGACCCAGGGACATCACCCCGGGCTCCAGTTGGAGAGACACATGTCACACAGCTAGACAGACACAAACAGATGCATTTGAATATTGATTTCTTACCGCGAGTGCTAGTCAAGTCACATCAGGAAATCAGTTTTCGCGTGTGTTGGAGGATTTGGGTTTCTAGAGGGGGTGTTCTGGAAATGGCGGCCGATGTGTCTATGGGTCGAAAGTTCTCGTCAGTCTCCCTGATAATGACCCCAAACTCTGATGGGCCCCAAGACAGGAGCGGAAAAGAACAAGGCCAACTAGGCCTGAGGCACCGGCTGATGGAAATGGGGTCAGAATCACAACTGTAGACCAGGAGGGAGGCCGTGTGCCCTGAGACACAGACACGGGGACCCCTGAGCTGGGAACAGAGGCCCTTTCATGTCTCAGTAGGCAGGACCCACATCTCCAGAGACATACTCTGCTCTGAGATGGCCTCGGAATCAAAACAGAAACTCATCTAAAACAACCCACATACTCAGACCCACCGTCACCAAGACACGCACCCCACGAGAGCAGAGGCACACACCAAACAAAGCCAGGTGACCCCAGCCCAGAGACCCCAGGATGCCACGTGTACTGTTCTTAGAAACACCCTCCCGGCACACCCGTTCATGCAGCACACCCGTGCAAACACACAACACAGGGAATAGTGCCTTGGTGGGCCGGGGGGGGTGGGGGCGGGCGGTGCTCAGAAACATGACCAAAGACAGACACACATAAGTGTGAGGACACATAAGTGTGAGTACCCCCACATACCTGGAGACAGGCGCCACGGCCAGACACAGAAACAGATCCCTTTCCTGAGACATAATCTCATACCGCACATATGCGCGTGCACACACACACGCACACCCCTAGAAACAAATGGAAACAGACCTCTCTCAGGAATTCTGACACACTCCATAGAGACACGGCGCCCCCGCTCAGACCCACTGTCCCAGGAAGCTATACTGTCCCAGACACTATCACACAGACCCCAACAGTTTCACACGCAGAAACCGTCCCTCACGCACAGATACTGACAAAGAACCTCAGAGACGTTCCCCGAGGCGCATGCCCTCAGAAACTCCCCAGAAACCCTGCTGCTTTCACAGATCATCTCACAAATATTTGTTGAGGGTTCCTCTTTGCCAGCATCCCCCTTGATGTTGGGGAGACGGTGGTGAACTAGACTCAGCCCCGCCCTGGAAGACACACCCAGGGGAGGGCCGGCTCCGCCCACCCCGCCCCGACTGGAAAGCCGGCCCCTGAACCTCTACCCCAGATCCACACCGGAGAACCTGGTCTCCCCAGGCACAGTCATCAGGACACCCCTATAAGGGGCGGAGCTTTGAAAACACAGATGCAGTCATACCTGAGGGTCACCGAAGGAATACACACCCACAAACACGCGGACACCCCCCACAGCCCCTTAAAACACACAGAAATCCCAGGGACGTCCCCCGCCGGAAACCACCCCCTCCAAGAGAACACACCAGCGTCAAAGTTAAGCCCTTCACACACACCCCGCAGAGAGATACTCAGCCCTGTGGGAAGACACCCCATCTCCGCAGGGCGCCCGACGCGGGACGTGACCCCAGGACCCCGGGATCGTGACCCAAGCAGAGGGCAGATGCCCAACCGACTGAGCCCCCCAGTTGCCCCTCACTCTGAGCCCTTGAGACGCATCCAAAGGGTCTCAGGGTCACCTTGCACTCCTGCACACGCCCAGACCCAAACGTGCGGTCACAGACACGTGGTTCGGGGTTCGCGTAAGCACAACCGTAGGCACACAGGCTGTGCCACAGGCTAGACGGTGCCTCGGGGAGACGGGAGAACTTTTGACCCACAGACTCAATGAACACATCCACCCGCTCCAAAATACCACCTGCAGAAACCCAGATAAACATTCCATCCTGCGCCGAAACAGGTTCCCCGACGTCACTGATGGGCGTTCTCAGTAAGAAAACTGTTGCACGCCTCTAACCGATGTACCGGTATAGACGGATATGGCAGACAAAAAAAAAAAAAAAAAAAAAGTTTCACAAGATAGTACTTATCCTTCCTACTTGGGAGACACTTTTTCTAGTCTACTTTTTTTTTTTTTTTTAAACTGCTCCTTGTGAATTGCTAAATGGATTTGAGCCCACGGGCAGGGCTCTATTTGAAAATGCCACTCTTTTTTTTTTTTTTTTGGACACAGAGAGAGACATCACAAGTAGGCAGAGAGGCAGGCAGAGAGAGGGGGAAGCAGGCTCCCTGCTGAGCAAAGAGCCTGATGCGGGGCTCCATCCCAGGACCCTGAGATCATGACCTGAGCCGAAGGCAGAGGCTTAACCCACTGAGCCACCCAGGTGTCCCCAAAAATGCCACTCTTAAACACCCGGAGAAACAGGGGCCCTCGGGAGTCTGGGTCCCAGCCCCTCCTATGTGCAGGGTGTGGGTAAGAGGGGTTTAGGTGTAAGTGGGTTCCCCGCCCCCTGATTTCTCCCCATCAGCAGCCCTGCATGCAGGGGTGGGGGAAGGGGCATGTGTAAAATGTGTAAAATTGTTCTAGGTTTAAACTGTATCAATGTCTATTCCTGCTGTGGGGCCCAGACCCCACCCCTTGTCCCCACCCCCGCTCCTACACTCTTAGCAGTCCCTGGCTTCCTTCTCCACTTCCAGACCCCTCCCCTCCCAGCTGCTGGCCCACTGCCAGGAACACCAGCCCAGTTCGCGACAGTGGGCTTTATGAGCCCCCACGTTCCACAACTGGGGACATGGCCCAGCCAGGAGGCAGGCCACATGGCCTGGACCAGGTGCTCCCAGCCACTTCCAAGGGGTACAGGGTTTATCAGGAGCACCCTCCCCCTTCTTTCCTCCTTCTCTCAAGTCCACCGGGCTTTGGAATCTGACAGTCTTGACCCCCAATCCAGCTCGGCCTTTTCCTGGCTCGATCCACCCAAGGTTCCATGACCCTAACCTCAGAGCTTTTGTGAGGATCCCCGCTGTCCAGGCTCGTCCAAAGCAGGTCGCAAACTCAGATGCCTCTGGGGTCCTGGCCAGTGACCCTGTGGCCGGGCGTGGAACCCCTGTTCCGACCCCCCCCAGCCGCCTTCACGCAGCTACTGCCCTCTGCCAGGCAGAGACGAGAACTTGCTGTGGCCCGATCTGAGTTTCTTTTTCCCTAAAAGAAATCTGGATTTTTGGGGGGTGGGAGGTGAAATCACCTAGTTTTTGCAATGTTAGCAAGTTTAATTTTTGAAAAACCCTGTGCAGGTATCAGGAAACACATCTGGGGGCCACCAGTTGGCAACCCCTCTCGCACCCCCATCCAAAGTGCCTGGTGTGTGTAGCCCAGAGTGGACAGGTTCTCCCTTCCCTCCACCTCCCCCGTCTTCTGCCCAGAGTCACCTCCCAGATTTTCCCGTCGCTGCCCCTGTTGTGTCCTCTGCCCCCCTACCCCCCACCACAGATGTGTCCTCTTGACCTCGTGTCTCCCTTTTCTCTCTCTCACCCCTCCTTCTCTCTCCTCAGACACACCCCGGGCCTCGCCCCGAGACGTGGGTCCAGTGGTGTGGGGGGCCGTGGGGGGGACACTGCTGGTGCTACTGCTTCTGGCTGGGGGGTCCTTGGCCTTCATCTTGCTGAGGGTGAGGAGGAGGAGGAAGAGCCCTGGAGGAGGAGGAGGAGGAGGAGGAGGAGAGAGCAGTGGAGGAGGAGCCTACGATCCAAAAACTCAGGTGTTTGGGAATGGGGGCCCCGTCTTCTGGACGCCAGCCGCCCCTGGCCCCCTGAAGCCGGATGGCAAAGAGGAGGAGGACGAGGAGGAAGAGGAGGAGAAGGCAGAGGAAGGTCTCATGTTGCCTCCACCCAAGGCTCTCGAGGACGACATGGAGTCCCAGCTGGACGGCTCCCTCATTTCACGGCGGGCAATTTACGTGTGACCCCGAGACAGACAGAGACAGAGACAGAGACACAGCCACAGCCAGCCACGCCCGCCAAAGGGTTCCAGACTGGTTGGACTCGTTTTTCTGGACGACACTGGAGCTCAGATGCCACCTCCCACTTGCCTGGGTTTGGGAGGGAGCTGGAATCACACACTGGACTTCTGTCTCCAGGGCTGCATGGGGAAGGGGAGGCCCAGGGGAGCTCGGTCATGGGGACCTAGAGAGGAACCCCCCCCCACACACACACACAGAGAACTTGTTTTTGGCTCTGACCTGCCCCGGCCCCATGACACTCAGGAGTTAATAAACGCCTTGGAGGAAAACATCGGGGGTGTCTTGTAATACATCAGACCCCCTCAGTGGGGGGTGGGACAGGGACTGCTAGGTCCCGGGGGTGGGAGCCTGATGGGGACTAGACTTGGGGGGCCAAGGGAGGGGAGGGGGGCTCTGACTACTTGGATTGTTCAAGGACATACTGGATGCCTGAGACCCCCAAGGCCGGTGCGACCCGGAAAGTGGGTCGCTGGCTTCTGGGCTCAGAGGCTAGGAAAGTTGGACTTGAGGGGGTTCCCCAGGACTGTGGCTGCCTTTCTGCCAGGGGCGGGCGTGGGGGGAATAGCCAAACTGGTGAGAGCCCAGAGCTCCCCAGAACAGACAGGGAACCTGGACTGGTGTGCCCTTGTGGGGAGGAGGCAGAGCTTAAACTTGACCTTCTGCGGTTGCTGAGGATCTCAGGAGGGAGGGAGGCCCCCATTGTTCTCTGGGCCCTGAGGATACAGGGCAGGTGGAGGTATTAAGGAACCAGAAAAGTCCCATCTTGACGCTGAACCGTGGCCTTTCTCAGCCTTCTTTCTCTTGTCCTAATCGCAGCGGCTTTTCAATGATTCCAAGGGAGGGGCTGCAGCTCTATCCCTCTCCCTGCTCCTCCAACTAGAAAATCTCCCAAACCCAGGCCTGCCAATGGCGGGGGGAGTGGGAGGGGCCAGGTTCGGTCCAAGTCACCTCTGCAGTCCCGAGCACCCGCCACGGAGGATGCGCGCAGAATGCCCGCCCTGAGCCGCCAGGTGGGGCTTGGGGCGTCCATTTCCCACCAGTATTGATTTCCACTTACTCTGCCAGGGACACAGAGGTGACTCAGGCAGACATAGCCCCGCCCTCCCACTTCCCCACTCCCCACCCGGCGCACCGGCAATAAAAACAGGAATAACAGTACTTTCAGGATGGCACTGTGTGGACTGAGTGAGCAGCAGTTACCATCATCCCGCCAGCTCTGAAGCCCTCCTGAGGCCGCCAGGCTGCAGAGCAGGAAGTTGTGGAAACCAGGGACCCAGACATTCTTCCTCCGGGCAACTGAGCAACGGGACCGACCGAGGGTGGAGCCTGTGGGTGGGGCTTGGAACACGTGCGGTTTCCTCTGGTTGTTTATGCACTTGTCCCCCGCCTCGGGTCCCCCATGCCCCCTCCCCAAAATGGGAATTTGGACAGTCTGGCATGGGGTGGATCCTGGAGCGCCGGTCCCCTCCTCGCACATCTGGCAAACACCAACCAGGTGCCAGACCGTGCCCCTTGGAGCTCGCGGTGGCGTGTGGAAATTGACAAGTAAACAGGTGACATCGGGGACAGAGAAGGACTCCGACCGAGAGACCAAGGGGGGCATAGCTTCTCTCGATTCCTTTTCCTGTTAGGTTGGCAGAACCACATCCCCTGCCCAGGGTGACTCCATTCCCTGTAATGAATGAAGGGTTCCAATCCCGATTCCAGAATACCCACCATTCTGCGCCTCTTAGCTCTGCTGGGTCACACACACCCCCACCCCCCCACCCCCCGTCTTCTCTGGCCCTGTGGTCTCCTTGCTGCTCTTTCAAAGTAACACAAGGCTTCCTCCTCAGGGCCTTTGCACTGGCTGTTTCCTCTGCCTGGAATGCTCTCATTTCCTTCTGGCTTACCCCCTACCGCTCGTTCAGGCCTTTGCTCAAGTGCCGCCTCATAGTAAGTCTCTCTCTGATGACCCCTGGGGTCCCCCCGCTCTGTCACTTCCTTACCACCTTCCCCACTCTGTGTTTTTACCCTCGGTCCCTTACTGCCACCTGGCATGTTAGCTGTTGTGTTCGTCTCTGTGCCCTTGGTCTCTCTACCCAGCTAAAACAGATGTTCCGTGGGAACAGGGACTTGCAGATGTTTTATTCGACACTGGCACCCAACAAATGCTCAGTAAGAACCAGGGAGAGGAGGCAGGCAGGTGGGTGATGACTTAGAGAATAAGGAGCTGTGGCTTCCTCCTGGAGACCCCCTGACGCTGTCCCTCTTCTTGCAGAGACCCCCAACACAGCAGGCGCAGGGGCCACGGGTGGCATCATTGGGGGCATCATCGCTGCCATCATTGCTACCGCTGTGGTCGCCACAGGCATCCTCATCTGTCGGCAGCAGCGGAAAGAGCAGAGGCTACAGGGGGCAGAGGAGGAGGATGAGTGAGTGATGGGCCCCGAGAACTGGGTGGAGGAGGGGTCCCAGAATCTGGGAACCCAAGGGGTGGGGGGAGGGGAGCGACCCACGATCACTGTGACTTAAGTGGGGTGGAGAGGAGAGTTTCTTTCTGTCTCCTGTAAAGTGTGGGTATGACAGCTCTGCTCTGTGATGTCATCAGATCCCAGGCTCTTGTTACCTTGTTCAACCTTCCCTTCCCTCGCATTCCAAGATGGCTCCCCATTCTTCTAGCACTGTCCATATATTTGACAACCAGATACAGCCCCCTGACCTCAAAGCCCCTATTCCTGCCTGGGAGAAAGACAAATAGAGGGCAGTGACCTGCCCTATAAGGGAACCCATCACTTTGCCTCACTTTCCATCAGCCAAAACCTGGTCACATGGTATATCAGCTTCAGGGGAAGCTGGGAAATGTAGTCTTTACCCAGGGCGGCCATGTGCCCTGATAAAATTTCAATCTGAGAACGGAAGTGCCTGGATATTGGAAGAGAACTAACCACACTTCTCTGTGTAGAGCACTTGTTATGTGCCAGGCTTGGTGAAATGCATTTTATGTGTGTGACCGCCGTGAGGCCTCACATCTGTTCATTGATTCAGTGAGTATTAAGAAAGTAACCATTCAGGGCCAGACGCTGGAGGTTAGGAATGCAATGATGAGGCAAACATTTTTAAAGTGTTCACACATGTAAATACATCACAGAAACGAAATTCTCATAGGGAACCCATGATACCCACTTCAAAGAAGAAACAGGTCCAGAGAGCCAGAATCACTTGCTGAAATTCTTCCATCAAGTGAGCATTTTGGGACCAAAATGATTCTGAAGTAACATAGTCCGGTGTGTGCATGTGTGTGTGTGTGTGTGTGTGTGTGTGTGTGTGGTAAGGGTAGGGACACTTGTTTAAAATGCAGATTCCTTTAAAAAATGCAGATTCCTGGGCTTACACTAAACCTACTGAATCAGAACTTTTTTTTAAGATTTTATTTATTTATTTATTTGACAGAGAGAGAGAGAGAGAGAGAGAGAGAGGGAAGGAGGGAGCACAAGCAGGGGAAGCGGGAGAGGGAGAGGCAGGCTTCCTGGGGCGCAGGGAACCTGATGTGGGGCTCGATCCTAGGACCCCAGGATCATGACCTGATCCGAAGGCAGACACTTAATGACTGAGTCACCCAGGTACCCCTGAATCAGCACTTTTGCAGGAAGGGCCTGGAATCTGTAGCTCCCTGAGTGATTCTGATTCACAAGGAAGTTTCTGCAACTTTCATTTATTTATCCATTTTTTTCATTCATCCATTTTTTTTTTAAACAAAGGGGAGGGAGAGAGAGAACATGAGCAGGAGGGGCAGAGGGAGAGGGAAAATCCCAGGCAGACTCCACACTGAGCACACACCCCCACACAGGACTTGATCCCACAACTCCAAGATCATGATCTGAGCCAAAGCCAAGAGCTGGACGGTTATCCAGCTGTACCACCCAGGCACCCCTCATTCATTTTTTAAACAAATACTTTCTGACTTCCTCACAGTGAGTTCTGAGAACACTGTTGAGGACACGGATCTCATTCTTTCCTCACTTTGCTCACAGTGGCATAGTTATTGAATGATATCAGAAATAATGTTTCAAATACAAACTCAGTAAGTGCCCCAAGAGAGAAGAACAGCTAGATAGAACCATATATCAGGAGTCCCTAATCCTCCTGGAGAATCAGGGAGGCTTCCTGGAAGAAAAGAAATTCATGGGATGAATAAAAGTTAGCTGGGCAAGGGGGGCTGTTGTGGGGGGGGCAGCAGAAAGAGAGATCGGGCAGAGGGAAGGGCATCTGCAGTGATCCTGGGATAGCAGGGCTTCTCGGGTCTGAGAGTCCACTTGACCTTCCTCCTACCCAACAGTCTGGAGGGGCCTCCCTCATACAAGCCACCAACCCCCAAGGCGAAGCTGGAGGAGCCTGAGATGGTAAGCACTTCCCCAGGAGCCCAAGCTGCCCCCACCTGCACACCCTCACCTTTTCCCACTGAGGCCAGGGCTAGGAGGGCGGACTTCTGGGGAGAGGCCAGCTGTGAGAGGGTCCTGACCTGCCCGTCTTTCTTCCTTGCAGCCCTCCCAGCTTTTCACTCTTGGGGCCTCAGAGCACAGCCCACTCAAGACCCCCTACTTTGATGCTGGCGTCTCATGTGCTGAGCAGGTGGGAATTCAGGGAGGGTTTGGGGCTTGGGCTTAAGGGCCAGGGATCAGCTTCTGACATAAAAGGTCCCTCACTAAAGGTCACAACTCAAGGCCAGTGCTGTATCTCTACTCAGAGCTTAGAGCACGGAGATGTGTTTGGGATTCAGTGGGGGAGATCATGGTTGAAAAAGTCCAAAGACATGAGGTTAAAGTCACTTAGTGAAGACTGGTTGAACATCTACATTTGCCAGATACTGTGCCTGGAGATGAGACAAAACTGATTGTCATTCCCCTCTGTGGTCTCTTGGATGTCAGGGGTCAGATACTGAAGTTGAGACAAATCAAGGTTTAAGGAGCTCTTCAGGGCTTAAGTTTAAGTAGTTGAGGTCAAGATTGAAGTCAAAGGTTCATGGAGAAAGTCTTGTGGTCAGCGATCAAAAGACAAAGGAGAGGCCCAGGACTGACAGGCTCTGGGCTTTGAACCGGAGACAAGCCATATGATTGCTCCAGTGCAATTTCCACCCAGCCGAACAAGGGATGAAGTCAGGACTGGCTGGCATAAAGAGATGGTCAGGATTTGGGGGGGTCAGAGGGCAGGCTGGGATTCTGTGTAATGCACAGGAGATGACCTTGGACTCTTTTTCCCTCCCTGCCCCCAGGATATGCCTCGTTACCATGAGCTGCCCACCTTGGAAGAACGGTCAGGGCCCCTGCTCCTTGGGGCCACGGGCCTGGTGTCCCCCATCCTGGTGCCTCCTGGGCCACCTGTCGTGGAGGGGGTTTCCCTGGACTTAGAGGATGAGGAGGAGGAGGAGGAAGACTATCTAGATAAGATCAACCCCATCTATGATGCCCTGTCCTACTCCAGCCCCTCTGATTCCTACCAGAGCAAAGGCTTTGTCATGTCCCGGGCCATGTATGTGTGAGCTGCCATGGCCCTGGTCTCTCACCTCTCACTTTTGAGCCCTTCACTTTCTGCCAAGGATCTAGTGCCCCCTGACCTCTGGCCAGGCCATGGTCAGTTAACACACAAAAATGCATCTCATCTGTGACTTCTGCCTTGGTGGCTCCACTATGACCTCTAATCCATGATCTCTGACCCAGAGAAACTGGCCATGACAACAGAAACCTGGTAACCTTATCTCACATGGGGGCGGGGGAGTATGTTTCTACACAACCTCTGACCCAAGGTCTCCTAAGACTGTCACCTTAGATCATACCTCTCATTTCCCATCATCTCCGGACTCCCCCCAAATCCCAAAGAAGACCCCAGACCTCTGAGTTGTCCTCAGGCAGTAAAATCCCAATAGTTCTGCTGGGGTAGGTGTTGGGGGTACCCTGCTGCTCAGACCTGAGCCCTCCAGGCAGCAGAGCCCCACTCATCCCCTCCCTACCCTGTCTGTTCCCCAAAGACAAGAGGGAAGGGATTCCCCACCCCAAGGCAGAGCTTCCCCATCTCCTCCCTCCTGCAGGCAGGAGTCTCAGGGTCCAGACCCTTCCCTGAGCCCCCACTACCCCAATTCCTGTCTATAGGGAATTAAGCCTCATCCCAGGACTAGATGGGTTAACTTTCATGAGGTGTGCCTTTCCGACCCCAGCCTTGGAAGAAGTTGCTGTCACTTTGAAGACTACTGAGTCCTTTTACTCCTGCCCAGTGGGTTGGGACCCAAACATCTCCCAGGAGGGAGATTGGCAGGGGGGGGGTGGGGGGTGGGGGGGGGTGGAGGTGGACACTGGGAATATAATACTGTTTTTGTAATATAGCATTTCCTACAAAATCTGAGTTTATACTTTGACCAGATGTCAACTTGTGTTTTCTGTGGGATGTGAAGGGGATGGGAGTGGGACATGAGAAACAAATAGGGCACCTAGAGCTGAAGGAAATCAGGAAGCTAGAAGTCAAGATGGGTTTCAGGCAAAAAACAAAAGGCCCAAAGATATTTAAAAAATAATAATAATTAAGTGAGGGGATAATGAGCGAAAACGCGTAAACCAAAAACGTAATGATGGATAACAGACGGAGAGGGGGAGGAGTCCAGGGCAGGGTAGTTGACAAGGAATGGCAGTCTAATGGGTGACGGACGGAAATAAACGGAACAAAGATAGAAATGGCAGTAATTCCGTCTGAGGGACTCAGGTTTAAAGGATAAGTGGCAAGTAAGTATAGGCCAAAGGCAAAATTACGAATAATGTAATAGCAGCTCGGGGCATTATGGGTAATAGAACCGAATGAATGAGCCAAAGGCAGAGGGATAACAGAGAAACAGGGCCGGCAGGCATGATGGGTAATGGGCCCAAAACATGATGGCTAATTAAAGAAGCGCTAGAAGGATGATGAAAGTGAACAGGCAGAAATGGGCTAAAGGTAGTTCAGGAAATGAAGCTGAAATGAATGGCGCAGAGGCATGCTGGGTAATAGGACAGGAATGAATGGGCCAAAGATAGAAGCCGCAGTGACGTAAGTGGAGGCGGGGAACAGAAGGCATGATGGGTAACAGAAGGGGTGGGTCTACGACAACTGTCGCGTTAAATAGCTAAGGGGCATTGTGGGTAAGAAGAAGCAGGACAGGGTTCACATCACCGGTTAGAATTCTCCCGAGGCACTGTGGGAAGGTCCAGCACTTCCGGTTTTCGGTCGCCGGCTCGGGACTAGGGGCCTGCCCCTCTGCCGCGGTGCCTGGTGGGACAAGGGGCCTGACCTTGCTGCCTAGCAGCCTCTGCCGCGCAACGCATCTTTACCCGTGTCCCTCGACCCTGGCACATTAGCCAATGAACGTACCAGAGCGATTACGTCACCAGGATTGGCCTCCTGTACCCGCCAGAGCCAGTCAGAATGCTCCAAGGATCCAAGCTGACCAGTTACAGTGGCAATTTCGCCGCGGGGCGGAGTCGAAAGAAGGGACGCCCTCTGGAGAGGGGCGGAGGCGACGAGTCAGTGGGCGTTTCAAAGTGCGCAGCGCAGACCAATGGCGGGCGAACACTGGAACCCGCGGCGTTGCGAGCCAATAGATGCGGTCTCCGCGGGCCAATTGGAAAGGCGGGGAAGTGTGCCTTGACCAGCCTGTGAGTGGGAGCCAATAGAAAAGGACGTCCCAAAGAGGTGGGTGGAACTCCCAGCCATGACACCAATTGCAAGGCCAAGCCTTGAAGCTAGTGGGCGGATCCCAGGGCATGCCGAACCAATGGGTTAGGCGGGGTGGGGCGACGGTGGCGGCGGCGGCGGCAGCGGGTTCGGTTGCGCGTGGCGCACGGGGTGGGAGCGGAGCCCAGGCCGGGTGCAGGCGCTGCCGCCAGTGAGAACCGGGGCCCAGAGCTGAGCGGGGTTTGGCTGGGACTGGATCCGGAGCGCGCGGGCCCTGACCTTCGCCCTCTGACCTTTCCCCCTTGCAGGCGACCATGGGGAACGTCTTGGCCGCTAGCTCGCCGCCCGCAGGGCCGCCGCCGCCTCCCGCGCCCGCCCTCGTGGGACTGCCGCCGCCTCCGCCCTCTCCTCCCGGCTTCACGCTGCCGCCGCTCGGCGGCGGTCTGGGTGCTGGGGCTGGCGCGGGTCGAGGTTCGGAACGGACCCCCGGTGCTGCGGCCGGCAGCGCCGCAGGGACCGCGGACGATGGGGCCTGCGGCTGCCTGCCCAACCCCGGCACGTTCGAGGAGTGCCACCGGAAGTGCAAGGGTGAGGGGCGACAGACCTGGCGGGGGTGTGAGGGCCCGGATCTCGGGGGGAGGGGGAGCACTCAGAGGACCTTGGGAATTGGCACGGACCATTGGAAACATGTAACAGAGCGTTAGGCGTTGACGTTAGGATCGAATGGTGGAACGTTGGACTTGGGGCATAGAACGATGGGATCGGATGGTGGAACCTCAGGATGGAGTGCCAGAGCTGCAGAGCAAAGCCCTAGGGACTTAAGGGAACCCCGGGAATCAGCCAAGCCAGCCTTCTTATGTGATCGGGAAGGAAACTGAGACCCAAGGTCATAGTGTCAGCAAGGGTCCAGTGCCGGGGTCGGAGTTGGGGGGTGAACCCAAGACTTCTGGATCTTGGCTTGGAACAATTATGATAGCGGAAGTAGAGGTGACTTATTGAGCAGTGTCCTGGCATTCAGTATATGTTAACTCATTAAATCCTTGCAATGTTTCCATGTGGTGAGCTTACACATGACATCTTACACGGGACAAGTTTGACATAGACAGTTACAGGGACTTGCCTTGGGTCACATGGGTAGTAAGTGGTGGCACTGGGATCTGGATGCAGGCAAAGAAAGGCCCTGGTCCTGGTCCTGAGTATTAGCTTAGACTGTCTCTTTATTGGTTGGGGTGCTTTGTGGGATGTTTTGCTTGTGGGTCCTCAGAAGGAGGAGAGCTGGGATGGTAGGGAAGGAAGGGATGAGAGTTGGGGTGTGTGTGGAGAGTGACAGCATTTCTCTTCTTCAGAGCTATTTCCCATTCAGATGGAAGGTGTCAAGCTCACAGTCAACAAAGGGTTGAGTAACCATTTCCAGGTGAGCCTTCCCGGTGCCCGTACTCTCCAGAGGTCATCCCAGCCATCTCCCTGCACCTACACATACAACCCCCTCAATCCCCCTTAAAGGGCTAGGCTCTTTGGCACCTGAAAAGACTCAGAGACACAATGCCAGTCTGCCTGCTCATTGGGTCCAGTGGAAGTGTTTAGGACCCAGAACCCAGGGATGTCCCTCCACCAGGCAGGAGTGAAGTACGGGTAGGTAGCCTTGTCTCCAGCTTATCTTTTCTTTGAGCGTCTAATCTAGTCAGGCTGAACCTCCCATTCTTTTCCCCCTGCCCTACCCAGAGCTGCCTGTCTTTCTCCACGGTGGGGAAGCCAGGTTGGCAAGTATCCCCATCCCAGGCTAGAAGGGAGCTTTGCTGGGGGCAGGTTCAACTGGGTTTATTGAGGGGTGGCCCACAGACTCCTCCCCACAGCCTTCCCTCCTCTCCCAGGTGAACCACACAGTAGCCCTCAGCACAATCGGGGAGTCCAACTACCACTTCGGGGTCACGTACGTGGGAACAAAGCAGCTGAGTCCCACAGAGGTGAGTGAGGTTCCTTTTGACATTTGTTCATTGTATCTTCTTCTGACCAATATGTAGCCAAGCACCAGGCAGAGAAAAGGTTGAGATGCCAAGGGTGTTGGGAAGTGGGGACTGTTTCTCCAAAATGCTTTGGAGCATGGTCACTCTTTCATCGCGAAGCACTGCTCTCTGCCCAGCCCTGTGCTGGGTCGGGGGTGGGGGTGGAGGGGTCACCAGACAGGGATGACCCAGAGTAGGCAGGGCTGAACTGCAGATCATGCAGGGCTTTGAATACCAAACAGGACATTTGGACTTTCTCTAGGGGGCAGTGGAGAGCCATGGAAACATTTGGACGGGGGAAAGGCATGACCAGATTTATGTGCTAGGACCATCCCTCAGGCTGCCATGCAGAGGCTGAGTTAGGGAATGTGGGTGAAACCAGAGGCGTGGAAGGAGGCGGGACTGAATTAGGTCTTTGCTTATTCCAACTATTGCCATTCAGTAAATTCGTTTATTCCACAGACCTTCATTGTACTCCATTCTGTGCCCAGCCCTGTGCTGGGCAGTGTTAGGGACAGAGCAGTGGCTGAAACGGCCCTGGGGTTCACAGTCTAGTAGAGAGAGGGAACAGACCTGTCCCCGGAGAGTGACAGTCTAGGGTAACCAGGACTGAAATGTGTGGGGTCGGGGGGAGCTCAGAGAGGCACCTGACTCAGCCTAGGTGATCAAGGAGGGCTTCCTGGAGGAGGAGACCTTAGTCTGAGGTTTTCTGACGCTAGGCTTCTCACCTAGGCTCAGCACACAATAGCGTTTTGATAATGCTAGTCCTCTGACTTCTGACCTTGCCTCCATGCCACAGGCATTCCCCGTGCTGGTGGGTGACATGGACAACAGCGGCAGCCTCAACGCTCAGGTCATTCACCAGCTGGGCCCTGGCCTCCGGTCCAAGATGGCCATCCAGGTGAGTGGGAGCCAAGTCAGCTGCTCCCCGCATCACCCCGAGCACCCAGCAGCCCTCTACACTCTCCCTCCCCCCCTACAGACCCAGCAGTCAAAGTTCGTGAACTGGCAGGTGGACGGGGAGTACCGGGGTTCTGACTTCACAGCAGCCGTCACTCTGGGGAACCCAGATGTCCTGGTGGGTTCAGGTAAGAGGCACGGGGCATGGAGGGAGTCCAGTCTCAGTCGCAGCTTTCCCGGCAAATCCGTTCCCTTCTCCAGACCTCCTTTTCTACCGTCTAGAAACGGTCAGGGGCAGGAGTGATTTTGAAACACCGGGCCGGATAGCACGGGGACCAAGCAAGTTGGTTTCAACGCCAGCTCTAGCCCCTGGCTTCACGGCAGCTGTATGCGAGTGCCCTCGCCCCCGGGGGGCCTTAGTTTCCTTGTCTGTGATGTCGGGGTACCTCACGAGGCTGTTGAAGAGGTTACTTAACGTTCTTTCGTGTGACAGACTTGAGGAGGCAGGGGGCCCGTAACGGGTCCCAGGGGAATGTGGGCTGCTTCTCTTACTTGTGGGGCTCTGGGATGCTTTCGGTGCAAGGATCCCTGGGGTTGGGTGGTGGGGGTCTCGTGCAGTTTGGGCAGGTAGTCTGAGTCCAAGACAGAAGCTGACAAGGAAAGTTCCTGTTTGGGTTGATGTAGACAGGGACCGCCTGACTTGCGCCTGTCTGTCTAGTCTCTTCTTGGTTCCCCTTTTTTGGGGTTTTTTTTGGGGGGTCTCTGGCTGTTTGTCTTTGATTTCTTGACATTCAGCGTGAGAGTTGCTGGGGCGTGCATTTTGTACATTCCACGCACCAAGGACGAGGGGAGGGAAACCAAGGAGCATTCAGCTTGGTCTCTGGGCACCTGGACACAAGCATTTAAAAAAAGGACGTCCGGTCATGGGGGCTGGGAAAGTTGAGGGCTTTGGGAGGGGTGCGTGAGGTCCTCAGAGAAAGCCTCCCTGTGTAGGTGATATCTGATAAAAGATCAAAGAGTTGAGGGCAGGTGCCAAGCAGGTTTGTGGGGAAAGAGCTCTTCAGCCCCATGCAACAGCCAATGCAAAGGCCCTGAGGCAGGGCCCTTGATTGGATTGCCAGAAGTGGGTGGCAGAGAGGGAGAGTTGGAAGTCACAGGGGTGAAAGGCCCAAATCAGCTGAGGCTCTATAGGACTTGACCCTTGACTCTGAATGAGTCAGGAGCCATGTGGAGGATTGCGAGCGTGAGAGAGACAGGAGCTGACTTGGCTTCTAATGGGACCCACTGTGCTGCCCCGCAGAGAGCAAACTGTGAGGGGCTCTACGTCGGGGGCCGTGGAGGGGTGAGGAGTGGTCAGGCCCATCCACTTTGAAAGCGGAGCCCGTGGGGTTGGCTGGTGATTGGGTGTGGGAGGTGAACGAGAGGAGTCGGGATGACCCCGTAGGTCTGGGCTTGAACGACGGGAAGGATGGGAGTGTGGGTTCCTGCGTTCATGTCTGTCCTGCTGCCATTTGCTCAGCCTTGGAGAGCCAGCTCTTGGGCACCCAGTGGCTTTGTGAAGGCAGGAAGCCCGAATCCCAGGGAGAGCCCTCGGTTCTGTCTGCTGGAGGCTAGGGATCCTCAGGGGCGGTATGGGCTCTGAGCCCTCCACCCCAAGGAAGAGAAGGGACTACCCTGGCAGGGAGGAGGGCAGCAGCCAGAAGGGGTGAGGATAGAGGGAAGGGCCATCCCGCCAAATCTAGGGGCTGGAGGGAGCTGGGCACGCAGGGCGTCGCAGGCAAGGCTGCACCCACAGGTCCCACGGGGGCATGAGGAACCTCAGGAAGAAACATGTCATGTCCCCTGCTGACCTGACGTCATCGCCCCCCTTCTGCTCACGTGCTCCCTGCAGCTGGGCCACATGAGCTTTTCTGAGACTTTCTGGAACTGCTGCTTTCTCTCTCCTCCATGACCTATCCCCGTGCTGTCCCTGCTGCTTGGAGCTCTTCTCTCTGGTCTTGACGTGGCTGAGTGAGTAGTTTCAGGGCACAGCTCACTCTCACAGAGGACACAGCTCACTTCTTCCACGAGGAAGGCAATGCACGGTCAGCATCGCGTCGTCTCCCGTTGCCCCACACCCCACTGGGGCTTCGCAGTGCTTCCCCCTCCCAGGGATGTCCTTGCTCTGATCCCCTGCCTCCCACACTAGGGTGGCAGCCCTTCTGGGACAGGAACTTGCTTGTCTCACTTGCCACTCTGCGCCGAGTGCCTGGAACCGTGGCAGGAACAGAGCAGGCACTGAGAAAATCACGGACAAGAGAGCGAGTGGTGGTAGTGGCATGTCCCGTGTGTTGCTTCCTGCCCGCGGTCAGGGCCCTAGGCGTGTGATGCGCGTCCTCTCCTTCAGCCATTCTAGGCACTGGGAATAGAGCAGTGAGGAGAACGGCTTGTTGGATTCTGTCAACAGCCCTGTGAGGTAGGTGCTGCCATCGTCCTCCTCCTGCTGAGACCCAAAGAGGGGAAGCGCTTCCCAAGGACGCGCAGCGGGTCAGACTCTGGAATCCGGGCTTTTCTCTGGCCCTGGGCACCCCCACCCCCACGTGCACTCGCCCTGCATCGTCCCCTGCTTCCCAGCACTGGCCTCGGGGTCCCTCTTCCCTGGAGCCCAAGGCCACCGTGGACGTTTTTTCATCTCTTAAGTTCTTTTCATTTCCTTTGATGACACTGATAACATCATCTGTCACAGGGGCACAAAAGCGGAGACCCCTCCGGCAAAGGACCGGAGTGGGAGAAGCCGTCTTCAGCCCTCAGCATAAGGCCGGGTGCACGGTTGAGGTTCTCCCTGTGTTGGAGCGCCGTGTCCCGCAGCGGGCAGGGGCTGTCCCTTTTCCTGTCCCCCATTTCACAGGTGAGGAAAAGGAGGCCCGGGGTGGAGTCAGGCGCCCAGGCTCACACAGCCAGGAAACCCAGAAGCCGGACTGCGAATCCTGGCCTAACCCAAGGGCCTGTATTCCTTCTCAGTTCCCTCCCAGTGGCCTCAGCCACCTTCGGAGAACCTAGCATGTGCCCAGCCAGTGACTTGAGACAGCCCTCTTGGGAGGGCGCATTTTATTCTAGCTTTTCTTACATTTTATTTATTTATTTGCTTGAGAGAGAGAATTAAGGGGAGGAGCAGAGAGAGAGAGGGAAAAGCAGGCTTCCCACTGAGCAGGGCTTCGGACTGGTGAGGTCCTTCGCGGCCACTCCCCACGCCGCAGAATGGCCCCCACTTGAGAAGTGCAGGCCCTCTCGGGGAGCCCCCGGGCCTCAGGGGGAGGTGGGGACGACCAGGACGACTGGGTGTGGACACAAGTGGGAGGGACCAGCTGGGTTCAGGGACTACTGGTACAGGAAGGAGGGAGGACTGTGAGGAGCCGCAAGCAGGGCAGCCCCCAGGAGAAGGGGCCCGGGGCATGGGCTTGGGGAGCAGGGAGAATGGGGTGAGCTGGGGAAACAAGCCAGGTTCCGTGGGGAGCAGGAGAGGGACAGGCAGTGGAGAGCACGTTCCGACCCCAGTTTTTAGACTCTCAGTGGCCTCTGTATCCCCGCCCGTTGCAGGGCAGGGGGAAGGTGAAAGCAGGGAGTTCAGGGTTGCGGGGTGGGGGGTGACTGCCCTGGTCCCATGGTGACCGCAGCTCCTACCAGGGGCATGCTGGAGAGAAGTAGCCAAATCCAGGAAACACTGAGGTGTGAATACGTATTTGGCCGGACTGAGCAGGGGAGAGGACATGCCGGACGGGAGGGACAGCACGTGCACAGGGAAGAGGGAGCTCCTCGTGTTCGCGCTGCCCAGGGGGACATGGCTGGCTGTGTCAAGGAAAGAGAAAGGGGCTCGGGTTTGAAGCTGGAGCCTAGCCATGCAGGACCCTGCGGCTGGGTCTCCTGGGCACTGGAGAGCCATGGCAGATTCGGAGCAGGAGGAGAACGGGGTGTGAGGCGTGTGCATGAATAGGATCCCGCTGTGTTGCAGGCGTGATAGCTTGGAGAGAGCGAGGCAGACCAGGAGATCGGAGGGAGGTTCGGGGGTCCCCCAACTCTAAGTCCCAGTAGGTGCCAGAGCTGAGAGGCTGGAGACCCCGAGTTGAAGTCCCAGTCTCTCTGGGAGCACAGACAGTTCCTCTTCCCTCAAGGGTCACATTTCCCCTGCACTGAATGAGGGGACAAGCCCGGCCCGGGGCGTGCCAGGAGTGGCCTCACTGCTGGCTAGAGGGGCTGACCCCAGTCTCCTGCCCTAACGGGGAGGGAATGCACAGCAAGGCTCACAGAAGCCCAACAGGGGCTCCTGACCACACCTGCCCCAGAAGACACAGCACCAGAGCCACGACCATGAACCCTGAACCCATGAACCCTCCCCAGCCCCACTGGCAGCCTCCATCTGGAATGGGAGAGGCCCCTGACCCTGTGCACCCGTTCCCGCTCTGTCCTGTCCCTGTCCCAGTGTCCTGGCTCTCCCCTTGTCCCTCAAGCCTCTGCGCTCAGCCCTTCCCCTGTTCCTCTGTGTCCCTGCCCTGCCTTCCCCTTGCCTCCATCCTCCTCTTCCTTGCTGGCTCGTGACCTCAGCCCAACTACGTCCTCTTCATTTCCCCTGGGAATCTTCCAGCCTTCTCTCCCTCCCTCTCTGATCCTGTTTCCACTTCTCCACGTAATTCCCTCGTTTTTTCCTTCATCATCACTCCCTCTGTGTCTCCGACTCTCTCCCTCCCGGTTCTCCTGTAGCTCGCATTCGTGGTGTCTACGCTCCTGGGCTGCAGAGACTCTAGGCGTGAACGCTTCAGACCCTGGGCTCCAGGACTCCAGCCCAGCAGCGGGCGGTCACTTGTTAGCCATTCCCAGGAGGTCTTGGGGCTGTCCCCGCTGCCAGGAGGTGGGGGGTGCCAGCTGTAGGCCTCAGCGTGGCCAGTCCTAGCGATCCCAGAGCGCCGGACACTGCCCTGTGCCTTAGTAACTCTGTGAGACTCCAGTGCCATCTCGGGAGGTAGTCCCGTTGACAGAGAAGTGACCCCAGTGGCCTGCCGTTACTCCGTCAGCCAGTGGTGGTACTGGGGTTGGAACCCAGGCTGTCTGACCCCCGGAGGTGTGCTCATCACAGCCCTGCCTGCCCTCCAGCCTCTCCCTGGCGGCAGAGGGGTTCAGAACCCCGGCTTGAGAAGTGAAGAAGGGCAGATTCTGCCCCTGGCGTAATCTTGTGACAGCGGGTCAGTGACTCACTCTCTTAGCCTCTGCAGATGGTACCAAATGAATGCCCGCCTCATGGGGCCTGGGAGGCCTGAGGGGTAGGCCCTGAGCCCCCAGCAGGGACGCACCTGGAGGGCTGCCTGGAGCGGGAGTCTGGCTCCACAGAACCTGACCACCAAGCCAATGTGATGCCCCCTCCTCCCCCCCATCTCACCCGCAGGAATCCTCGTGGCCCACTACCTCCAGAGCATCACGCCGTGTCTGGCCCTGGGTGGGGAGCTCGTCTACCACCGGCGGCCTGGGGAGGAAGGCACTGTCATGTCTCTAGCTGGGAAGTACACATGTGAGCCTGGGGGCCGGGGGGCGGGGCCGGGGGCCAGGGTCCTGGCTTCCACGTGCCCCGAGCCCCCTTGGTCACCTGTACCCGTCCCCTCCCTTCCGCCTGCTCTGTCACAGTGAACAACTGGTTGGCGACGGTAACACTGGGCCAGGCGGGCATGCATGCCACCTACTACCACAAAGCCAGTGACCAGGTGAGCCGGATCGGGGATCCGTGGTGACGGCATGCTGTGCGGGCATGGGCAGTCAGGGACCCCCCTTCCCCCCCACACCCGGCGTGACCCCAGGGGTCCGGCTGGGGAAGCTGACTCTTGCGCGTCACCATGGCCCCTCCAGCTGCAGGTGGGCGTGGAGTTCGAGGCCAGCACAAGGATGCAGGACACCAGTGTCTCCTTCGGGTACCAGCTGGACCTACCCAAGGCCAACCTCCTCTTCAAAGGTACAGGCCTTGGTTTCCCCACTTGGAAACAAGGAGGCGTCAGGTGACTCAGCCCAGAGTGTGCATGTAGGCCTAAGCAGGTGGTAGAGGGGTGCGGGCCGCCCCTTCTGGGGGGACGCTTGTTGAGAAGGCGGGTGCCTGGCCCTGGGCTTGGCACCCACCACACCCACTCCTCGCCCCACCGCTGACCCTCTCCCGCCCCACACTTGCTGCTCCTCATTGTTTTCTCACAAGTGGGAGGCAGCTCAGGGGGCCCCCAGGCCACCCCATGCCTCTGCCCGGAGTAGAGACGGGCTCCCTTAGTGTACCATCACAGCCCCCCGCCGGGCCGGCTCCGAGTCTGAGGATAAGTTCCGAGCCTTTCTTCTCGGACCTCAGCGGTTCTCAGGTTGGCGGTGTGAGAAGGGTGGCCCAGGAAGCCGCCTCCAGGCAGCCTCGGGCAGGGCCCCGCAGGCCCCGGGAACTGACTTGTCTCTGAAGCTGACCTTCCATGCTGGCCTCTCCGTCCCTGTCTCTGCGGTCAGCCTGGCATTGGAGGCTGCGTTTGGGTCTCAGCTCCGCTGCTCCTCCGCTCCCGTGGCCCCACACCCGTGTCTGGCGCACGACCCCTAGGGGGTTGTCTGTTTCGCAGATGCTGAGCACCTGCCGTTGTGCCCAGGCCGGGCCCTGTCCTCCCAAGGCGAAGACCTGGTGTGGTCAGGATGGGGATGGGAGGAGCCCGTGGTGTGGCCGAGGGTTTTGGGGCAGGAGGGATTGTCGTGCTAGGGGAGGGAGGACGGCTAAGCCAGTTGCTCCCAGGGCCAGAGAACTTGGGGTTCGGGAAGAGGTTTCCAGGTGTGGTCAGAGGTCTAGAAGCCAGTAGTCTGGCTGGTGGGTATCCAAGGTGGCCTGGAGCATGACTCCACAGGGACGGGGCGGGAAGCTGGCTCGCAACACAGCTGTCTCCCTGCAGGCTCCGTGGACAGCAACTGGGTTGTGGGCGCCACACTGGAGAAGAAGCTCCCGCCCCTACCCCTGACGTTGGCCCTCGGGGCCTTCCTGAATCACCGAAAGAACAAGTTCCAGTGCGGCTTTGGTCTCACCATCGGCTGAGCCCCTCCTGGCCCCCGCCTTCCACCCTTCCTCCTTCAGATCCCACCTCCCCCTGCCATGGAGGGGAGACCTGAGCCCTCCTCCCCCTCCCTTCCCTCCCTCCTCAGGGGTCAAGGGGGGTAGTGGAAAGGAGGGGACCCATCACCCCAGCAGCTGAGGGGGGGAATTCTGGAACCACGGGCGCTCCAGGATTCGGAGCACTAGGGGCAGGGCGCCCAGTGGGCCTGGAGTCCCGGAGGGGATTCCGGAATCGAGGGGCATGCCAGATTCTGAGCACCAGGGGCAGAGGTGGCCAGACAACCTCAGGGAGGTGTTGGGGCGTCCCAGTCCCCCCAAAGGGCCCTGAGCCTGGCCCTGAGGGGGCAGTAAGAAGAGGAGCTTCCCCATCCCCGGTCAGTCCGCCTCCGCCCACTTTCCCACCCATCCCTCAGTATAAATCATGTTTATAAGTTATGGAAGAACTGGGACATTTTACAGAAAAAAAAAAAAAACCAACAAAAAATATACATGAAAAAAGCCAACTGGGTGGCATGTGTTTTGCTGTGTGTGTCTGCCCCCCCTTTTCCCCAGTCCATGCAGACGGACCTCACGGGGGCCAGCAGGGGGCGCTGCAGGGCGGGGGGCCAGGAAGTCCAGCCTGGCCTGAGTTCACACATCCTCACTGTGACTTGCGTGACTTCGGCTGGGACATCACAGGCCCTCCCTCACCAGCAGGGCTGGGTCTTGTGGTCACACCCCAGCTTGTCCAGGCCGGAGAGGCAGCCAGAAGATTCCCCCGCCAAGCTACAGGAGCAGGGGTGATGTGTCTGCAGGAATAAGGGTGCAAGCTGGGACTCCCGTGGGCTTTTCGGGTTCCAAAAGGGGCAGAGGACAATGTATTAGGACCTCTTTGTGACAGAAGTCCAGAGCCCTCAGAAGCCTCACAGGGATCACAGCACCTGGAAAGACCTCAGAGCCTGTTAACTCTGCCTGAGGGGGCAAAGGGCTTCTGGACTTCTGGACCTCGGGAGAGGCGCTGGAGTCCGACCCTGGGCTGGCTACAGACTTCTTGGCTCACGTAGGTGGGGGGAGGTAGAGGTGTGGGTTTTGTCCACCCAGCGTTCCAGGAAACTCTCCCACCCCTGACTTCAGACAGGAACAGAAACCCTGCCTGGCACGCGCACACACGCATGGGGTTTGGGGAGGGAGGCCCTTGAACAGAGATGACCCGGAGAAGCCACCCTGTGGGACCCAGCACTGCCACACCCTCCGGGGAGCAGGAATGAAGCCTGGCCCTCCTCTCTCGTGTGGCCTCCCCCCAACCCCCCAACCACCCCCCCCCCAGCCCTCAGCTGAAGCTAGGCTTCCTAGTGGGACAGCTGGGACTCACCAGCCTGCCTGGGAAGATGACCCAGTGGCTGGGAAGGTGACTGCTCCTGGGGCCAATCAGCAGGTCGTGCCAGGAACAGCTCTCAGGATTTTGTACGCACAGCGGCTTGCATCACTGGATGGTGGTGTAAGTGTGACCGTTTTCCTAGGTCTTGTGGACCAAGAAGTAGGGTGGTCAGATAGCCTTGATCATTTGCCCAAGGTCATGCAGTTGGCAGAGCCCCGATTTAGGGCCAGACCATTTTGTTCCAGAGTCCGCAGTCCAGAAGGCTGGGATCTACAATGTTGGTTAGGGAGAAGAGCTGGGATCTTCATTCTGCAAATGGGCAGGGGAGCTCAGAGGGCTGCTCACCTATGCCCAAGGTCACAGCCAAAGAGGGAACGAAGAGGGACGCCTGGGTGGGTCAGTCGTCAAGTGTCTGCTTCAATTGGGTCATGATCCCAGAATCCTCGAGCCCCTCATTGGGCTCCCTGCTCGGCAGGAAGCCTGCTTTTGCCTCTCCCACTCCCCCTGTTTCTATTCCTCTGGCTGTCAAATAAATAAAAATCTTAAAAAAGAGAGAGAGAGCGAGGACCAAAACCCAGGTTTACACAGTCCCCACCCCTCCTATCCCGTCTGTTTGGACCTCTGGAGCCCTTCTCCCTAAGTCCCAGGAGTCTGGACTCCTAGCCATCGCCCCTCAGAACCCAGGAATCCAAGCCCCTCAGCCTTCTCTTTTCCTCTGACCCAGGATTTCGGCCCCCAGTCCCCACTCCAAACTTTATTTATCCATCCACAGGAAAAGAGAAAGGAGGGGAATGGGCGCTTCCTTTCCCTGGCATTCCTAGCCCCCCAGAACGGAGGAAGGTGCCTGAGTTACTGGGTAAAATGTCACCTCCCTTGGGGGAGCCGTTGGGGGGGGGTCATCACACTGCCTCCAACCCCCACCTCCTTCCCCCCTGCCTGCTGTGTGAAGGGGGGGGACAGCCCACCTCGTGACTGGGGGCTGGCCCAGCTCGCTGCCGCCCAAGAGGAGTGGGCGGGGCGGGGGGAACAGTATAATTGGACGAGTCTGGAATCCCTGAGTCCTACTCAGCTCAAGCAGAGGCGAAGGAGGAGGTTCCCTGGGAGCCGGTGAGAAACACAGTTGAGGGCATAGAGACCTGCTCAGGGCTAGTGTGAGGGACGGGCTGTGGCGGAGGGGACGGTCCTACCCCAGGGTCATGGGGAATGAGGAGGGAAGCCGGGGTTGGACCTAGGCAAGGAGTGGGGCACAGGGTCTTGGCTGGATGAAGGTGGGATGGGAGGAGCAGAACCTGGTAAGCCGCATCAAGAGTCCACGAATGGTCAGTGTCATTTATTGAACACCTCCTGATGCCCCCTCAGATCTCCATTAGCGGGAGATGCGGGGGCAGGGGTGGCAGCCAGGTAACTAGAGCACTCATCTTTCGGGGAGGACTTTTCAATGAGAATTAAGTTAGCCGGTAGATGGAAGGTGACGTTTGAATGTGAAGCTGGGGCTCAGAATGTGAAGGGAGGATAAGGAATGTGAGGCCAGAATTTATATGCCACTGTTGGGGCTCACAGGGAACTTGGGGCAGGGTAAGTGGAATTTGAACCCTCCAAGAGGCGGATGGAATTTGGGCCACGCAGGCCGACCTGGGGATGGGGAGATAAGACAAGACAATGAGGGAGTTAAATAAACAATGGAGGGACGGTTTGGTAAATGTTTGTGATTGGATTAGGTTGATGCAGATCCTGGGGCCGCCGGCGTGATTGGGAGGTTGGGGCTCCGGGTGGGAGGGGTCCCCGCTGGCTGCTGATTGACTGACGTGTCTCACTCAACCTGACCCGTCGCAGACTGAAGATGAAGGTTCTGTGGGCGGCGCTGGTGGTCACACTCCTGGCAGGTATGTGGGCAGGGCTTGCTCTGGTCCCTGCCCTTGCCCCTCCCATCCACGCCTGTACCCCCCTTTCATCCCTGGGTCCCTCCTCCCGCTGGTATGTC
Organism: Martes martes; assembly: GCF_963455335.1. Classification (NCBI taxonomy): domain Eukaryota; kingdom Metazoa; phylum Chordata; class Mammalia; order Carnivora; family Mustelidae; genus Martes; species Martes martes. The sequence continues at coordinate 48,521,733 of NC_137905.1, forward strand.
GTCGTCTTGAAGGGAGGCCCAGGTGTGAGGCCTCACATCCACTGGCTCTGAGTGGCTTCTTTTACTCTCTCTGGGCCTCAGTTTCCCCACCCTTAAAATGAGAGTCATAACAGTTCCCAGTGCTTTGTTGTCAGGCAGACAGAGAGCTCCAGATTGGTGTCCGCTGAGACTAGTTCTCTTCACAGCATGGTCCTGCATGCAGCAGACACAGACCCTCAATATACACCCCTCCCTACCTGCTCCCTGCCTGCCAGTGCTCTAAAGAAGCCCGGGAGCATTTATGGAGCACCTGCTGTGTACCAGGTACTGTGTGCCTGGTGGGGGTGATGGCTGTGAACTTGGTCCTGTGCAGGATGCTGGGCCGATGTGGAGCCAGAGTCCCCGCTGGAGGGGCAGCCGGAGCCAGAGCCGAAGCTGGAGCGGGAGCTGGAGCCTGAGGCCGGGTGGCAGGCTGGTCAGCCCTGGGAGCTAGCACTGGCCCGCTTCTGGGATTACCTACGCTGGGTGCAGACGCTGTCTGACCAGGTGCAGGAGGAAGTCCTCAGCAACCAGGTCACCCAGGAACTGACGTGAGTGCCCCTGCCACTCCCAGAGGCCAGTGCCTTCTGGACCCCCCGCCGACCCCGCTCTGGGTTTCTTCGTGTCCCTGCCACCAACTCTTTGGCATCTCTGGTCATGTCTTGTTTCCTCTTTCCGTTTCGAGCTCCTGGCTTGATGGACCCTCCCTGCCTCTGGCCACCCGTTGTCGCACCCTTCCCTTTCATCTCTGCTTCTGCCCTGGCCCTGTCCCCATCTTGCCTCCCCTCCCTCACCGCCCCCCCCCCGCCCCCGGGGTTTCCTGCTTCTCTTTCCACCCTCCGTACACACGTGCTCCTGCCCTCTCGGCCCCCAGGGTGCTGATGGAGGAGACCATGAAGGAGGTGAAGGCCTACAGGGCGGAGCTGGAGGAGCAGCTGGGTCCCATGGCCTCGGAGACACAGGCCCGCGTGGCCAAGGAGCTGCAGGCGGCGCAGGCCCGGCTGCGCTCGGACATGGAGGACGTGCGCAACCGCCTGACGCAGTACCGCGGCGAGGTGCAGGCCATGCTGGGCCAGAGCACCGAGGAGCTGCGGGCGCGCTTCGCCTCCCACATGCGCAAGCTGCGCAAGCGGATGCTGCGGGACGCCGAGGACCTGCAGAAGCGCCTGGCCGTGTACCGCGCCGGGGTGCGCGAGGGCGCCGAGCGCAGCGTGAGCACCATCCGCGAGCGCCTCTGGCCGCTGCTGGAGCAGGCCCGCACGCGGCACGCCAACGTGGGGGCCCTGGCCACCCAGCCGCTGCGGGAGCGGGCCGACGCCCTGGGCCAGCAGCTGCGCGGGCGGCTGGAGGAGGTGGGCAGCCGCGCCCGCAGCCACCTGGAGGAGATGCGCGAGCAGATGGAGGAGGTGCGGGCCAAGATGGAGGAGCAGGCCAACCAGATGCGCCAGCAGGCCGAGGCCTTCCAGGCCCGCCTCAAGAGCTGGTTCGAGCCCCTGGTGGAAGACATGCAGCGCCAGTGGGCTGGGCTGGTGGAGAAGGTGCAGGCGGCCATGGGCACCAGCCCCACCACGGCAGCGCCGGTGGAGACACAATGAGTGGGCCCCGCCCGCGCCGCGGGGTGCGCCCCGCCCCTGCCCGCACCCCCTGCTCCCCTGGCCCCGCCCCGGCTGTCCTTCTGGAGGGCCCTCGCTTAATAAAGATTGACCAAGCCCCACCGCACCTGCTGGACCTCCATGTGTGATTTCTCCGGACTTGGCGCCTCGGTTTCTCTTTCCGCACCACGCTGGCCACGCAGTTCTGTCCTGTCCCCTCTGCTGTCCGTTGGCTCCCTTCTGTCCCTTTCAGAGTCTCCCTTTTTGCTCTGTTGCTCAGCAGCGCTCGCTCGATCCTCTCTACTCTCTCTGTCCCTTCGGGCTCTGAGACGTGGTTCGAGACCAGATCCATCCCTGGGGTAGATACGGTGGTCGCCACTGACTACGGGGACTGGGGGTGGGCTTGCTCAGCTCGGGATACCAACTCGGTGGAGCTGGGACCCCCAAAGCCACTGCTGTTAGTTTTAAGCCCCTATTGTGGCTCCTGTCCTACCTGATTCTGCCTCCTGCCTTCTCCTGGCTGCCTGGCCTGCTCTGGCGGAGGCTTTGTTTTTCTGGCTTCCGGTCCCCCCCTCCCAACCCGGACCTCTTTGAACTCTTTCTCCTTCAGTTTTTCACCGGCGGGCCGCGGCTTTGCCTGTTTCTTGTTTCCCTTCTCCCCCTATCTGGATCTGTTCTCTCCACCCTCTGTCCTACTTGGGCCCTCTCTGGCTTTCACCTTCCGTCTGGGTTTACAGGTGTCCTCATTGGAACTGTTTCCCTGCCCTTTGCTCCCTCATCCTCCTCCCCTCTGCCTTCCCGCTGGGTGGCTGATGTCTATCCAACAAGCCTACTGGGTGCTGGATCCTGGCTGGAGAGAAGGTGGCTGCCCATCCCCCCCCACCCCCCATGAGGGGCTGCACCACCCCACCCCCCAGGTAGAGTCCTGGGGTCCGCTGTTGGGAGCCAGTTGGTTGATACTCTGCAGCAGTAAGGACGGGGCCCCGGAGATGCCCGCTGGCATTCTCTCCCACCCCCTCAATTCTCAGAGGAGGGGAGCAGGGTTCCCAGCCCAGGGGACAGGCTGGGGCTTGAACTTGTACCTCCCAGGCCCAGCCTGCATGTGCAACCGTGTGGCTCCTGCCTACTCCGCACTCCCAGCTTTTCCAGCTCCCCTGAGTGCCCTTGTGGAGGCAGGCTCTTGTCCCCATGCCCCAGATGACTCACCCAGCCTGGGTGAGGAGGAGAAGGGTCAGTGGGCTCAGAGGCAGGGGACCCAGTCCCAGCCAAGTGTGCTCCTGATTCACTGTGTGCCCTGGAGCTGGGGCCAAGTCCTCTGAGCCACAGATGGCAATGGCCGGGACTGGCCTCAGCCACGTCTCCCCCTTGAAGAGCTGAATCTTTAATTCTCATGAAGACAGGTCTAGAGATGGCACAAAGGCCGGAGAAGGAGTTTTGGGAGAACAGAGGCTGGCAGGGGTGCTGTAGGGCAGAGGCTGACACCCTGCAGAGGTTTAGAGAGACAGCCTAGAGTCCAGAAAGTAGAGGAACAGAGAATACCACCAGCACCACCACTACCCAGCCCTGGGACTTAGCCACTGGCTAAGCCATTGAATGTGCTTGGCTGTGCCTCAGTTTCCCCATCTGTAAATGGAAACCCCCATAGCTAGAATGAGGAGGAGACTGGAAAAGCAAAGTTGTTATTCTATTCTGGTGGGGTGGGGAAGGAAGGGGAGCAGACCTTTGGGTGGATGTCTGGGGAATGCTAGGCTCGCAGGGGAAGCAGATGTCTGGGAAGGCAGCTGGGGGGCTGACGGGGACTAGATGCACTGAGCTGGCCAAAAGGTTGTCGCAATCCTGCCAGGGTCATGTCTGTGCGTCCCTTTCACAACCATCCCCCTCACCCCCCGGGCTGACACGTGGTTGTGGGGGCACAAGGCCAGCCAACCTCAAGTCTGAGGCCAGGGCCGCCCTCCCCACAGCTGCCAGGGATCACTGGCGGTCAAAGGCAGCCAGAAGAAGGGGGGAAGAATTGGACTCCAGCCCTGAGGGACGGATGTGGTGGGAGGAGACCAAGGAGGGGGAGGACTGGTGCCAGGAGGGGCCAGAAGGGGTAAGGGTAGATGGAGTGTTTACCAGGGGGCCCAGAAGCTCGCAGAGTGGGAGAGCAGAGGGCAAAGAGGGGCCTGGCGGGATGGATGGAGGTGCATACACTGGGCGGGGGGGGGGGGGGGGGTTGCTGTGGAATGAAGACCCCAGAGCTCCACCTCTGAGGTTTGGGATGCTCCCTGACGCAGGGAGGGGGCGGGGCGGGGGCTTGAGGGCTGATCTGAAAGTGAGACTGGAGGTGGCAAGGGGATAGAAATGTGGGGGGCAGGAGGAAGTTGTTCTGCTGAAGTGGCTTGCTAAGAAGGGAGGGAGTGGAAGAGGAGGCCTGAGGAGTTCCAGTGAACTGAGTTACAGAGTTACTGAGTGCCTGAGAGACACCCACTCCCACCCTGGCCTGGAGAAGGGTGTTCTGCAGAGAGACCCCGGAGGGAAGATGTCCATGAGGAGAGACTAAAGACAGCCCCTCCTGTGGGGAAGGGACTACCGGCAGGCTGAGATCCACCAACGGGCAGATTTGGAGGTGCAGGTGTGAACAGCAAGAGGCTTTAGGCCCAAGGGCTGTGCCTACGCCCACCTGACCCATCAACCCTCGCCAGTCCGGCGCGGAAGAGGAAAACGTGGGTGGGCACAGGGGTTAAGCCATCTGCCAGAGGCTTAAGGGGAGGGATTAACCTGCCCCGCCCCCCTCCCCAGCCCGATAAAGGCCTGAGCCGGGCCAGCACCTCCCACCCGTGCTCGCCTGCGACTGATCAGGTCGGTGGTCGATACCCCGGAGGGTTGCCCCTCCAAGAGCACTAGAAAGGGGGTGGAAGGAACTCCGGGGAGGGAGGAGGCGGGGGTGACTAATCACTCCCCGCCCCCCACCTGCTTCTGCTTCCAGAGTGCCCCTCCGGCCCAACCATGAGGCTCTTCCTGTCGCTCCCGGTTTTGGTGGTGGTTCTGGCGATGGTTTTGGAAGGTAAAAGTGAGATAGGAGAATCTGGGAGTTTGAGCTTTGGAAGCCTGAGGCTGGCCCCGAGCTTGGAGGCAGAGCTTGGAGGACCCTCGAGAGCTCTGGGGCCTCTTCTGGGCCCTGGTTTTCCTCTCTCTCTCACCGATCAGCCCACCCCCAACCGCGCCAGGTGGGTGAGGGCTCTCTAAGGGGCGGTCCCGCCGGTGGCTAATCTGCCGTGGCAAGCCCTAGCAACCGATGATGTATGGACTGGCACCTCCAGGATTGGCTGTCTTGCTTTTACAGCCTGGAAAGGGGAGGGGGAAGGCAGCGCTGAGAGTAAGCTGATTCCCCCGCAGCCTGAGCTCCATCTGGTCGCGTTAGTACCCTCTCCCCGCCTCCGAGTCTAACACAGTGACCTCCAAGAATCACTTTCAAGAATCCCCTTTCCCACCCCTGAAATCTCATCCCAAGGGCTCCCAATACTGAAATTTTTGTACCCCTGCCCGTCTTCTGGGCAGGCCCAGCCCCCGCCCAGGCGGCCCCCGAAATCTCCAGCACTTTCGAGCGCATCCCGGATAAGCTGAAGGAGTTTGGTAACACCCTGGAGGACAAGGCCCGGGCAGCCATTGAGACCATCAAGCAGAGCGACATTCCTGCGAAGACCCGGTTAGGAACCTTCCCAGGGCTTGGGAGGGCTGGGGTAGATCACTAACAGATTGGGGAAACAGGCCTGGAGAGGCAGACAGCTTCCCTGTGGTCACAGCTGTATCCGAGGGTGCTCAGATGTGGGGGACAGACTCCTGACTCCCATCCTGCGTGGTGGTGAAAGACCGGCCGAGCGTGGGAGTCCATCAGACCCGGGTCCACAGGCCCGCAAAGATTCACTACTCTTCGTGTGATCTCGGGGTGGATGTGGATGAGCCTTTTTCTTCGCCTGTGACATGGGTGATTCTGAGGAGAAGCAAACTAGGGGATTTGCGTAATGCCTGGCTCACTGTAAATGCTCAGCATGCTAGTTTAGCCAACTCCTTTTCGCGACTTAGAGAATCATTCATTCATGAACAAATACCTATTGGGCGTCTGCTAAGTGTCCAGGGCTGTTCCAGTGTGGGGAATAATAGTGATGAATGAGATGAAGTCCCAGCCCACAGGGAACAGATTGTAAAGCAGTGAGTGTCCAGGAGATGAGCCCAGAGAGGGCTGAGCACCGAGAAGACAACAAACTGGGGTGTAAACAACCAGTGTGGGGCTTGAACTCATAACCCCAAGATCAAGAGTCGCTTGCTCCACTAAGCCAGCCAGGTACCCCCTTTCATATCTCCATTTAAAGTATTACTGCTTCGGGGCGCCTGGATGGCTCCGTCAGTTAAGCTTCAGACTCTTGATCTCAGCTCAGGTTTTGATCTCGGGGTTGTGAGTTTGAGCCCCCATGAGGCCTGGTTGTCTTACTTACAAAAAAAAAAAAAAAAAAAGAGAGAGAGAGATCTGAGTGATTAGGAAAAACCAGCCAGGCCTACAAACATGGGAAGAATGTTCCCTGCCTGAGCCAGGAAGATATGTACATAATCCAGGCCAGAGGGACAGCCTAGGCAAAGACAAGGAGGCAGCAGAGGGCCCTTGAATAAGCAGGGGACAGCTAGGCCAGAGCAGGCTTAGTAAAGAGATAGCAAGCCTTCAAAGTTGGGCCACGGTGGAGCCCTTCTGACTTCAAAGGGCTCTGGTCGGTCTGGGAAAACCAGCCCAGGGCTCCTTCTAATCCCACAGATATGGGAGCCATGCTCCTTCCTGGGTGGGGGGGGAGATGGGGGAGGCTGGTAAGGAGACAGGATCTGGGCCCCCTAAGAGAAGACGAAACACTGTGACTCCTTGTCTGTCTCTCCCTGCAGGAACTGGTTTTCTGAGACTTACAACAAAGTGAAGGAGAGGCTTAAAACTGCCTTCTCCTGAACCCCAGGAGAGCCGCCCCCCTCCTCCGGGCTCTTTGCCCCGGAGGGGGCTCCGAAATTTCCTGTATCCTGGCTCCTGCCGAGGACTTCGTGCTGCCCAAACCCACCCCACCCTCCAATAAAAATCCCGTGGAGAATTCTGAGTGCTTTTTTGCTGTGAGGAGGGGGCTCAGGGTGGGACACGGTGGTCTGGGGAGAGAGGCAACGAGACAAGTGTATTAGGATTGTCTACTTGACCTGCACCGAGGACTTTGAACTTCATGGTCTCAAAAAAAATCCTCACGAGAAACTTGGGAGCGGGGCCCTGTTAATTCTGTGAGGGCATTGAGGCCCTGAGAGGTGAAGTCACTTGTCAGGAAGGGGAGAACTGGATTGGACCCCCAGCCTGAGTTTACTGCTATGCTATATTCTTCCCTGGCCAGGCTGCCCAAGGTGCGGGACCTGGGGGGGGGTTCATCATCGTGCACACGGCAGGGGTTTATTATTCTTAAAATGGATAATAAAGAGGGATGTGGAAGGAGCAAGGGTAGGACCTGGGCTAAAGCGCTGGAGGAGATCTATCTACACAGTCCCCACCCTCCAAGGAAGCTTTGATGTCGCCTCCTCCAGGAAGCCCCTCCTTAGCCCCCAGGCTGGGTCATCACCGCCTAGGGATGGGGCAGCTTTCCCACTGGACTGTGAGCCCCAGGAGGACAGGGCTGGGGTTGTCATCACCACTGTCCCCAGGCACAGTCCCACACGGGACTGGGTGCGCTGCCGGATCTCCGTACTCTTCGATGGAATAATTATTCTCAATTGGAAAAAAACACCTAAACATTACATTGTTTTAAAAAGATTTTATTTATTTATTTAAGAGAGAGAAAGAGCACAGAGGGAGAGTGAGAGGGAGAAGCAGACTCCCCGTCGAATAGAGACCCCAAGGTGAGGCTCGATCCAGGACCCAGAGATCACCACCAGAGCCAAAGACAGACGGTCAACCGGCTGAGACACCCAGGTGCCCCTAAACATTACATTTTCACAAAACTCCTCTGAGGTAGGTGCTGTCGCTAGCCCTATTTGACAAAGAAACTGAGGCACAGAAGTCTCAAGTCACTTATGTGATGTCACACAGCCAAAAATGGGTAGAGCTGGGATTTGAGTGTAGGCTGGGAGTAGAGAGGAACAGTTTCAGGGGCCACATCCTTACTCCACTTTCCTTGTTCCTGAGTCACCAGTCAGACATGTCGGCTGTAATCACACACACACACACACAAATACACACCTGGGCCTGGGCCTCGCCAGCATCATCCGCAGCATATTAAAATGCCCCCATAGGCACCTGGGTGGCTCAGTCCGCTAAGCATCTGCTTTGGGCTCAGGTCATGATCCCAGGGTCCTGGGATTGAGCCTCGCATTGGGCTCCCTGGTCAGCAGGGAGCCTGCTTCTCCCTCTCCCTCTGCCTACCACTACCCCTGCTTGTGCCCTCTCTCTCTGACAAATAAATAAATAAAATCTTTTAAAAAGAAAGAAAAAGAAACAGGAGAAGGCACATAGGGTGGTGCCATCGGTGTAAACTGAGAACACATGCCTGGGGAGCCAGCTTGTGGCTTTGAGCTCTTCCTGTCTGAGGACAGCTCTGAGCCCATCTGAGGGATGCCCGAGGCATGAGGGTGGGGAACAAAGGTGCGAAATAAATAAATGTAAGTCTCTGTACTCAGTGCCCCGTCCTCCCTCAAATCAGTCCCCCAAGCTCCTTACACTCCCCTCCCACTTGGCAGCCAAAGGGATCCTGTTAAAACACAAGTCACATCACGCCCTTCCTCTGCTCAGACCCCTCCCTCCAGCCTCAGAGGAAAACCCGAAGATGGTATCAGAGTCTACCAGCTCATACTACCTGGCCCCATCACCTCTGTGTCCTCACCCCCTCCCTCACGTCCAACTCCTCAGGCTCCTCTGACACATTGGGCAGGAGCCGACCCCAGGGCCTTTGCATTTGCTATCCCCCTGCCTGGAATGCTCTTCCACCAGATGTCCAGATAGCTGCCTGGCTGCCTTCTCACTTCCTCAGGGTCTCTATTGCACTCCCCCCACGCAGCTTTCCCATCACTCTTCCATTTCCGTATCTGCCTTTCTTTCCAGTAGGTGCTACCCTCTAATATATGTCTATTTGCTTACTTGTTTCCTGCCTATGTCTCCCACTGCTGGGATGTCAAGTTCGTGGAGGCTGTCTTGTCTCCTGCAGGGCCGCCGAGTGTCCAGAACAGTGCCCAGCACACAGTGAGAGCTCAGGCAATACTTCAGGAATGTGAACGAACATTTCCATGGACCAGCTTACACAGAGACGCGTGATTCCCATTCATTACCCACTGGTGAACTCATTCATTCTCATTGTTGTTGTTGTTTTTAAGATTGTATTTTATTTATTTGACAGACAGAGATCACAAGTAGGCAGAGATGCAGGCAGAGAGAGAGGGGGAAGCAGGCTCCCTGCTGAGCAGAGAGCCCGATGCAATGCGGGGCTTGATCCCAGGGCTCTGAGATCATGACCTGAGCCGAAGGCAGAGGCTTAACCCATTGAGCCACCCAGGTGCCCCCATTCTCATTGTTTTTAAAGATTTTATCTATTTGACAGAGAGAGAGGTCACAAGTAGGCAGAGCGGCAGGCAGAGAGAAAGAGAGGAAAGCAGGCTCCCCGCTGAGCAGAGAGCCCAACGCAGGGCTCAATCCCAGGACCCTGAGATCATGACCTGAGCCAAAGGCAGAGGCTTAACCCACAGAGCCACCCAGGCGCCCCTCATTCATTCTCATTTTAAGATTTCCTTTTTATACTTTATATTTAGAGCCAATGTGTTTGTTCTGCTCGGTTTACAAACATATCTTCAGGACCTCACAGAGCAAAAAGTCTTGAACACACCAAGAACAAAAACAGCAGGAGAGCCCCAGATGTGCAGGTAGAAAGATGCACTCGGGGAGCAGAGGTGGCCCATCCAGACAGCCCCACCCATGGCGCACACTCCACACAGCAGGCAGGGCAGGGATGGGGGACTCCCTGTGGGCACCTGGCTCAGCCTAGCTGGTCAGGGAGGACTCCCTGGAGGAGGGGACACAGCACCCAAAACCCAAAAGACGATTCAGAAGTTGTCAAAAAGAGGGGCACCTGGGTGGCTCAGAGGGTTAAGCCTTTGCCTTCGGCTCAGGTCATGATCTCAGGGTCCTGGAATCGAGCCCCTCATCAGGCTCTCTGCTCAGTGGGGAGCCTACTTCTCCCTCTCTCTCTACCTGCCTCCCTGCCTACTTGTGCTCTCTCTCTGTCAAATAAATAAAATCGTAAAAAAAAAAAAAAAAACCCAAAAAGGAGTTGTCAAAAAGAACTGGGGAAAAGCTTGACAAGCAACATAATTTTTGTGCCGATGAATGTTCATCCACAAACTTGATGTGAGTGAAAAACGGGACATGACAACGAATAAACGGAACCCCTTTGGGAAATGGTTCGGCGCTGCCCCCAAGAGTTTAACAGAGGGCCCATGTGATCCAACTCCATCACTAGGTGTCTATCCAAAAGAACTGCACACGGGTTCACATAAAAATGTGTATGCAGGGTGGCGCCTGGGGGCCTCAGTCGGCTGGGCATCTGCCTTCGCCTGAGGTCATGATCTCAGGGTCCTGGGATCGAGTCCCGCTTTGGGCTTCCTGCTCAGCAAAGAAGCCAGCCGCAAGAGGCCATAGAGGGTATGATTCCAATCCACTGACATCCGGAAGAGGGAAATCCATAGAAACAAGAAGGCGATCAGTGGTGGCCCTGCTGGGCCAGGGGGAAGAAAGCAAAGGGAGTGACCCTGATGGGCTAACTAAGGGGTATGGGGGTTTCTTTTCAGGGTGGTGGAAATGTTCTGGAATTAGATGGTGGTGATGGTTGCACAACTTTGCAAATATGCTTAAACACACACACACACACACACACACACACACACACACACACATTGGACTGTACACTTTAAAAGGGTGAATTTTATGGTATGTGAATATCTTTAGTTTTTTGTTTTAAGCAAGGCTCCAAGCTGGGCGGGCTTAACTCACAACACTGAGATCAAGAGTCAGGCGGGCTTAACCTACTGAGCCACCCGGGCGCCCCAATATCTCTGTGTCTTAACAGTGAAGGAAAACAGAACTCTCCAGACAGAAAGCAGAAAGAGGAGATAAAGGAGGGGACATTTCAACCTCTCTTGGGCGCCAGACATTCCTGCCATAACCCAGGGATGCAGAGAAGGGAGGTGGGGGCCCAGGAGAGCTGGAAGGGAGGTGGCTTCCAGGATTCAGGAGTGAGGGGAGGGGGTCTGGACTGGAGGAAAGTGATTTTGGTGTCTGGTGGTCTCTCTGACACAGAGCTGCAGGCTCTGAGATGCTCTCTGCCCCCAGACACATGCACTGGGGTCTCAGAGCCCACCCCTCCCACCCCCACTCCCCTCTTGTGACCTCTCTCTCTGCTCCCATCACCCACTCCCAGTTGTTATTCAACTGACTCTGAGGTCCACCCTGAACAAACTTCAGCCTGTTCCTGTCCCCAGGATGGACAAACATTGCAAACAGCAAACAGCCCGCAGTGACCTTGGAGCCAGGGGCAGGGGTCAGTGACCTCCCCTAGGCCCATCCTGCTGCCAGCCCCGCTCCAACCTCCCTCTTGACCTCTAGGACCCAGGTGAGGAGGGGCCGCAGGGGTTGTCCTAACTGGGCTAGCGGTGAGGGAGCCGGGTTCAAATTCACCACTTGCTGGTTGAGGAGCCATTAGTCAGTGGCCTCACACCCCCCAACCCCTAAGCCTCTGTGTTCTCATCTATAAAATGGGAATGATGAAGATGCCCAGACCATTCATTGAGTTAAGGCACCAAACCACCACCAGCCGTGGTGCCTAGTGCAGAATATGTGCTCAGAAAACACAAGCTTGGGGTACCCGGGGACCACAGTCGATTGAGTGTCTGCCTTCGGCTCAGGTCATGATCCCAGGGTCCTAGGATTGAGCCCTGCATCAGTATCCCTGCTCAGTGGGGAACCTGCTTCTCCTTCTCCCTCCCCCCCAGCTTGTGCTCCCTCTCCCTCTCACCCTTGTTCTCTCTCAAATAAATAAAATCTTAAAAAAAAAAAAAAAGGACGAAAACTCAAGTTTAATAAACAGCCTCTGACCTTGACTGAGCACCTCTGCAGGGTATCTGGCGCTGCCCACAGCAGTTTACATAAACAGTCTCCTCTACTCTCCAGGGCAGCTGGTCCATGACTCCCAGACATGGACAGAGAAAACAGGCCCAGAGAGGTTAAGTGACTTGCACCAGGTCACACAGCAGGGGGGATGTGGAGGCAGGCTCCGAACCCCACGTGCATTGCGCTTGCCCATGATGCACGGTGGGCTTTTCTTTTTCTTTTCTCTATGGTCGAATACAGAACGTAAAATGTACTGGGGCCTGAGTCCAGGAGGCAACATTTCTGGGGGCTCTTGTTCCTCTGTTCCTCCTCCGTGCTCAGCTCTCCTGGCCAGGGGAGGGGGAGGCTGTGCCACAGGGCAGAGAGCAGAGCCCTCCCCTGGCTGCCTCCCCACGCCTCTTGGCAGGGACTTCAGAGACAGGGGCCCAGGTGACAGTGACAAGCAGAGGCCTTACCCACCCCCTGGCCTCCCTCCTTCCTCTGTTACTGTTCTAGGGGTATGCTTCAGTGCCATTAGGGATGTTCCCAAGGTTGTGCCACCATCGTCACCATCCATTTCTGGAACTTTCTCGTCATTCCAAACAGAAGCTCACAGGCATTTCACTTTTTATCCCCCCTGGAGGTTTCATTTTGCTCATTATTGTTGGCGGGGAGCTGCAGGGCACTTTGTTGCACACCTACTGTGTGCTGGAGCCCGGGCTGGGGCCCCCGGGGAAGCAGCATTCTGTTGGAAGCTGCCCCTTATCTGGGGGTGGGGGGAGGCGTTCCAAGACCCTCAGGGGATGCCCGAAACCACAGAGAGTGCCGAACCCTAGATCTACTGGGTTTTTCCCTGTCCATACACATCTATGATAAAGTTTAACTTGTAAATTAAACACAGGGGTGCCCGGGTGGCTCAGTCGTTAAGTGTCTGCCTTCGGCTCGAGTCACGATCCCAGAGGTCGTGGGATGGAGCCCCCAGTGGGGCTCCCTGCTCAGCGGGGAATCTGCTTCTCCCTCTGCCTCTGCCCCTCCCCCTGCTCATGCTGGCACGCGCTCTCTCTCTCTCTCAAACAAATAATTAATACAAAAGGTGGGGGGACTATCAGATAAGTTGCTCAGGCTGTGGCCAAGTTGCAGTTGTCCTATTCACCACGTAAAAATACAGGATCCCGGGACACCTGGGTGGCTCAGTGGGTTAAAGCCTCTGCCTTCGGCTCAGGTCGTGGTCCCAGGGTCCTGGGATCGAGCCCCACATCGGGCTCTTTGTTCAGCGGGGAGCCTGCTTCCCTTCCTCTCTCTCTGCCTGCCTCTCTGTCTACTTGTGATCTGTGTCTGTCAAATAAATAAATAAAATCTTTAAAAAATTCTTAAAAAAATAAATAAAATATATTAAAAAAAAAAAAAAGCCTCTGCCTTCGGCTCAGGTCATGATCTCGGGGTCTTGGGATCGAGTCCTGCATAGGGCTCCTTGCTCAGTGGGGAGCCTGCTTCTCTCTCTGCCTCTGCCTACCACTTTGCCTGCTTGTGCGCTCTCTCTCTCTGACAAATAAATAAATAAAATCTTTAAAAAAAAGAAAAAGAAAATCATCATAAATAGCCATAATCTGTGAGCCCCACCATGACCAGGGTTCTCTTTAAGACGTTTCCTTATATCGGGGCGCCTGGGTGGCTCAGTGGGTTAAAGCCTCTGCCTTCGGCTCAGGTCATGATCTCAGGGTCCTGGGATCGAGCCCCACATCGGGCTCTCTGCTCAGCAGGGAGCCTGCTCCCCCTCTCTCTCTGCCCGCCTCTCTGCCTACTTGTGATCCCTCTCTCTGTCAAATAAAAAAATAAATTAATTAAAAAAAAAAGACATTTCCTTATATCACTTCATTCAGTCAAAATCCTGCCTCAAGTATGGATTGTAGGCCCATTTTTCAGTGGAGAGAACTGAGGCCAGAGAGAGGGGCCAGCAGGTAAGCTGAACCTAGGATTTGGACACCAGTCACTGTAGGAGGCCGGAGAGCCTTCTGTCTTCCCCTGTCAGGCCAGAGTCCTAGGAGGTAGGAAGGAGGGAGGCCAGCAGGGGTGGGTAAGGCCTCTGCTTGTCACTGTCACCTGGGCCCCTGTCTCTGAAGTCCCTGCCAAGAGGCGTGGGGAGGCAGCCAGGGGAGGGCTCTGCTCTCTGCCCTGTGGCACAGCCTCCCCCTCCCCTGGCCAGGAGAGCTGAGCACGGAGGAGGAACAGAGGAACAAGAGCCCCCAGAAATGTTGCCTCCTGGACTCAGGCCCCAGGCCCTGCCCTCTTTCTGCTTCTGTGTTCTGGTCCTGGCCTCTGTTGTGGGTGAGGAGATGTGGATGCAGGGGTGTGTGGGGTGTGCAGGCTGGCGGACACATGGGTAGGGAACTTGTGTGTTTCATCGTGTGCAGATGGGTGTGCATTTCTGGTGGCTGCGTGAGAGGTGTGCACATGGGGCTGGTGCAAATGACCGGGGTGGGGGACGTGCCTTGGTGTGGGTATTTATTTGCACAAGAATAGGACGTCGCGGTAAATGTGTGTGCCGGAGAACATACCTATGTAGGTTTGCGTGCACACGTTTTCATGCAGAAGTTATGAGTGTGTAGATGACATGAGGGTGTCTATGTGTTGGTATGTGAGCCTATCTGCATTCTGCACATGCATGTAAAATTTTAACACTCCAGTGTGCAAGGCGTCCTCCCAACTGCCTCATGTGTGGTTAACTCTGAGTTCTCCCAGGATCCCTGAGGTAGGGCCTCTCATTATCCCATTCTGCAGAAGGGAAAACTGAGTACAGAAGAGGTTCGGTCATTGGCTAAAGAACCTTGCAGGTCCTATGGGTGCCTCTGTACATGCACGATCGTGTGTGTCTGCGCGAAGGCTGGGATCTGTAGGCGACGCTCTGCCTAGTAGGCGCGAGAGTGCTGGACAGGCAGGTGTGTCCGAGGAGGTCAAGTGTGATCTGAGGCAGGACCCCTGGCCCCCTGGGGAGGAACAAACAGCACAGCCCTACCAGCCTCCATCCCTGGGGGTGGACAGTCTTCCTGTGCTCTCCCTCTGCTGTCTGCAGAGGTGATTCAGACAGTGTGGGGGTCATGGGAGACCCGAGGGGGGGCAGCAAGCTCAGGTAGTAAAGGAGGCATCAGAAGAAGGGTGGGGCCAAGGGGGGTTTACAAAACAGAGGGGGACACCACGGGCAGACAGAGGGGTGACTGAAGGGGCCGCAGGCACAGAGGGTGAAAAGAAATCGACCGATGGCTGAAAGGGGGACAAGGGGTCAAAGGGACGGACAAGGTGAAAGGCAGCAGTGACGGCGTCAAGGGGCTGCCCTCGGGCCACCAGGGGGGACAGTGATGGTGAGCACAGAGGGGAAAACAGGAGGAAGGATTCTCAGGTCCCAGCCCACCCATGTGGCCCTCTGGTCCCGCCTAGCCCGCCAGCAAGCAGTGCCCACAGAATCCCCGAGCCCCCAACCAGGGCTAGCGAGTGGTTCTTGGAGCCTGCTGCCTGACAAGGTGAAGGTGCTGGTGGCCAGGACCAGAGAGAAGTGGCAGTGGTTCTGGTGAGTGTGTGCCCCTGTGCTTGGGGGGGGGGGGTGGGCTCTCGGGTCTGAGGGAGGAGGGTCTGGGGGCAGGACTCCTGGGTCTGACGGAGGAGACGCTGGGGGCCTGGACCCCTGGGTCTGAGGGAGGAGGGGCCCAGGGCCCTGGACTCCTGGGTCTGAGTGAGGAGAGGCTGGGGGCTTGGACCTCTGGGTCTGAGGGAGGAGAGGCTGGCGGCAGGAATCCAGGGTCTGAGGGAGGAGGGTGCTGGGCGTCTTGGACTCCTGGGTCTGAGGGAGGAGAGGCCGGAGGCTTGGACCTCTGGGTCTGAGGGAGGAGGGGCTGAGAGTCTGGACCCCTAGGTTAGAAGGAGAACCTGGGTCAGAGGGAGGAGGGGCAGTGCCGGAACTCTGGGGTTCTGAGTGGAGTAAGTTCTGAGAAGAGCGGAGAGGAAGAGTTGAGAGCAGGCACTCCTAGGTCTGAAGGAGGAGGGCTGAATGGGACAGCGGAAGTCTTGCGGGTGGCTGGGGTCTCAGCTGTTATGTCCCCTCTCCTGTAGGGGACCGGAGGCCTTCCAGGGCTTTGTGAAGACCTACTACGACGACCACCTGAAGGACCTGAGCGTCCGCTCCCAGGCCTGGCTCCGCAGCTCCAAAGACAGCCTTCTGAACCAGGCCCACAGCCTGTGCCCCCGGCTTCTCTGTGGGGACGGGGACTAGAATTAAAGTTTCTGCCGCCACCACAATAAAGAAATACTTCTCTTGTGTCCCTGTCCCAGTCCCTTCCCACTGTGGCCGCCCCCAGCAGTTCAAGCGTGGAGGATGTGACACCTGGCCAGGGAGGGACGGTGATGGGGGGGCCTTAAGGGGAAGGAGTCGGGGGGATCCCTGCCTTCTCCTAGCCCTGAGACCCACTCCTGTGGGCTTGTTGGGGTAAGGAGACCTCAGACAGCTGAGTTTGGGGTTGGAGGGGGAAGGCTGGAGTGTGGATGCGGTCAGCAGGTCCCCACGGCCACCTGTCATTCCAAGTTCTGCCTTTGCTTCCTACGTGAGGGAAACCCCAGACCCCTTTCCTGGTGGGTGCCCAGAACCCCTAACTCTTCACAGCCCCCCACCCAGCCTGTCTCTCTCAGGAGTGAGTTTTCAGAGTGGGGGGCCCCCTGTGGCTTGACCCTGGGGACAGTCACTGCCCTCTCTGCCCCGTACCGCCCCCTCAGCGGCCCTGTTGGCTCGGACTTTGGCCTAGGGACAAGGTGAGGGTGGTGGCTGTGGACAGGGAGGTGGACCGCAAGAGCTATAAAGCCTTTCTCTGCCCGCGTGGAGCCGGTGAGGACAGCCTGCCAGAGCCGGGTAAGAGAGGGACCAGGATGGAAATGGGGGAGGGTCAGCAGGGAGGGGGCAGAGATAAAGATAAAGTCAGAAATAAAGTCAGAAAGTCAGAGATAAAGTCAGAAACCCCACAGAGTCCCAATGTTAGATTCCTCTGTTGGAAGGGCGGGATTTAGAATCTTAGACCGTTTCCCCTGTGCCGATGCCCCTCGGGGTTGGATCTCAGCCTCATCTCCAAATTGCAGGAGACAGTAAGATCTCTGGGCACTGTCATCGCTGAGCTGAGTGCTTCTGTCACCACGGGGCAGGGCAGTGGGGAGTGTAGACAGACGGAAGGCACAAGGCACGCAGAACAGGGCCTGGGGCATCAGAAACGGGCCCCCTGAGTGTATGAGGTGCATCCCCGTACCCACTGGGTCTCAGCGGAATGTCACCCTCTGCCAAGCCTTTCCCAGGCCACGCATGCGACACAGCCTCTTCCGTCCGGAGTACTTATCCCCTCCCCCACAGCGTGTCCCCTGGTTGAGGACACGCTGTACATTTTCCTCATGTAATACCATTGATTGTATTTCTCTCTCATGTGGGCTGCGGAAGGGCAGGGCTGTCGCCTGAGTTCACAGTAGGGGCCCAGGGCCTTGCTTGGCACACAGGGTTAGGTGCTCAAGAAAGGCTTCTCGAGGGAATGAAGGGATGTTAAAAGGAAGGTGCAAAAATCAGGAGAATCATAAAATGTTAGACAATGAGCCCCAAGCACAGGCACTGGCAGTTGGACTCAGCACGGGGCGGGGCGGGGGGGTACCTAGATGTCACCGACGACCCTGCCCCACAGCCTTCTCAGCGTTCCAGGTCTTCTGAAGCTATGGGCACCCGATACCTCCTGGTTCTGGTTCTTGTCCTCCTGGTCTTGGGATGTGGTGAGTGTGTTTGGCAGCCGACGGACGAGGGGTCTGTGAGGGGGACAAGATGAGCTCTAAGCGTCTTCCCAGTCCAGTCCTCGCCTGGCCCTTCCCCTGTCCCCCTCCTTCCCTGCCTCGTTGCCCCCTGCAGCAGGCTCCTCAGCTCTCCTAACGTGCTCCCCCCTGCAGAGGTCAGGGGGGCCCACGTGCCCCAGCAAGATGAAGCCGCCAGCCCTGCCCTGCTCACTCAGTTACAAGAATCACTCTATGGCTACTGGGGGACAGCCAGATCGGCCGCCCAGGAGCTGTACGAGAAGACATACCTGACCACCATGGATGAGAAAATCAGGTATCAACCCGCCCCCACTGGGAACCGGGAGTCCTGGCTCCCAGCCCTGCCCGAACCCCGGGTTCTGAGATCCCAGCCCCGTCCTCCCTAGGGATCCAAGAGTTTGGGTTCCAGCCACCTTTTCCCACAGGACACATAATTCTGGGCTCCCCAGTCTGTTTCTCCCCTAGACTCAGGGTACTCCTAGCCTCCTCCCCGCTCTGAGCGTCTGTCCTTTCTCCCCAGGGACCTATACACCAAAAGCACAGCAGCTGTGAGCACTTACGCAGGGATTTTCAGTGACCAGTTACTTTCTATGCTGAAGGGAGACCAGTAGCAGCTGGGGCCCCGACCAGGGGGGAAGGGAGAGCCCAGACCCCACAATCCCTTGGCTCCTCTGACCTACCCCCCACTTCTCAGCAGCTGCCAGCATTCTGCTCCCAACACTAGTCTGTCTTCTTACAAATAAATTAATGTACAAAGCCATTTATTTTATTCCATGTGGTTGCTTTTCTAAGACCAAGATGGTGGGACTGATTCTGTTCATCCAATGGTTATTGAGTGCCCATTGGACGTATGGAGGCCTAACTTGGTCAGTGGGAATAACGAGGTAAATAATAACAAGGAATAATCATAACAGCAAAATTAGAGACTGTCCTTCCTCAAGGTCTGGCTTTCTCCTCTGTAAAATGACCAAACCAGGAACACAGCTAACTTCCAGCGGCCTCTGGCAATATCCAGGCCCTGGACAGGTACTTTTTTTTTTTTTTAAAGATTTTATTTTTATTTATTTGTCAGAGAGAGAGAGAGAGAGAGAGAGTGAGCACAGGCAGACAGAGTGGCAGAGGGAGAAGCAGGCTCCCTGCGGAGCAAGGAGCCTGATGCGAGACTCGATCCCAGGACACCGGGATCATGACCTGAGCTGAAGGCAGCCGCTTAACCAACTGAGCCACCAAGGTGTCCCCCTGGACAGGTCCTTTAAATGTGCATCCCAGTGAGGTGTCCCATGGTCCTGTGTCAGAGAGGAGACTGGTGCCCGGAGGCCACTACTGAGCATGGGAAATCAGAGCCCAGGTGGTCTGCGACCCAAGAGGATCAGTCTACAAAAGCTATGCTCTGTGACAATTCCTATACACTTGTCCAATATGTCCAAGATTTATTGAGATCCTGCTAAGGCCAGAAGACACTGCGGGGGGAAAAGACAGTCCTGCTTTCTGTGGCCCTTTAAAAAGCTATTGATTGGGTCTGGGCCCAGTTCCATGTAGGTTTAGTGATTAAGGCTGTGTGCTGTGCCTTGTAAGCTGGTCTCTCCCCTTGTTAGTAACAGTAGTGACATCTGAGCTCTCATTCAGGATCAGGAAGGAGCTCTGTTCCGTCTTGAGGCCACCAACGGAGCCCGAGCACCAGAGCGACTGGGGGGTGGGAAGGGGCGGGGAGGCAGAGGGATGAGCCAGACGACCAAGGGAGAAGATGTCTTCAGACAGCAATTTGTGCGATGAAGAAAAGAAGTGAAGAGATCAAGGCCTGGGTGCTGTCCCCTCGGATAAGGGAGGGCCCCCTAGAAAACCTGGCTGGGCTGGTCCCAGGGGATGCAGTGGAGTGTGGTTGGGGCTGTTGTTGGGTGGTGAGGGGAGAGGAGCAGGGGACTGGCTTGGTCGGTTAGTGGTTGGGAAATGGTATCTGGGCAGTAGGGAATTGCAGGCAAAAAGCACATAGTGTGCAAGGAAGAGAAGAGGCGGTACAGTCGGAGAGGGCAGTGCTGGGCGGGTAGAGGGCTGAGGGCCTGGACTTCTGGGTTCTGAGGGAGTAGATGGTGGTCTTGGGACCCCCAAGTCCAGGGGTGGGGCTGTTGGCTTCTGAGGCTCCAGGGTCTGTGTTTTTCCTAATCTGCTTGGCATTAACCTCCAGCCGGCCTCTCAGCACTCTCAGAGCAGTTTCCCAGTTCTTGAGGATGGGCAGCTAGGAGTCTAGTAGAAAACAGGGGCCTTGGGGAGGGGCTGTGGGAAATGCCCCCAAGTCCCCCAGGGCCTGGGAAGAGCTGAGGCTGCCAAACCCAGGGGGTGACAGGGAGGGGGGGACCCTAGAGGAACAATCCCTGCTCTGTCCACTTGTTTCCCACGGACTCAAGCCAAACCAAACCACTGCCCAGGCCAGTTCTGCTTCCAACCAATCCTGGTGTCCTTCCCAGATTCCTCCTTCCTTTCTCAGGCCTCCACCCCAGTCCCACTCACCCTAGGACCCCAGAGGCCAGGCCCTCAGATGCCTCTTCCCTCAGAACTCAGGAGTCTGGGACCCCAGACTTCTTCTCCCTCAGACTCAGGAGTCTGGACCCCCAAGCCTTTTTCCTCAGGACCCCAAAGTGTAGGGCTCCAGTCCTTTCCTCCCTTAGAACCTGCCATCACAGCCTCTGATTGGTGTTGGGCGTCCCCTAGTGGAGGACAGAGTGGCTGTGAGCTACTTAGCAGTTAGTAGAAATGGAAGAATTTATTTGGTCACTCAACCGACAAGAGGGCGGGCTTTGCAGGGGTCCTAAAGTCACAGTCTAGGTGAGAGACCTTCATGCTCCAACAGATCGGGACTCTGCAGTTTATGAAAGAGGGCAGACCTGAGCATTTTGTATCTAGAGTTGAAAGCAGAGATGGGGTTACAGTGAAGCTGGAGATTATGTTTCTTTTTTTTCAATTTTAAGATTTTATTTATTTGTCAGAGAGAGAGAGACAGCACAAGCAGGGTGAGCAGCAGGCAGAGGGAGAAGCAGATGGGAGCCCGACCTGGGGCTCGATCCCAGGATCCCGAGATCATGACCTGAACTGAAGGCAGACGCCCAACCAACGAGCCACCCAGACTCCCTTGGAGATTATGTTTTAAATCTCCTCACTTGCCTTAGCTTTCTGTGATCCTCTGTTTAAGCTTGTGCATGTAATTTTGTACTTTTTTTTTTTTTAAGATTTTATTCATTTATTTGACAGAGAGAGAGAGATCACAAGTAGGCAGAGAGGCAGGCAGAGAGAGAGGGGGAAGCAGACTCCCGGCTGAGCAGAGAGCCGGAGGCAGGGCTCAATCCCAGGAGCCTGATATCAGACCTGAGCCAAAGGCAGAGGCCCAACCCACTGAGCCACCAAGGCACCTGTAATTTTGTACTTCATTTTTTAAAATTTTTTTTATTTATTAATTTTTTTGTAATTTTGTACTTAAAAAAAAAAAGGCCCACAAATCTAAATCTTTCTTTTGTCTGGTGGACTTGAATCAATACTTTCATTTCTTCCCTAGACTTAAAAACTGGGCCTATGGGGCGCCTGGGTGGCTCGGTAGGTTAAGCCTCTGCCTTCAGCTCAGGTCATGATCTCAGGGTCCTGGGATGGAGCCCCACATTGGGCTCTCTGCTCAGCAGGGATCATGCTTCCCCCTCTCTCTCTGCCTGATTTTCTGCCTACTTGTGATCTCTCTTTCTGTCAAATAAATGAATCGTTTTTTGTTTTTTTAAAGATTTGATTTATTTGTTTGACAGACAGAGATCACAAGTAGGCAGAGAGGGGAAGGGAAGCAGGCACTGAGCAGAGAGCCCATTGTGGGGCTCGATCCCAGGACCCTGGGATCATGACCCCAGCCGAAGGCAGAGGCAAAGGCTCTGACCCACTGAGCCACCCAAGCGCCCCATAATAAGATCTTTAAAAAAAAAAAACTGGGCCTACATTTTTTTCTAAATTTCTATTTATTTATTTGAGAGAGAGCACGAGAGACAGCACAAGGTGGTGAGGGCCAGAGGGGCGGGCTGCCAAAACAGGGCCTCCATCCCAAGACCCTGGGATCATGATCTGAGCTGAGGGCAGACGCTTAACCAACTGGGCATACAATTTCACAGACCGGTTCTTGCCGCTTTTATTATCTGCGAGAGAGGTGGACTGGGAAAGACATTCTCTAAGGTAACTTCTTGCCCTTGTGTTGGTCCTCAAGGTGAGGTAGATAGGTCATCAACCTTCTGCAAAGTTTCATCCCTTCACTTAGGAATCATCCCCTGGGGCAGTGCTGGAGGCAGAGCAGTGAGCGTGACAGTCCTTGGCTTCCCCCACCCAGGGCAAGACATGCCACACCCGTCCCTGACAGTGACGACAGAAAGTGGGCAGGGAACAGGAAGACCGGGAGGCGGTGCTCGCACAGCCTGGGGGCCAGGGAGGGTTTCCTGGAGGTGGTGATGTTACTGTCTAGCTGGGACCAAGAGGAAAGTGGAGGGACTAGATAATAAAATGAGAAATAAATAATTGGACAATCCTAGTGCAAAGCCTGCTCTCCCTTTCAGGTAATCTGTTAAGGTCAGTAATAACAGTGCAAGATATTGATCACCTGCTAAGAGTGAGGTGGGGCTGGGTGGGTAGGTGCTGTTTACATTCGGGATCTCACTAGGTCTCCAAAACCCCGGCGGGACACAAGCGGGAGGGAAATGCGTTTAACAAAAAGAGGTAGAAACTGAGGCCCAAAGAGGTATGTCACTGGTCCGGGATCATTTAGAAGACCAGTAGCACAACCAGGTCACACCTCCACTCAATTCATACATAAGGCTTAGCAGCCGCTGACACATTTTTTCCTGATCCTCCATACCACCCTCCCCAGGCCAGGGGTCTTGCAACACGTGTCCCGGCGTGGAACCGTACAAAGATATAGAGCTAAGAAAAAGTATGAAGTTCACAGAGCCCTTGAAGCCGAGTCCGAGTTGCGGAATTTGCCCCGGAACGCGCGTGGGGGCTAAACTAGGTGACCCCGAAAGCTTGGGGAGGGGCTGGCGGCTGGGAGAACCCTGAAATACTAATTCTGAATGCACGAAAAAGCTCCAACCTAAGGGTACTTGGAAAGAAAGGATTGCCTTGGGAAGAGGTGTCTAAACGCTACAACATCGGCCAAAGACCCGCCCCCTGAGTCTGGGTACGGTGGCCGCGGAGGTTCAGTCAACGCAGAAGGGGCGCGCTTCGAGCAGATCGTTTTGAGGCGTTACGGTGGCCGGGAAAGCTCAAGAGACACGGAAACGGAAAGGCCTCGGAGAATCGACGAGGCGGGCAGGATGGCCTACAACGCTCACACAAATGGAAGACGCGAGTTTACCAGAGAAAGCAAAGGGAATGGAGCCTCTGGGAAGCTCCTACGCCCGCCGAGAAAGTCCGGAAGTTCAAAGCAGGGACGTCTACTAGGTGAAAACGAACGTGCGGCAAAGAGGCGGCGGAGTACGGTGGCCGAGCTGGTTCTTTCTTAGCCGGAAGCGGCTCTCTCTCGAGGCGTGGCTTACGCGCTCTTGCCGGATACGGTAGCTGGCGGCTCGGGCAAGTGTGAAATCTCGCGCGACCGCGCTGGCGCCGTCGGGGACGGGGCGGGGCTGGCGGCGGGGGCGGGGACCCGGAGCGGGAAGATGGCGGCGGCGCAGGAGGCGGACGGGGCCGGCAGCGCCGTGGTTGCGGCCGGGGGAGGCGGCTCCGGTCAGGTACGGAGGCCGAGAGGGGCCTGAGGGGTTCTTCCCCACCCGGGGGGCCTCCCACGGGGCGTGTCCTGCCCCTTTTCGCGGGACCTCGTGCAGTGGGGGCTCCTTGCCCAGAGGGACCTTGAGTACCGGGCCCAGGCGGGGCCGGGCAGCCCTGGAGGCCGGACAGTGCGGGGAGCGGGGCCCTGTTGCACGCCGGGTCCCCTGCACGCTCGCGCTGGGCGGCCACCAGGCTCTTTGCTCGAGCCGGGAGACAGTGGCACGGAGGGGCGCAGACTTACACCCAAGCGCCCTGGTTCTCTACTCTGCGATTCCAGACTCTAAGACCGTCCCTAAAGTGGACTGGCGTTTAGGGTCTCCCTTGCAGTGCCTGGGATGTGGGCAACGACTGACTAAGTGGGAGTTTCCCAGCTCTGGGGAAGTCAGGTAATCATCGTGGCTAAGGGCACGGGATGTGAAGGCCGACAGACCCACTTTACAGACGGGCATCCCAGGAAGAATGAGACTAAAGCGCTTGCAGAAGGTCACCCAGGTTGAGTTTGGGATCCATTTCGTGTAGAGGTGACCAGACATTGCTGACCCAGGACTGGGATGGGTGTGCTTACAGCATAAACTAATCCTATGGGGGAGTTAGTCCAGGTACTGAGGACTTCTGATCCATTGCTGCCTCAACTGAACCAAAGCTGCAGAACATACTAGTTCAGGCATCCATCTTTCAGGCGTGTAGAGAATGGATGGAGTGACAGCAAGGTGCTGTCGACCCACCCACTGGGATGTCACTGACATGTGGGAGGCAGCACAGGGGAGAGGAGTGCAGGTTGAGAGGGAAGAATGAAGCTGACTTTCTATGTGACCTTGGACAAGTTCCTTGCCTTCTTTGGGCCTTCATTTCTCCAGTGGTAAGTGAAGGGGTTGCACAGGATGGTCAGCCATGTGATGGGTCACAAAGATGGTTCCAGCCACGTCCCTGCCATCCTTGGAGTGGGAGAGAAGACTGACATGTAGAGAGTTATAATCCTGAATGACTGGGGTTGTGGCAAAAGTCTGTGCCAGGGACCAAGGGAGCTCAGAGGAGGGGCATAAAATAGCACCTAGGGATGACCCCAGGATGAGATTTGTGTGATAGAGCCCAACGTGCTTGGTTTAGCATCTGTAACCAGGGTCTGGCCTGGGGACGGCCTCAGGAAGTATTTGTTGAGTTAGCTCTAGAATGAACACTCAGTCCCTTGGCATCAGGGGTTTCCCGGTCTCACTGAAGGAAGGTCTTTTCCCCCCCTCTGAGTTTCTGTCCATTACTGGGTGAAGGGTGGATCAGAGAGGTGAGGGTTCAGGTTGCTCCGATTGCCGGGCTTCCAGGGACCCCCTGATTTTCTCTTGTCCCACCTCTGCTTCAAACCTTTCAAGACTTATTCCTTTGCCTTCAGGATAAAGTACAAATTCTTTCATAGGTCAAGGCCTTGTGTGATCTGAATTTTCTTTTTTCTTTTTTTAATTTATTTTTTTGACAGACAGAGATCACAACTAGGCAGAGAGGCAGGCAGAGAGAGAGGAGGAAGCAGGCTCCCTGCTGAGCAGAGAGCCTGATGCGGGGCTTGATCCCAGGGCTTGGGATCACAACCTCAGCCGAAGGCAGAGGCTTTAACCCACTGAGCCACCCAGGCACCCCTGATCTGAATTTTCTTCAGACTAGACTAGGGTTTTTCAACCTCAGCATTCACTGACATTTTGGGTTGGTTAATTCTTTGTCGTGGGGGGCTGTCCCGTGTACGGCAGCCTGTTGAGCAGCATCCGTGACCTCTGCATGCTAGATGTCAGTGGCACGCTTATCCCTTTGCAGTTGTGGCAGTCAGAGATGTCCCAAGCACTGCTAAATGTCCCAGTTGCAAGATCACCTCTGCTTGAGAACCACTGGGTGAGAGGAGTGTCACCCACTGTGACGCTCTTTTATTTCCAGCAGTGTGCCTTGCTTTCTCTCTCTCTCTCTCTTTTTTTTTTTTTCAGATTTTATTTATTTGACAGAGAGATACAGTGAGAGAGGGAGCACAAGCAGGGGGAGTGGGAGAGGGAGAAGCAGGCCTCCGGCGGAGCAGGAAGCCTAATGCGGGGCTCAATCCCAGGACCCTGGGATCATGACCTGAGCTGAAGGCAGATGCTTAATGACTGAGCTACCCAGGTGTCCCTTGTTTCCTCTTTATTGCCTTTGCATCTTCTCCCCTCTTTACCTGGTTGATCCTTACTCGTTCTGTACGTCTCAGACGTCCCCTCCTCTAGGAAGCTCTCTCTGACCCTCTAAGACTGGATCAGGGCACCATGGGCTCTCCTGTCCCAGCCCTGCCCACTCTGGGTTATACCATCTGCCTGTCTCTTCCCCTGGACTGGGAGCCCTTGGAGGGCAGAACCAGGTCTGTCATGGTCAACCTCTTGTCCCCTGCACTGCCCAGCTTGGGCACAGAGCACAGAGCAGGTGCCCCGTGTTTGTGGAATCAACAGATGTTGAGGCAGAGGCTGGGCTGGGCTGGAATTCCTATGGTGGATCATGGCAGTCAGTGAGGATGTGCTGGAAAGCCTGTCTTCATGCTCCCAGCCCAGCCTCATGGTCTTAGTTGCTTCTGGGCCCCTTAGCCAGTAGTTCTTTGGATTGTGTGTGAGACTGGACATGCGGGTCCCAGAGGAGGAACTGTGTCTTAGACAGTACTGTGTCCATAGCCACCATACCTTCCCCAGGCCTGTGGGCCCCTCAGCAGTCCATGCTCCTGCCAGCTTGCTTCTCCACCCAGGGTCTCCAACACAGGGCCCTCAGCCCTGCCCTTCATTCCTTCAGCTGACGTATACTGAGTCGCCACTCCATGCAAGGCCCCAGGCTAATGGTGGGGCTACAGCTGTGAACAGAACAGCACCTGCCCTCTTGGAGCTCATGTTCTATTTAAGGGCTGGGCAGTGGGGATAGAAAAATGGACAAGAAAACAGTGAATAAGATAAAAAGAAATATATATAGTGGGTCGGATATTGATAAGTGCCATAGACAGAGTAAAGCTGGGGAAGGGGATAAGAAATGAGGGGTGGCTAAGAGGGTTGCAATTTAAACAAGGTAGTGTGGGGGTGCCTGGGTGGCTCAGTGGTTTAAGCCTCTGTCTTCAGCTCAGGTCATGATCTCAGGGTCTTGGGATCGAGCCCCACATTGAGCTCTCCGTTCAACGGAAGCCTGCTTCCTCCTTTCTCTCCGCCTGCCTCTCTGCCTACTTCTGATTTCTCTCTGTCAAATAAATAAATAAAGTCTTTAAAAAAATACTTTAAAAAGGGTAGTCTGGGAAGGCCTCTCTGAGGAGGTGACTTTTTTTTTTTTAAGATTTATTTATTTATTTGAGAGCAAGCACGAGAGCTAACTTGGGAAGGGGCAGAGAGAGGGAGAGAGAAACTTCAGCAGACTCTGCTCAGCATAGAACCCAACATGGGGCTGGGTGGCACGACCCTCAGATCATAAACTAAGCTGAAACCCGAGAGTCAGTTGCTTAACTGATAGGCCACCCAGGGGCCCCTGAGGAGACAACATATGAACAAAAACTTGAAGGAGATGAGGGAGGGAGGCAGGCAGATGTGGAGGGGTGGGAACCTCTCAGATAAAGGGAACAGCCAGTGCAAAGGCCCTGAGGTGACAGGTGCCTGGCTGTATGAAGGAACAGTGAGGAGGCCATGTGGCTGAAGCCAGTGAATGAGGGGAGAGGGGTGAGAGTAGAGAGGCAGGGAGGGGGCCAGATGAGGCCAAGACTTGGGAGGCAACCTGAAGATTTTGCCTTTACTCCAAGGTGGAAGCCACAGGAGAGTTACCTTTCTTTTGAAGTATAACAGATCACACAACATTCACCTGTCGTCAGTGTGGAGACCAGTGGCGTTTACGGTGGTCACGCCGAACAACTGTTGCCACTCGCCATCATCCAGTCCCCATCCCCTGAGAACCTTCCAGTTCCCTTTTGCAGCCACTCTGTCCCCAGCAGAGCTCCTTTTTATTACCGAGTAGCTTTTCATTGTATGGATACACCCTGTTCATTCATCGAGGGGCATCAGGGTTGGTTTTGGCTATTACCAACAATGCCCCTGTGAGCATTTGTGCATAAGCTTTTGTGCATGTGTACGGTTCTCCTTTCTCTTGGGTGGAGGCCTAGGAGCAGGGCTGCTAGTTTGTATGGCAGGTGCCCATTTCACTTTTTATTTTTATTTTATTAAAAAATTTAAAAAAATATATTATTTGGGGGAGAGAGAGAGAGCACAAGCAGGGGGAGGGGCAGACAGAGAAGCATTTTCTCTGCTGAGCGAGGAGCCTGATGTGGGGCTCGATCCCGGGACTCTGGGACCACGACCTGAGCTGAAGTCAGACGCTTAACTGACTGAGCCTCCCAGGCGCCCCTGCACATTTTACTTTTTAGTTCCCTGCTGTACTTTTCAAAGTTGCAGCTCTGTTTCCCCACCGGTAGTATACGGCCCATCCAGCTTCGCCAACACTCGTGATTGTCTATCATTTTGATTGTGGCCAGCATAGCGAAGTGGCTTCTCTCTGCAGTTTCCATTTATGTTTCTGTGGGAGGGTCTCCAGCCAGCTTGTCTGCCAGTGCGGGTAAGAACAGACCTCAGGGGGCGCCTGGGTGGCTCAGTGGGTTAAAGCCTCTGCCTTTGGCTCGGGTCATGATCCCAGGGTCCTGGGATCGAGCCCCACATCGGGCTCTCTGCTCAGCAGGGAGCCTGCTTCCTCCTCTCTCTGCCTGTCTCTCTGCCTAGTTGTGATCTCTGTCTGTCAAATAAATAAATAAAAATCTTAAAAAAAAAAAAAAAAGAACAGACCTCAGGGTCAGCCAGAGGTGAGTTCAAATCCCGGCCTGGCCTCAGCTTCTGTTGCTTGATGGGAATCAGCTCAGGCCTGCTGGAAGCTCTTTCTTGGTCCCTGGTGCTCCCAGGAGCAAGGCCAGCCCTGAATGAGGGGGCCCTGTGCCTGTCTCTGACCTTGCCTGCTCCCCCAGCAACTGCTTCCCTGAATTTGTCCCTCTTCCAGCATGCTCTTCACCCAAATGTCAAAAATAGCTCCTCAGGCAGGCGTCCGACTACCTGATCCAAAGTGGCTCCCCGTCCCCACCCCAGGAGCCATTCTCTGCCCCTGCATCTTTCCTCCAGGGCACTTTTCCCCCCGTTTACCAGTTTGAATGATCCTGTTGACGGTTCCATGGGTGTGTTTCCCTCTGGACCCTGAGCTCCAGGACGGCAGGGCCCAGAGCTCTCTGGCCACTGCCTAGTACAGAGCCTGGCATACAGTAGGTGCTCAGGAAATCTTTTTGTCAACACACAAAGGAAATATTTTCTGTCTCTAACACACCAGTGTTTTTACAACCTGGCTCTTGGGTGGGAGAGAGGAAGTGACATGCCCAAGATCTCACAGCCAGGAACTGCGGGACTCCAGAGCCCCCACCTTTTACCATGGTGGTATCCCTCACGTTGGGAGATACAGAGACGAGCTCTTGCTGGTGAAGGGGATGGGATGACAAATGCCAGAAGGAGTGGGCTCCGGGCCATGGTGGGGGGAGGCTTGGCAGTGGAGGCCTGGACCTGGGTGCGGGGGGCAAACCCTTCAGGGAGCACATGTTGATTCCACAGAGCCTCTGCTCTGTGCTGGGTGGTGCTTCTGCCCAATGGTGACCATGACCATCCTGGTCCTGCCTCTTGAAGGCTGAGCGGTGAGGGGACAGAGCTGGGAGGAGGAAGAGGACAGGATTAGGAAGCAGCAGGTACAAGGAGAGGGGCAGGAGGAACTTCCCCATCTCAGGCGCTTTCTGACATCATGAAATTCTTTGCTTCTGAGCTTCTGTTTCTGAGTGAAGGTTCTTCTTCTGGGAAGCCCTGCCTGACTTCCCTGGCCTCCCCGCCTCCTCGTCATCCTGCTGCCCTTTTCCTTCCTGAGTAACAGACAAGTGGGTTAGCCTCCTTGAGCCTGCATTTGCATGGCTGCTGATTGGAGATGCTCC
The DNA here is from genome assembly GCF_963455335.1 of Martes martes. NCBI lineage: Eukaryota > Metazoa > Chordata > Mammalia > Carnivora > Mustelidae > Martes > Martes martes. Next base: position 48,551,026 of record NC_137905.1, read on the forward strand.
TGGTTCTGGCCCCACAGGGCAGTGTGTGCTGTTTGTGGCACGGACTTCTGTCGTGGCTCACACTCTGGCTGTGTTTATCTGTGTCTGTTTCCTGCTAGCTAGGAGCTGCTGGAGGGATGGGCCCTACACAGGGCTGGCCACAGAGAAGGCCCTGTTTGCCCAGGGAAGCACCTCTCAGACAAACCCAAGCCTTATGGAACCTGGCCCTGGTCATCCTTCTGCATTATCCTCAGTAGATACCTTGCATCCTGGGCTCTAGCTTCAGGGAGCAGTGTGGACCTTCCTCACCACCAGACTGTGTCTCTCCCCTTCCTTTCTGTAGTTGCTGCCTCCTCTGCGGTGTCCCCTTGTTACGTATTTTAGGCCTCAGCTCCAATGGTCCCTTCCTCCAGGAAGCCCTCCTTGACCTCCAGGCTGCAACAGATGTCCCTGCTAGAATCCTATATCCCCGCCCTGTCCACTCTGGATCATCCCTGTCTGGGGACTCTTGGGCTACCCGACTGGACCGTGATCCCAAGGAGGGTAGCACAAGGCTGTCTCGGTCACTTCTGTGTCCCCAGTGCAGAGTTGGTTTTTGGGGAGTGTTTTTGTCTTGAAGGAATAAGATCCACCACCCTTCCTGGGTGACTTTATTCTCCATTCTCCAGTTACTGATCAAGGCACCTGCTCTGTGTGCTTAGCCCTGTGCTGGGCCTTGGCATGCAGTGGGGCCTCAGACCGCCCCCATGCCTCACGTGGCACCTTCCCTCCTGACGTGCGTCTCTGTTTCCTGCAGGTGACCAGCAATGGCAGCATCGGGAGGGACCCGCCGGCGGAGACCCAGCCGCAGAACCCACCACCCCAGCCAGCACCCAACGCCTGGCAGGTCATCAAAGGCGTGCTGTTCAGGTGAGCGGGTAGCGGTTGGTTTTGTTCACTGAAAAAAAAAATCAAGTAAGGAAAGCTTGAAGAAGAAAGGAAAAAGTCACTGGGATGGACCAGTGCCCTATCAGTGGAGATCTGTTTCTTTTTTTTAATATGACAGAGTTTTCTTGTTGTGGTGGTAAAATACACTATTGTGGGGTTTCGTTTGTTTGTTTTGTTTTGTTTTAACATTTTATTTTTAAGTACTCTCTACACCCAATGTGGGGCTTGAACCCATGACCCCAAGGTCAAGAGTCCCATCCTCTACCAACTCAGCCAGCCGGGTGTCCCTAAAATATATATTAATTTGCTAGGGCTGCTGTAACAAATGGCTCAGGCTAGGGGCAGGGGTCAGGGGGACTTAAGCTACAGAAATGTATTTCCTCACAGTTCTGGAGGCTACAAGTCTGAGACCAAGGTGTCAGCATGTCGGGTTTCTTCTGAAGCTTCTGTCCTTGGCCTGTAGATGGCCATTTCCTGTGTCCCTACATCGCCTTCCACTGTGTGTGTCTGTGTCCTAGTCTCTTATAAGGACACCAGCCCGCCCTAGTGGCCTCACTTAGCTTTAATCACCTCTTTAAATAATACAAATACAGTCACTGAAGTGCTCAGGGTTGGGACTTCAGCATATGAATTGGCCTATGACGGGGGTCGGGGGAGGGAACAGGGGCGCACACGCACAGTTTAGCCACAACACGTGCATTACATAAAACCTTCCGTTTTAAATCCTGTTTTTAAGTGCACAGTTGTGCAACCATCACCACCATCCATCTCTCCAGAACTTTCTCATCTCCCCAAACTGAAACTATGTCCATTAAGCACTTACCCTCCGTTTGCCTTCCCTCCAGCCCCTGGCACTCACCATTCTACTTTCTGTCACTATGAACTTGACTGCTCTACTTACCTCATACAACTACAGGCTGTTCATTTGTGCCTGGCTGATGGTGATCTTTGTGTGTGTGCGTTCAGATGGCTCTTTCCCGGGTCGTGGGAGCACAGGGCATGCCTTCTAGAAGCTCGGTCCCTGACTGAGGCCCTGGGGAGATGTTGGGTAGGGGTGGGGAGCTATACCTGAGGCTGAGTTCTGCCTCTGCTGGCCTGGACCTGGTGACAGTTCCCTTCTCTGCTCTGGGCCTTTTTTGCCCATCTGCAAAATGGATATTTCTTTGTCTGTCCAGAGATCTATTTTATTTTATTTATTTATTTTTTAAAGATTTTATTTGACAGAGAGATCACAAGTAGGCAGAGGGGGGAGGGGAAGCAGGCTCCCTGCCGAGCAGAGAGCCTGATGTGGGGCTCGATCCCAGGATCCTGAGATCATGACCCGAGCCAAAGGCAGAGGCTTAACCCACTGAGCCACCCAGGCGCCCCCAGAGATGCATTTTAGTGAAGTGTTTTCAAGAGACAGGCTGCGTGTTCAAGCAGGCTTTTCTTTTTTTTCTTTTAAAGATTTTATTTATTTATTTGAGAGAGAGAGAGGGAACACAAGCAGGGGGAGCGGGAGAGGGAGAAGCAGGCTTCCCGCTGAGCAGGGAGCTCGATGTGGGCCTCGATCCCAGGACTCTGGGATCGTGACCTGAGCCAAAGGCAGATGCTTAATGACTGAGCCTCCCAGGTGCCCAGGCTTTTTCTCTCCTTAGTTATGAGGAATTTCTTGGCAGAGTTGTTTGTTTGTTTGTTTATTACGATTTTATTTAAATTCCAGTTAGTTGGGGCGTCTAGGTGGCTCAGTGGGTTAAGCCTCTGCCTTCAGCTCAGGTCATGGTCTCAGGGTCCTGGGGTCGAGCCCTGCATCGGGCTGTCTGCTGGGTGGGGAGCCTGCTTCCCCCTCTCTCTGCCTGCCTCTCTGCCTACTTGTGATCTATGTCTGTCGAATAAATAAAGAAAAATCTTTAAAGATAAATTCATTCATTCATTCATTCATTCATTCCCATTAGTTAACCTGCAGAGTATTCGTTCCAGATGTATCCTACAGTGACTCGCCAGTTCCATCCATCACCCGGTGCTCATCACAAGTGTGCTCCTTCGACCCCATCACCCGTTTCTCCCATCTCGCATCTACCTCCCCTCTGCTAACCAGCGTGCGTTCTGTGTAATAAAGGGTCTCTTTCTTGGTTTGTCTCTCTTCCTCCCTCTCTTTTTGTTTTTTCCTTTACCTGTTTGTTTTGTTTCTTAAATGCCACAGAGGAGTGAAATCACATGGTATTTGTCCTTCTCTGGCTTACTTTGCTTAGCCTTGTACTCTAGCCCCATCCATGTTTGGCAAAGGGCCAGCTTTCATCCTTTTTTATGGCTGAGTAATATTCCAGTGCACGCACTTACATGCACGCATCACCTCTTTGTCCGTTCATCCATCAGTCGGTGGACACTTGGGCTACTTCCAGAATTTTGCTGCTGTAAATGCTGCTATAAACATCAGGGTGCATGTATCCCTTTGAATCAGTATTTTTGTATTCTTTGGGTAAATACCTGGTAGCGCCATTGCTGGGTCTAGGGTAGTTCTGTTTTTAATTTTTGGGGGACCCTCTGTGCTGTTGTGCACTGTGGCTGCCGCCGTCTCCATTCCCACCAGCGGAGCAAGAGGGTTCCTTTTCTTCCACATCCTTGCGCAGCCGAGTTGTTTAAAGGAGCCCTCCCCTTGGCTAGGATGGCCTCACATGGCTGTAGCCTGCTACCAGGATGTGGTCTTTATTCTGGGAAACCGCGCACCCTGCTGAAAGCAGGAATCTTGTTCCTGAGGAAGAAGAGGGTGGTTTGGGTGGCCAGCTATGTGTCTCCTCTAGGCTGTCTTACTCGTTTGTTTTTTTTTTTCCCCCTAAACTTATAAACAATACACACTTATCGTAGAGAGTAAAATCAAAGAATACAGATGCATAGAAAGAAGAAAATAACGGAGAAGTGTCGCGGATCGGTGGCCGTCCCATGAGCACACACGTGCCATTTGCCTCCAGTGAGATTGTAGACGGATGCTCACAGACAGTTGTTCAGAAGAGAGAAAAACCGAGAACAGCCTGCTTGTCCACACTGGAGTATCAGCTCCAGAAATGGGCAGGGAGGGAGGTGCTGCGGAAGTGGCTGCTAGAGTCTGATGTCGGGTAGGAGCGCAGATCTGTTCCGACGTCTCAGTGCCCCCACCTCCGAACCGTGTGTGCGGGTTGGCTGATGGTCCCTCTTGTGTCTGAGTTTCCATATCGAGTTCAGAATCCTGCCAGTCAGCTCACAGGTCACGAAGGGATGCTACGAGGCTCCCGTATCTGCTCAGAATTGGCCAGGATCACTTTTGTTGTTGATGTTAAAAAAAAACCTTAGAAAATTACAAAGAGAAACAGCTGGAGGAAAAAAAGACAGCAGTCCACCATCCCAGATGCAGTCAGCGCTCACAGTTCGGTGTGGGCCATGCCCGCCGGTCCGGCGTCCTCCAGCAGTGCCACCCAGGACGCCAAATTCCTCAGTGTTCCGCCGGGACTCTTGGGCGCCGTGCCTGACATGTCCCAACCTTCTTCCATGGCGGGGCCTCTGTTCCCTCTCCCTTCTCTGTTCCATTCTCCCCCGCCGCGTCCAGTAAGCACCTGGAGTTTTCTTACCTATCAGTTTCGTTTCTTTTTTTTTTTTTTCCCCATGCTCCAAGCAGCTGCGGATAAAGATTATTTTTATCCTTCCCTTCACTTTTACGTAAGAGCAGACTGTTTTACACAGTTCTGCACCTTGATTTTTTTCTCATTAACAGTATATCTTAGAAATCTTTCCACATCAGTACATAAGGGCACTTCCTTCTGATAGACATTTTTAATACAGTTCCAGCTGAGGCTCATTTCCTCCCTTAGAACCAGGCGCACCGAGCATCCGCCTGGCTGGGGGCCCGGAGACCATCTTGTCTGGCACTCTGAAAGCGGGGTTCAGGGTTTGTTTTCAGGGGCCTGGGAACTCTCCAAAGCTTCGAGTAGATTGCATGAGAATGGCCTTTTTGGGGGAGAGAGGGTGGAGTCTGGGATTCACCACCTCTTCATGGTACACCCCTGGTTACCTGGCGTGGGGGATGGGACGGGAACCAGTTGGGAAAATGGATGAGATGGGAGAGTGTTCATTCTGTCTTTTTATCTATTTAACATCTTTCTGAGCCCGGGAACGTAGGATACCTAGGTGGGGTGGGACAGAAGATCGAAACTCTCTTTTCTTTGCTGAGCCAGGAAGTTGAAAGCATTAGGGGAGTGCCAGTTCTCCTATAGGCCTGTTGTCAGAGGGTAGGGCTTCTTGGCCTGGAATGTGTGGTTGGAGGCGTGTGGCCGTGTGCCGTCTGAGAGCATCCACAAAACTGGGGGCGTGTAGGTACACACAGGTGCTCTTCAGGGAACTGGGGATCTGGAATCCCTAAAAGACATCTGGTCCAGTCAGCCTCGTTTTACACATGGGGACCCAGAAGCCCAGAGGGAGTGGGACTCCCGCAGGCCACACACTAAGCCAGGGCCAGGCTGCCAGTGGGTGTCCTTGCGCCCACACCCTCCCTTGGCATATGTACTAAAATGGGAGCCTCTCTCGGAGGTGGAGGGTTCCCCCGAGATTACCAGTTCCAGACCTTCCTCAGCCGTGTGCATCAGGGACTTCTTGGGGAGGCGGCAGATGGCTCAGCAGGGCCGTGGCCCCTGAGACCCCAGACCCCAGGGCTCCGGAGCTTCTACTGGCCAAGATGAGTCCCTGTGCCTGATCCTGCCCCTCCGTGTGGTTTGGGACCCACCTGCACTAGAATTCCCTTGTAGTATTTTTCCATTCTGGAGAGTTTGTCTGCGTCTTCTCCTGTGATGAAACACTTCAAAAGTACTTATGAGTGTGTACCAGGCTTCGTTCTAGACGGTACATACTTATCACGGGTGCATATGTGTATGTACTTAGATAGAGATACAGATAGCCATCCATGTATTGAATGCTTACGAACAACCCCATGAGGTAGATGGTGTCATTATTCCCATTTTGACTGGGGAGGAAACGGAGCTCTGGAGAGGTTAAGAGTCTTGCCTGAGGTCACACAGTTGACAGGAGGCAGAGCTGGGCTTCGGGTCCACGTATAGCAGCTTAGAGGCTGAGCGCTCAACCTCTGCTGTATTGCTTCTCATAGTAATTAATAAGTACTCGTCTCATTTAATAATTACACAGCAGCATGTGTCTGAGTGACCTGAATTAACACAATAGCAGTTTTTTATTTCTCTCTCATGTACTGTTCTGGACTTAGATCAGGATTCTGCAGTCTTCTGCAACCCAGATTCTTTCCTGCTTTTTGTTCGACCATCGCTGGGTTTTACCCCTTAGCTGCATGGCCTAAGATGGCTGCTGAAGATCCAGCCATCACATCTGCCTTCTAGGAGGGAAGAAGGAATCAGGGAGGCATGCTCTGTCTCTTTAAGGACACTTTTCCAAAGCCCAGCACAATACATGGTGTTTACGTCTTATTGGCCAGGACTTCACCCTGTGTTCACTCCTAGCTCTAAGCAAGGCTGGCAGCATCCATCTGAGGTCTCCTCGCACCAGGTTCAAGGCTCTGGCTGTGACTACCTGGTGCCTCCCGGGGAGGACTAGGCCCTGCCTGCCTCCCCTGGTCCTTGGGTGTGGTACCACGTGGGGTCTTAGCTTCTTGTATGGTAGCTCTCTAGTTACCCGATGTGGCCCCTCGGCTAGCGTTTCTGTTACCCATCAACACACCTAGCAAATGTCCTCAGACACAAAAAAGAAACTTCTTTCTACTTTTTTGGTTCTAGTCTTCCCTTCAGTTTTTACCTGGTAAATCTATAGTCTTGTCTATTTAGTGTTTATGTACATACGTACTTATGTATACTCATGTGTAAACTTGATAAAGAACGTACATGAGAACACATGTGAGCGGAATATAATCTTATTGTAGCAGGATATATAAATGTTGATATGTTCTTAGTATATTCATTTTTACTAAGTTTTTCCGCTTGGTTGTTTCCTTTTTTTTTTTTTTAAGATTTATTTGTTGATTTATTTTGACAGAGAAAGACAGAGAGCGTGCAGGTGCGCATAAGTAGGCAGAGCGGCAGGTAGAGGGAGAGAGAAAAGCAGGCTTCCCACTGAGCGGGGAGGCCGATGTGGGGCTCGATTCCAGGACCCCGGGATCATGACCTGAGCCGAAGATAGACTGTTAACCGACTGAGCCCCCCAGGCGCCCCATCCAGTTGATTGTTTTCAACAGCAGTGTTGGTCTGAATAGCCTAGGCCAATATTACTACAAATTGGGACTAACCCTTTACTTCCTAGGCCCTTCTCAAGCGGTCAGTTGATTTGAAGTCCTAAAATATTGCTCTCAAAGGTGCTGCGTCTCTAAAATGCTGAGATTCCAGATTCCTAGCGTTCCCTGACTTTGGGATTCCCGGGGCTTGGCATACTAGGTTTCCTAGGTCCGAGATTGGAAGGTCTGAGTCTTGCAGCCCTGTGACCACCGGGGGCTTCTGGAAGACTCACGGGGTGGGGGTCTGTGTGGAAACGGGGGTGGCACCCCAGGCATGGCGTCTGGGGGCATCTTGTCTTCTCACCTGCCTGGTGACTACCTTCTTAGGGACCCTCCCTCCTTGGTCGCCAGCCCCGCGTTAGGCCCCCAGTGAGTGCTGTGTCAGAAGGAGGTCAGGTGGGCCCACACTGGAAAGAAAAGGTTTGGGACTCACCGTCCGCTGTGCTTGCCTCCGCAGGATCTTCATCATCTGGGTCATCAGCAGCTGGTTCCGCCGAGGGCCGGCCCCTCAGGACCAGGCGGGCCCCGGAGGAGCCCCTCGCGTCGCCAGCCGCAACCTGTTCCCCAAAGACACTTTAATGGTAACCGCTGGCTCGGAGGCCAGACTCGGGAGACAGCTGCGTAGGGGAGGGTGTGAGGGGGTGACATGGGCAGTTGGGACGGACCGGTCCCTGGTCACTGTCAGCTGGGCACGGGTCCGGGCTTGAGGAGCTCCAGATTCATCCTTAGCCCCTGAGACCGGTGTCGCTCTAGCAGCACCCCGAGGAGAAAGTAAATTCTTTCTTTAGGTTTGTGGGGAAGAGGGACAGAAAAGGGTTCACTCAGTTGTTGAAAAACTGTTCTAACGGCATCCTCACGTAATTTGTTTCCAAAGTACGTTCAGGTCTTAAAAATTGCACAGGGAGAAGAAGAAAACAAGTTGCCCAGGGAGGTGTGCAGGGACAGGAAGGGAAGGAGGGGGGGAGAGAGAGAGTGGGGAGCCGGGCAGAGCAGCCCCGAGAGCGAGAAGAGGGAGGCGTATGCTGTCCTGCCAGGTCCCAAGGGGCCGGGGCTTGGGATTCAAGAGCCCCTGCAGTAAGTGCCCAGACCCCAGTAATCGAGACTTCTCCTGCCTCTCGCTTCTCTGCAGCTCTGGGAACCCCGACTGCACAGCATGCCAGTTAGTGGGGGCGACCACTGCTCAGAGAGGCTGTCCGCGGGCCTTCAGGGCTCTGTTCAGAGACGGCCACGGGCGCCTGAGGAGGGAGGGCGCTGAGGGCTGGCTCTCCACTCCCCTAGCTTTTCCGGAGTCCGTTAACCCTCTCGCAGCTCTCTGCTGGGCGTTCTCTGTGAGCCTGCAGAGCTCTGACCAAGCAGGCTGTAAGAGAAGGGAGAAGACCTTTCAAGGAGACTTGATCCTTTCTGACCCCAAATTCTACCTTTGTTTTGTTGTTTTTAAAGTAGAAACAATGGGGCTCGAATTCAGTTTGCATGCCCTACCGACCGACCGAGCCCATCAGGTGCTGAGCCCAAATTCTAACTGGCAGGCCGGTCATCCTTCCAGTGTTTTTTTTTGCTCACGGATGCCACAGACTCAGACCAGGACAGCCGTGGTGGGGGTGGAGGAAAGAGAAACTGGGTTCTCCGCCCGGGCTGCTGTTCTTCCCCGGCCCCCTCTCCACTCCCCGCGCACAATCAGTCATCTTAGTGTGCTGACCGCTGCCCCGGCTCTTGGTCTGCTCGCTCTTCGGCTGCTGCCCGAGGCCCTCAGCAGCCGCCCTGAGCTCCCTCCCTGCCCCGCTCCCCTGCCCGCAGAACCTGCACGTGTACATCTCCGAGCACGAGCACTTTACAGACTTCAACGCCACGTCAGCGCTCTTCTGGGAGCAGCACGACCTCGTGTACGGCGACTGGACTAGCGGCGAGAACTCTGACGGCTGCTACGAGCACTTCGCCGAGCTCGACATCCCACAGGTGCGGGCGGCTCCAGGGCTGTGCTCCTCCTGCTGGAGGACCTCTTCTTGAACCGGCTCCTGGTCCTGCACCTCGAGTTCGGGCTCTGAGCCTGGCGCTGCTGCTGTTCCCATGCTGTGTGACCACAGGGAGGCCCCGGAGGTCTCTGGGCCTTGGCCTCCCCATCTGAAAAATATAAATAGGGTTGGAATTGGCCTCAGATCCTCCCAGCTACCTCCAAGGGCGTGTAAACCTGTGCTTTAAACCAGAAAAGGATTAGGAACTGACCTTGGGGGTGGACCAGGCAGCCCTGTTTGAAAGTAGTAGTTAATACCGATGGAACACTTACTGTGTAGGGCATCAAGCTAGGCCGACTGGTGGGAACCTCCCTGCTGCCTTAGGAAGTGGTCCCTATCCTCTCTGTTTGACTGACTGATAAGGAAACTGAAGTACAGAGAGCTTGGGTGACATACAAGGTCAGAGATCTTGTGAGAAATTTGAACTCAGGTGCTCTGGACTCCGGCATCCCCAGGCTCAAATCCTGCCTCTTCCAGGAAGCCTTCCTTGACAGTCAAGCTCAGGCAGTGGATCCTCTCTGGGCTTCTGCATCCAGGCCTGTGCACTCTGGGTTGTCACTCCCAGAGCTGGTTTGGTCACTGTTGTGTCCCCAGCTCTGCTCAGCATGGGACCAGTACATCAGCAAATACACCAGTCAGTGAATGTGATGAATCAGTGGGTGGTGATACCTCTTTGGGGCTACCCTCTCATTCACTTCTCCCCAGCAGGTCTTCTCCTCGGCCCCTGGGGGCAGGGGGCATGTCTGCTCCATCTGGGTGCCTGGAACCAGGGTCTGGGCTCCTGTCTTTCTGAGGCAGGTGGGATAACTCTGCCCGAGTGGTTCCACCAAGACCTCCGGCCGGCCTCCAGAGCCCTCCCTGAGATGCGATCCCAGAAAGGGCAGCAAGTCGGATAGCGGAAGCTGCTCCCAAGCATGCCAGTCTAACCCCCCTTCCCAGGTTTGGGGCAGGAGGTGGCTCAGTTGTGGCTGATTTTAATTCACTATTTGCATTTCCCATGCAGGGCCACAGGGGAAGCACCAGGTTTGGTCAGAAGTGAAAGGGCGGGGGGGGGGGGGGCGGGGTGGAGCCTGGCCAGAGCCTTTCCCGGGGTTTCTGTGGGAAAAGCAAGGCAGGCAGGGGAAACAGCTTAGGACTGGCTCCTTCGGATGTCAGATGTCAGTGGGCTGTCGGCTAGAGGGGTGGTCCCCAGCTGCATGTACCCTGTCCTGGGTGATTTAGGGAAGCTTAGTGTATAAGAGTTATTAGATCAAGAGAGTAGGGGGAGTGTGGGCTTGGGATAGGCTGGTTTGTATACGAAAGTTGTGTTCAAAGGCAGGTGAGTTGTTTCTAGGAATTCGGAGCTCTGGAAGGGGCAAGTCTCCCCAGCCAGCTAAGAACCCCTCCTCCCTCCCCCCACCCCATCACCCCTCCACGCACACCGTCCCAAGGTGTTAAAACAGTAAAATATACAAAATATGATGAGCACAGAGGCGGGCTTAAAAGGCAGGGAAGTGAGGGGGACGAGTAAATCCAAGTTCTGAACGGAGCTCCGATGGAGGCCTCCGATTGGCCTTGGCTGTCCCCTCGGGGCCTCTGGCAAGTGGCCACCCTCTTGGCTTTCCTCATCTGTAACAGGTAGAGGTGAGACTAGTCCTGGTCCCAGGGAGGTAGTAGGTGACAGGCACAGGCAGAGCGGGGGACACAGATGGGGAGAGGCAGAGCCGCACAGGAGCCCACAGACTGGGTTCATATCCACTCATTCACCATGTTACACAATCCCTGTGTGATGCCTGTGGCCTTGTCTGGAAAATGGGGGTCGTCACACCACGTGAAGTGTCAGGTTTACGTGTGTCAGTTACACAAACGTGAGCACGCTGGGTTTGGTGGGGAGCACCTGAAGTGCTGTAGCGGGGCCCTGGCCTTCATTTTACTGTTGAGTGGGGTGATTACTGGCATTTATCGACCTCCTGGGTGCTCTCGGATAGTCTTCTCGGCACTGTTTACCTGCAGGGCGCAGGCAGGCGTGGAGGCCCGGCTGGGCGAGGTGGAGCCTGGGGTTCCCACAGCCAGCGTGTGCTCCTGCGGGGACTCCGGTCTCAGCGGGTGTGACGTGAGCAGTTTGCTCTCGGTCGCTCAGCTCCACCGCCCACCCAAGCGCTCAGTCCCAAGGAGCCCGGGGTGGTGAGGCTGCGGGGCCTGGCGCTGGGAGGGGCTTCAGCGTGTCCTTACTCCCTGTTGGCCCGCCTTGCAGAGCGTGCAGCAGAATGGCTCCATCTACATCCACGTCTACTTCACCAAGAGTGGCTTCCACCCAGACCCCCGGCAGAAGGCCCTCTACCGCCGGCTCGCCACGGTCCACATGTCACGGAGTAAGCACCCCTGCTGTGCGGCGGGGACCCCACCCCCCCCACCCCCACCCTGCCCCATGCCAGGCCCACCAGGGCAGGTGGGAGGCCCTGGCCCAGGGAGGCTGGGGTTGGTGGGCTGGGCTCAAGCCCCATCTACCTTCTGTGCCTCTGTGGACACAGAGGCATGGACGTCTGCGCATGGACGGGAGAGGAGGCAAAGAGCAGGCAGAGAAAGGGACTATTGAGGGGCAGGGGACAGTGTTCCTAGAAGAGTGGGGCCGGCTCGTGCTTGCTGCCAGCCCTGGTCAGAGCAGACACTCAAGGATGGTCTGTGAAGGAACAACAGAAGGAGTGAGCAGGGCAGACAGGAGGGCCTCGGCCCTGCTGGATCCAGTGTGAGGTCTGTAAATGCGTCTGTGTTACCCCAGACCGTGCGAACAGGAGCTGCGCAAATGTGCCGCCCTCGGGAGGCCTTGTGTGGCGGAGCCTGGCTCCCGGGTGGCCCGTTCGGCGGGTCCCGTGTGAGGGCACTGTGAGGGCTAGGCAGCCAGACGAGGTCCGCCCTTCTCTCTCTGGCTGGCCACCCAGCCATCCCGACTGTGAGGACAAACCCCGGGGACTGTGAGCGACCCCAGGAAGCCTTGGGTCAGGGCAAACCGTTTGCCACCTCCGACGTGGCCCAGCAGTGACCGGGGATTTTCTCTGCCCAGAGCATCGCGTTCCGTTTCATCTGTTCTTGCACAGCCATGGTTCAAAATTCAAGTAATTCAACAAGACCGTGCAAGTCCTCAGTCTCCTGTTCAGCCCTCACCTCCCCCTCCCCTGCCCCACCCCCCACAGCCACCACCTTCAACCTCCCGTCGCTGTTTCTGTGCTGCCTAACCTCTGGAGCTCCCCCGGACCAGCCCATACGGCAGTTGCTTGGTTTTTCCAGTTTGATGTATTTTCTCTGGACTTCCCCCTTTGGAAGAGAGAACCCCAACCCAGGAAGGCGATTTGGGGGAGCTAAATATTCAGTTTTTAGGTGCTTTGGAGCACGTGGCTTATTGGCATCGGAGTCCTTTTCCCCTTCCTGTCCAACTTCTCGTTTGGATCAGTCGTGGTCGTGTGCTTTTCCTCCCTCTTTGTCCTTGGGTCCACTGTCTCCTGACTGGCAGCCCCGGGGATCTCTCACCATGCTTGCGTTTCAGCAGATCTAGAGACTCAATCAGCGGCTCCCTCAGAAAGTTCCCGTTGCCCCGCCGTGAATCCCGTATGCCCGCCTCGCTTTTGTTTCCTTGCGCCTGGGATTTAGTTGCCATCCCTCCGGCTGTTTCTGTGCGGGGCCGTGATAGAGGTGCCTCTGCTTGGGTGGGTTAGGCCTTCCCTAATTTCAAGGGTATAAAAATATCCCAAAGGATGATAATTTTTTTATTGTCCTCTGTAGTGGACAAAACAAACAGTTGGTGAACCTATATCAGTCTCCACGGCTGGTCTGGAATAGTCCCCTGTGTGTGCCGAGCCCTAGTCTATGAGCGTGTCTGTGGGGTGTGATCTGCCCAGCTGGCTTCCATTGGCGGGGTCTGTAGGCAGAGGCGAGCACAGCCAAGTGTGGTTTGCACAGGTAGTCTCCACAGCCACGGGCCCATGAGCGGCGTGGAGCAGGGATCCTGCTTAAATGTGCCTGACGCCTCAGAGGTTCCCTTGGCCGTGACCCGGGGGAGCGGCTGCTCCCTGGCATCCCATGTGCCCCCGGTCGACGCCACTGTTCTCTTCTGTGGTTTGGCCTTTGGTGAGCATGGTCTGTAGCAAGGCGTGGTTGAGGTCACATCCACGGTCAGTGTGATACATGTTGACGTGGTCTGCAAAGGAGGATCTGCAGCCCCTGGACCGGAAAAGCCCACTAGGATCCTCCAGGCCTCCTTCTCCCGTTTCTCAGCTGGAACCTCTTGGAGCAGGACGGGAAGAGACTCATAGCTGGCCACACGCCGAGTCCAGAGGGAAGAAGTATGGGATCAGAGAAGCCCCGTTTCTCCCCAAAGGGCCCATAGCAGTACCTAGAGCAGCATGGTCCCATATATACAACGCCAGCCCTGCACATCCGTTATGCACTCTAATTAGTGGCCATTGAATTCAACATGTTGTCATTTCAACATGTAATCAGTGTAAAAAATTAGCAAGATACCTTACATTCTTCTTTGCATTAAGTTTCGAAGTCCACTGTATGTTTTGCCCTCCCAGCAGATCTTGGTTCGGACTAGCCACATGGTCAGTGGCCGTAGCCTCATGTGGCCACGACTTTACTGGCTGGTACGGTTCTAGAAGCTGTAACTCCAAGAAAAGGTGATTCTTCCCCTGACAGAAACCAGGTCCACCTCATGTTACAATCCAATCTGAATGCCCCCTAGTTGTAGAATGTTCTCCACTTGAGCCAAAGCCTCTCTGCTCCTGGGGCTGGGTTGCGCACAGCTCCTCCCTTCCCCAGACAGCCTCTCCCAGGTGTGGAACAGCAGCAGAGCGCGTCCCCCTGCAAGGTTTCCTCCAGGATGCCCACCCTCTGGTGTTTCCTGTGCTCCCTGGAGGTGGGGGCAGGTTCTCACGTGAACAAACACGGTAGAAGTGGGGGGTAGCGTTCATGTTAACAAGAAGGAGCAGCACGCCCTGGGCTGAAACCGAAGCCCAATTCCCGGAAGCATTTTTGAACTTGAGCTCATCCATAGACTCCAAAAGCCCCGAGCCCTGGTTCGGGGTGGGAGGGATCTGGGCCCTGTGGTTTGTGAAAGTGTGACTGGCAGGGACGCTGCCTGGCTGTGCTCTTCACAGTAGTCCTGCCAAGAGGAGGCGGTGCTTTGAACCCCCCTCCCCAGAGGAGGGACTAAAGCCCAGGGAAGTGACCTACTCACCAGCGTCCCTCAGGGAGACAGAGCCAGGATGTGACCCCGGAGCCCCTGTTCCTGGCCAGCTCCCTTTCCCATTTCCCCATTTCTCCCGGCCCCAGAGGGGCAAGATGAAGTCACCAGGGGGCAGGCCTTGGTTCATCTTAGCGTAAGGAAGAGCTGAAAAGTACCAGGCCAGGGTGGTGGAGGGGAGATGGGACGTAAGCAAGTACTGGCCTCCTTTTCCTGGCAGGTGTTGGTTGGCAGGGTGGCGGGTAGCCTGCAGCCCACCTGGCCCCCGCAAGAGGAAGTGCAGCGTGCTCCTGGCTCGGGAGTCACTGTGTAGTATTTCTCACATTGGTGGCTCAGGCCTTGTCTAGAGCTGTCCGCAGCTCTGTTATTCATGGGTTCTACTTGTCAGTCGTGGGGTTCGCAGACTGGAGCAGGCAGAGAGCAGACAAGCCAGCTGATGGGGAGGTGAACTTGGGTCCGGGATAAAAGGTGGTGAGGGAAGGGGCACCTGGGTGGCTCAGTGGGTTAAGCCTCTGCTGAGGTCATGATCTCAGGATTCTGGGATTGAGCCCTGCATCGGGCTCTCTGCTAAGTAGGGAGCCTGCTTCCTCCTCTCTCTCTGCCTGCCTCTCTGCCTGCTTGTGATCTCTGTCAAATAAATAAATAAAATCTTAAAAAAAAAAAAGTGGTGAGGAAGATGGAAATGGTGAGTGGGGCGGGCAGGGAAGCCTGCAGAAGAGGAGCAGTTCACCAGGGACCGGAGGGCTTTGAAGGAGCCTACCGGGAAGGTTCTGGCTGTGGTGGATGTGTGCCAGGGAGATGGAGCCACACCTCCAAAGGCCCAGGGCTGGCAGATTTGAGGAAGGAGGTGGGCGAAGAAGGAAGGCGGTCAGTGGGCCATGGTGAGCGTCGCAGATGCCCTGCTTGGGGAGCGGGAGCCTTCTGGGCTTCTGGAGCAGCAGGACGTGAGCAGACACTTTGTTTAAGAGAATGGTTGTTTGTGTGGAGAGCAGGTCGTGGGGACAAGAGTGGCCACCAGGAGTCTGGTGAGGACTGTGGCCGTTGGGAGGGGGACGCCGTGGCTGGCCCGCAGTGGGGCCCCGTTGGTGGGAGGAGTGGTTGGAGGTGAGACGCGTGCTGCGGGCTGTCCCTGGAACGGCCGATGGAACGTTTGGAGCAGTTTCTGGAGAGAGGAGACGCCAGGTTTTTGCCTGGGGCAGTTGGGCAGGTGTTGGTGTCCCTGCCAAGATGGTGAAACGGACGGGATGAGGTCCGAGAGGGCACCTCAGGCTCTCTGGCTCCCGTTGCTGTCCCCTTGTTTTGGGGTGCAAGAGTGCAACCACGAGACAAGCGAGTGGCTGGTGCCAGCTCTCCTGCCTGCCCTCTTGCCTCCGCCTCCCTCCTACAGTGATCAACAAATACAAGCGCCGGCGATTCCAGAAAACCAAGAACCTGTTGACGGGAGAGACAGAAGCCGACCCAGAAATGATCAAGGTGAATGTGAGCGGGGCCGTGGGGCCTTGGGCAAGCGTCTGGGCCCTTCACAGCCCCGCAGCCAGCCCCCGGGGTCCCCCTTGGGCGCTGCCACCGAGCAGAGCTGCTGTGGAGGCTGGGTCAGGCTGCCTCACCGGCAGGGGCGAGCTCTCCTCTCTGGAAGCTGGGTGGGAATCCCTGCCAACTCTCAGGACGGGGCGGCTGGGCGGGGGGTGGGGGGGGGGGCAAGGGCGTGGCAGCCAGCAGCCACGCAGCAGGTGCTTAGGCGCTTCCCACCAGCCCCAGCGAGAAGGTCCTGTCACACTGTTCCATCTTCAGACAAGGAGACTTGGCCCAAGTGTCACATCCAGGATGCGGCGGGCCCCAGAGTCCAGGCTCAGCCCGACCCAGAGCAGGCGGCTGATGGTGGGCCCAGAGCAGGAATCCTATGTGGCAGGCTGAGGGCGCTGGGGTGTGAGCCTGTGCTGGCAATTAGAGCCTTCCTTTCTCCCCGGCGAGGGGAGGGATGGGATGGCAGGCGTGGCCCCCAAGCACAGGCCGCATGTGGGTCCCACATCCGTGCTGTCACGAGGCTGGGCTTCGCAGCCTGGCATGTGACCCCGTCCACATTCTTGGGCCTCAGTGTCCTGCTCTGTTACGTGGCTGGGGGGAGGGCGTGGGGAGATGCTGTGGAGGCCGGCCTGGGGATCATCTGGGGTAAGCCCTTGGCCAGCTGTCACTGTGGGGGGTGCCCTTCTGCTGTTACAATGTCACGGGAGACCGCAGGGAGAAGTGGGAAGGTGCCTCGGAGGCCTCCCTCCCCCAACCCCGCCTCACCCCATCTTCCCTCAGAGGGCTGAGGACTATGGGCCCGTGGAGGTGATCTCCCACTGGCATCCCAACATCACCATCAACATCGTGGACGACCACACGCCGTGGGTGAAGGGCAGCGTGCCACCGCCTCTGGACCAGTGTGAGCGCCCCCCCCCCGGGCCCCAGCCCTGACTCCCTGTGCGATCTGCCTGAGTCTCTACCACTCCCGGTCTCCCTGCCTGCTCCCCGCCTGCCCCCCTGGCACTCCTCTGTTTCTCCTCCCTATCCTGTACTTCCCGGTGACCCCCGCACTGACCCCCGGGTGCCCAAACCCATCCTCTAGCAAGTCTCACCTGGCCCATGAGCTGTGACCAACTTTGGAAGTCAGGACAGCGTCCCTGAGAAACCTGGATTCCTAACTTCTCTTACAAAACCCTGATATGTGGCCATCGCAGGGCAGCCATGGGTTGGAGTGGAGCCACAGACAGCCCCTTCAGGTGGGGCCTGTCCGGCCCTCTCTACCCTGTCCCCTCCATGGAGGTCAAGCAGCTCTTCAGCTCCCTGTGGTGTAGCTGAGAAGTGTCCCCTGTTCTCTGGTCTCTGTCAGAGGTCCCCAGGGACATCTGAATCTGCCACCTTTGGCCTTCGAGGCCCAAGGGATGTCTCCACCCTCTTGGGTGCCGGCGGCCTCCAGCCCCGCTGAGTGGTGCCCCTGCCCCACGTGCCCACAGATGTGAAGTTCGACGCCGTGAGTGGGGACTACTACCCCATCATCTATTTCAACGACTACTGGAACTTGCAGAAGGACTACTATCCCATCAATGAGAGCCTGGCCAGCCTGCCGCTCCGTGTCTCTTTCTGCCCGCTCTCGCTCTGGCGCTGGCAGCTCTACGCCGCCCAGAGCACCAAGTCACCCTGGAACTTCCTGGGGGACGAGCTGTATGAGCAGTCAGATGAGGAGCAGGACTCGGTGAAGGTGAGGCAGGACGGGGGCTTTCCAGCCCCTTCCTGGGCTGCACGAGGGGAAGAGGAAGTGGGCCCGCCAGCAGCCTGGGGACCTCCAGCCCAACATTCCTGCCCAGTTTCACAACCTCCCGGGCCCCCTCCCCACAGCAGGCCCCGGCTGGCTCTGGCGGTCCTGTCTCCAAGGCTTTCTGGGGACCTCCTTGTCATCCTTGTCATGGCTTTTCTGTCGGCTCAGCCAGGCCTTCAGGTCTGGACCTGCATCCCTGTCCCCACCCCAGCCTGTCTCCTTGATCCTGGGCTCTGACTCCGAGTCTCTGCTCTCTTTAGCTGCGTCCTTGAATATCTTCTGTTCCCACCTTTCTCTTGGCCTGTGACTGTGATCTGGAGACTCGTCTGTGCCTCCCTGAGCTTGTTTTCGGGGCTGAGTTTCCAGTCCTCACCCTAGCTGTCCCTTCATCTGTCTCGGTCACCTTCCTCTCGCCCTGTCACTGTCTCTCCACCCCCCCGCCCACCCCTGCCTGTCTGCACAGCACTTGCTCGGCCCTCCGTGCCCCTCTGCCTGACCTCACCTGCTGTCCTACTGACTGGCATGCTTTCTCCTTCCCTGGGGCAGCCCCAGGGCTCAGGGCCTCTGAGATCCAGGGGAAGGAGAACGGGGCTGGCTAATGAAGGTGCCGCAGTGGTCAGCTCTGGGCAAGGGCACAGCCGTGCTCACAGGCCTCGCCCCCCACCCCCACCTCCAGGTCGCGCTCCTAGAGACCAACCCCTACCTGTTGGCGCTCACCATCATCGTGTCCATCGTGCACAGTGTCTTTGAGTTCCTGGCCTTCAAGAACGGTAGGGTGGGACTCTGGGGCCAGTGGGAGGCCATGTGGGGCTAGCGATAGGAGGGTGGGGGGTGGGGCCTGCCGTCTATGTGGGGTCTCTCTCAGCCCCACTCTCCAGAGGCCTGAGGAGCTGGGGAAGGTAATGGCCCTGAAACTCCCAGCCCAGAAACTCCCATCCTGCGGGTGTGGCGCCGGGGAAGGAGCTGGCCTGCTGCTCCGGCAGAGGCCGGGATGGCGCCACCAGGAAGCAGGGCCGGGGAACTCCAAGGCTGCGATCAACCAGGGAAGCCCCCGCGCTGCTCCTGCTGCCCTGCACAGCAGGCTTTTCTTTGGGGGAGGCCCCTCAAGGTTGAGTGCATGGGGCCCACCTGAGTGGGGTGGTGACAGCCCTGTCCCCAGAAGGCCCCTAGGTTGCAGAGGCCAGCAGTGCTGATGGCCAGCGTTTGAGGGGGGCCTGGCCAAGTGCCAGGCATTGTTCTTAGCGCCCTCGTGGGTCAGCTTGTGGCGTCCCCATGGCCCCGGCCCCGCGAGGAAGCCTGTTACTGCTTCTGTGCTTGCAGGTGAGGAAGTGGAGATTCAGAGAGGCTAGGGAACTTGCCCACAGTCTCACGGCTCCCAAGTGACAG
This sequence comes from Martes martes, assembly GCF_963455335.1. NCBI lineage: Eukaryota > Metazoa > Chordata > Mammalia > Carnivora > Mustelidae > Martes > Martes martes. The sequence continues at coordinate 48,570,078 of NC_137905.1, forward strand.
AGCCAGAATTGGGACCCAGGAGGGGGCTCCGACACCCACTTTCCCCCTCTAAGCCCATGTGGGCCACTTCGTCCTTCCCTCCAGGGGCACGGGTCTGCGGGAGGCCTGTTGCCCTACAGCTTGTGGAGCAGCAGCCCTCATGGGTGTTCGCGTTATTAAGACAATGCTGCCGCGATCGAGCATTACCTTCCAGAAGTTAACATCCAAACTGGACAGTAGGCGGTGCCGCCCACCAGGAGGGAGGGAGTTGTTAGCTGTGCCTGGCCACGCCTGCTGACTTCCAGCCTGGTGGCCTGCGGTCCCACTTCCTTCTGAGAGACAAGGGCACAGAGGGTACGGTCCCTCGCCCGAGGTCACCCAGTGGGGGCCTGGGCCGCTGGTGCCTTTACACCCTGTGCTTGTTGCCTCCGTGGTCTGAGGCAGGACTCAGATCTACCAGCCTCCAGCAGAACTCCATCTCCAGATCCATTCTTCCTAGTCAGGACTTAGGGGGGCTCTAGGAGTGTCCCCGCTGAGGTCTCCTCAGGGCCCGATGGTCTGATGGGGGGTGGGGCAAGCCTGCCGAGTGTGTCGGAGCTCTGGAATCGGAATCACAGTGGGTGGGCGGCCTTGCCTGCCGACGCAAAGCCAGCCCTGTGTGACCCTGGGCCTGGCTCTGCTTCCACAAGGCAGGCATCGTGGTGGGCCGGCCGTGGCCGCCATGGCTGTGGGCGTTGGACAGCGCTGGTACCCGCTTTGGCCCACGGGAGGCCAGGGCTCAGAGACGGACTGCCTGGCCCTGTGGGTGGGGGTCCACCAGGGGCACGGGAAGGAGGTCTGGTTGGGGACCAGACGTCAGGACCTTATCTGTACCCCAGGAGTGTCTGAGGTCCTTCTGGATTTCAGAATGGTGGGCTGGAGGAGCTGGTCTCGAAGTGTACATCCCAGAGCCTCCTGTCCAGGAGAGCATGGCACCAGGTGGACAGCCTGGTTCTGGGGTCGTGCGCACCTGGCTCACATCCAGATTCTGCCAGGGCGGGCTCTGCAACCTGAGGAACGGGGCTTCCCTGACCAGCCTCCGCTCCTGGCGTGTGGCAAGCACAGGACATGGCAGGGGCAACCGTCCCTGTCCCTGCAGCCACCATCCTGTCGACTGCTCTGGTGGTGCCTGTGAGGCAAAGACTCTTCATGGAAGGGGATGGTGGTGTGCACCCCACCCCCTTGGCAGACCCAGTGCCATGTTGGGGTTCTGAGGAGGACGGGACCTGAGGGAGCTGCGGGAGGGACTCGGAGGTGCCCCAGCTCGGCTTCACCCCAACTCTTGTGCAGATATCCAGTTTTGGAACAGCCGGCAATCTCTGGAGGGCCTGTCCGTGCGCTCCGTCTTCTTCGGCGTTTTCCAGTCTTTTGTGGTCCTTCTCTATATCCTGGACAACGAGACCAACTTCGTGGTCCAGGTCAGCGTCTTCATCGGGGTCCTCATCGACCTCTGGAAGATCACCAAGGTCATGGACGTCCGGGTAAGGCCGGGCCACTGTGCTGTTGTGGGGGCCGCTGGGGGCTTGGAATGGGGGTTGTCTGCCCCAGCCAGACCCTGGAGCTGGCCTCTGGGGGTTTCCCAATGCCTGTCGCACTCCCAGGACCAAGGGGATTTTCGCACCAGGGGATTTTTTGGGTCACTCGTGGGGCAGGGGAACTGGGAACAGGGCAGGGGCTGGAGCTGGCGTGGGAGTGTGAGCCAGGGTGACAGCTGACCACGGCCTCCCTCCCTATCTGCAGCTGGACCGGGAGCACAAAGTGGCAGGACTCTTTCCCCGCCCAACCTTCAAAGACAAGTCCACGTACATCGAGTCCTCGACCAAAGTATATGATGATGTGAGTGTCCCCCACAGTGGGCCCCCGGGAGGGTCTCCAGGCACCCACACACCCCAGACCAGGAGAGGGGCAGTGGGTGGGGTCCGAGGCATCTGCCTGACAACTGCCAGGCCTGTCCATTCTTTATGGCCTGGGTCACACCCTCCAGGGTTCCGGGCCTGCCGTGTATACTTCCTGTCCAAGTCCAGAGTTCCCAGGGCCACCTGGAAATTCCCCTGGTCTGGCCTGCCAGACCAGGTGTGGGTGGGTGAGGGTGGGGAGCAGGGGTGCCAGCCCCGCCCTGTGCCCCACAGATGGCGTTCCGGTACCTGTCGTGGATCCTTTTCCCGCTCCTGGGCTGCTACGCAGTCTACAGCCTCCTGTACCTGGAGCACAAGGGCTGGTACTCCTGGGTGCTCAGCATGCTCTATGGCTTCCTGCTGACCTTCGGTGAGCAGCCCCCTGCCACGCTCGGCCCTCCTGCGTGGGCCAGACTCAGCAGCACACGTTCCTGGGTCCACACTAGGTCATGCAGGGGGCCAGCTGGGGTCCTGTCAGCCTGGCCCTGCCCTCCTCATACTCCTGGTCCCATGCGGGAGAGACTCATCCCCAGACGGGGACGACCCCGGGTGGGCAGGGGTGGCACGTGAGGAGCCTCGGAGGGGTGCCCGGCCTAGTGGGCTGGGGAGGACTTCCATGAGGCCATGCATAGTGCATTGCAGTCATTGTCCTCGGGGCCCCTTCAGAGTAGATGAGCCGACAGGCATGTTGCAGCACGTGGCAAGTGCTGCGAGGGGCTGAAGTTAAGGGGGTTGGGGAGACCTCTCTCGGGAGATGGTATGCACATTGAGGCCCGAAAGATGCCCGGGGGGCTGGTGAGGAGGCTGCGGTAAGACTTGCCTGGGCGCGGGAGCGGCAGGGCGGCCAGGGCTGCCAGAGGACAGCGCAGGGACAGAGACCAGATGTGCAGTCAGAGAGGTTGGGGGTCAGGGCACCCCTTCCTCTGCTCATGGGGCTCCTGCCGTCATCACCGCAGGCTTCATCACCATGACCCCGCAGCTCTTCATCAACTATAAGCTCAAATCTGTGGCCCACCTGCCCTGGCGCATGCTTACCTACAAGGCCCTCAACACCTTCATCGACGATCTGTTTGCCTTTGTAATCAAGATGCCCGTCATGTACCGGATAGGCTGCCTGCGGGACGGTGAGGGCTGTGGGGCGAGGGGGGCGCCCGCTCTGGCCTCGGGGCTCAGTCCGGGGCTGCCGGGCGGGCCCCTTCCCTTCACACGGCCCCCCTCGCCCCGCCCCCAGATGTGGTCTTCTTCATCTACCTCTACCAACGGTGGATCTACCGCGTCGACCCCACGCGGGTGAATGAGTTTGGCATGAGTGGCGAGGCCCCGACGGCAGCCGCCCCTGTGGCCGAGGCCCCGACAGCAGCAGCAGCAGGGGCCCTCCCACCCCCACCCGCCCCGGCCCCCACCACAACCGCCGCCGCCGACAGGGAGGAGGCCTCTACGCCCCTGCCCGCCAAGCCCACCCCAGGGGCCAGCTCCGCCAGCGAGCCCCAGGAAGCCCCTCCAAAGCCAGCAGAGGACAAGAAAAGGGATTAGCCGCCCCTGGTCCTCCTCTTCCGCTCCGGCTCCTGGTGACCATCACCCCTCCCCCTGCTGCCCCGGCCCCCGTCGCCTCCCCTCCCTGTCGCCCTTTCCCTGGACAGATCGGGCCAGGGCGGCGGGAGGCCCCCCTCGGGCCGGAGCCCAACGTGTGTCGCAGGGGCCGGGGCAGGCCAGGGCACGTTGTCTGTGGAGGCGCCGTCTGTCCGTATGTTCCTCTGTGTTTCTAGCCATCTCACCCTGCCTGCCCAGCACCATTGGGAATCATGGTGAAGCGACGTGGCGCTGCCGAGGTGGGGGGGCCCGGCGGGGGAGCGGCTGGGGCCCCTCTATGGGACGCCCACGACCATTTGTCATCTTGTCCCTTGTCCCCTGGCCACGCCCCTCCTCCCAGACCGCCGCCCTTTAACACAGTCTGGATTTAATAAATTCATATGGGTGTTTAACTTAAACTCAGCAACCCCCCTCGTGCCTGCCTTCCTCTGCCACCCTCCGGGGGGGTAGCTTCACCCGGGCTGGGGGTGGCTGTCCTTGGGTCTGCGAGGGAGACCTGCAGGGTGCAGGACACAGTAAAGTGGGAGACAGGGACCCCCCGGGGCCAGGCCCTTCTTACCCTTCTCCCCCTCTCAGCAGCCTTCTGAGGGGCTTCTGTAACTGTCCCCATTTTGCAAATGGGAAGCTGTACGCTGGGACCTTCTTGTACAACGAGGCTGTGTCTGGTCAGCCGTGGCTCAGAGCCCTGCCTGTGCCCACTGATTGTCTCCTGGCCTCAGGAGTAGACACCCGCTGTCCTGATCATTTCCCGTCAGAATAACTTGTTCAGTGGGCCCCACACACTGGACACATAAACCTTGCTTCTCTGGGCCTATGAGCTCTCTGGCCAGGTTGCTGTAGAAGTATCGGGGCGAATCCTTAGGCAGAGGGGTGTGCCTGGCTGTAGAGCTCTCGACCTGTTGGGGCAACCTGAGCATCCTTGGGGCTGCCTGCCCTGAGGACCTGGCCAAGACCTTAGTGCATGGTACGCATGTCTTCCCAACTACCTGGGTGCTGGGACTTTCACCCACTTTATAGACGGGACATAGGTCTCTGGGTGTCCCTGTGTTCCGAGGGTCTGGGACCCCGCGTTTCCAGATTTACTGTTTTGGGAGGTGGCCTCATCAACACTGTGGGGAGAGGAGGCCCCGGGGCTGAGGACCACACCAGGCCCCAGCTGCCACCCCGCCCCGCAGAGCCCAGCAGGGAATCCGGGATCTCCTGGGAGGCGTTAGCACACACACAGCCCCGAGCACCACATGTACACACACAGGACAGCGGGCTCCTCCTCTCCTCAGGTAGCCAGGGACCCACTCTGCTCCCTCCCCTGCTCTGCCTCATTTCACAGTTGCCAGCCAGTGCCCTGCCGGGCTTCTGTCCTGCGACTCCAGGAACCAGGGAGGCTCTCAGGCCCCCTGGACTCACTGGGCTCCCCCTCCAGGCACACGTCCAAGACTTTGGCAAAGCCCCTCAGCTATAACCCGCACCCTCATCCCTCAGGAGCCTCACTTCTTCACTCCCCCTGAGAGCACCTGGTCCAGGCTATGCCCTCTTCTCCTGTCCCAGTCCTGCCCCTCCCATTCGCTCAGCTGCCAGAGGGTTTTCTAAAGCACAAATCTGACCCTACTGGGCCTCTGCCCAGAATCTACCGTGGTTCCCAGTACCCTTGGGAGAAGAGGCCAGGCCCCTAACTAATGAGCGAGACCTTGAGGGGATGGGCCTAACCCCTACACCCTGGTGCATCTCCCTTGTTTTAACCTGACATGATTGCTTACCTTCTGGCTCTAGACCCTGCTCTCCCATTACCTGGGACACCTTTGGGCACATAACTTTACCTTATCCTATGTGTCCTCCACATTGTGGTTCCAGTGTCTCTTCTTCCAGGAAGCCCTCCCTGACCACCTCATCTGGGACCCCCAGCTCCCTGAGCTCTCACACCCCAGCCCTGCCCGTTATGGGTCATGGCTGCCTGGAGACAGGTTATTCTCTGCTGGACTGAGCCTCGTGAGGACAGAGCCAGAGCTGTCTCAGTCACTGCTCTGTCCTCTGGGAATGTTTGCTGAGCACATGTTTGCACACTCCTGACTTTGAAAGACATATACATCCAGAAGCGTGGACCTTGATGAGGCCTGCATTTACACACTGGCAGAGAAACCAACATGCAGTCACTCCACACATTTTTCCTGAGCCCCTCCCATGCACGTTGCCCTGAGCTGGTGGGCGGGGGGGGGGGGCGTCTGCTTACACAGCAGGGACCAAGACAGCCTAGGCTTGCCCTCACAGGGCTCAAAGCCCAGCAGAAGCCCCAAGTGCTGAGGATTTCTGAACTGTCCCTCCAGTTATTCACCCAGTAAACAGTGGGGAGGCCCGATGTTTGCAAGGGGCAGGGGGGCATCAAGTGGGATCCGGGTCCTATTACAGGAGCTGCAATTCGATGTTCCTTACCAGAGCCAAACTCCAGTCTAAGGATTGTTTGTGGTTTGCTTCATTTATCAAATGTAATGTTATTCAGTGTCCCCATCCCCTGACAGGCATTCTGTCCTCTGGCCCACTACTTCTCAGCCTCCTTGTTCCCTGAGCGGGCCATGCGTGTTCCCACCTCAGGTCCTTTGCACTTGCTGTTCCCTGTGCCTCACACACTTCCCTGGATAGCCACATAGACCCTTCATCATTTCAACTTCGCTCAGCGTCATCTCAGACCCTCCCTGAACATCCTCCTCCAAACCGTATCCTCTAGACCCAATCCATATATTCTGCTTTATTCTGTAATGCCGTCATCACCACCAGACTTATGTATATATTTGCTTCTCTCTTTCCATTCGTCTCGCCCACCTTGAATTTCAGTGATGGCAGGGGCTTTTGTTTCTTGGGTTCTTTGCTGTGTCCCTGGCTTTTGGAATAGTACTCAGCACATGTAAGAACTATATGCAAGTGTCTGCTATTTTTAGTATCTCAGTTAATCCTCACAACCATCTTATGACAAGACCCATTTTACAGACGGGGAAACCGAGGCTCAGAGAGATGAAGTCAGTTGCCTGAGGTCACATGGCTGGTAAGTGGAAGACCTACGTTTCCTGATTCTGGACCCTCACATCATCACCTCTCTTGCAGTGCTCTTGTCCAATGCAAGACTACAGCCTGCAGGCCGAATCCAGCTTTTTCTAGTATTTGTGTGATTTTTACATGTTTAAGTGGTTGGGGAAAAAAAAAAAACCTCAAAACTATTTCCTTTGACATAAAAATTTGATACAAAGTCCAGATTTCAGTGTCCATAAAATGTCGTCGTATTGGAACAGGGCCACACTCATTGTTTCTGTGCTGTCTTTGGCCACTTTTTGTGGAAAAAATTTGCTCGATATTTTGCTGTACGGCAGTAGTTCTCCAGCTTGGGTGTGAGCTTTCTGCATCCCCTGAAGGGCTTAGGGCCACACTTTGAGACTGCAGCTGTACACGGTTCTGCTTCTCACAAGCAGACAGCCGGCCTGGCTTGGTGACTGCTCTGACCTGGCACACGACAGGTGCTCAATACGTGCATGCAGAATGAACCCATGAGGCCGTATGGTCATGCATGGAGAGACGAGGTGGACATTTTTAGGGAAGCAGACACAAGATGTCAAACCTTGGCTCTCTCTGGTCTGAGAGTGTTGGGCATCCAAGTTGGTTATTGGACACCTACTGTGTTCCAAGGACTATCCTAGGCGCTAGGGTTAGAGCAAGGAACAAAGCAGACAAAACCTAAAACTAGCATTCTAGCCATAAACGTTTAAGTATCTTCAACCCCAATTTACAGTTGAAGAAACTGAGGCATAGAGAGACTGGTTTTCCTAAAGATTATTACTACCAATGGCAGCTGGAGCCCTGGCAACCTCCTGATCCCAAAGTTTCCCTTACAGCCAGGGAAACAGCAGGTTCAGCTCCCGCTGGCAGACCTGGGGGGTGGGCCTCAGTTTCCCGACTTGTTCCATGGGTACGACGTGAGTGGCCCTAAGCAAGCCTCAGTCGTCTCCGCCAAAGCAATGGGCAGCGGCACGGGTCCAACCCCTCCCGTGCGCCCGGCCTCCCCTTCCCGGCCGGCCCCGCCCCCGCGGCCACGTGACGCGTGGGGGTTTTCCCGTTCCCCCCTAGCGTGACGTCACGATGGGGTGCGGGCCAATGGGCGCGCAGGCCGGCGGCGCCGGGGAATTCCGCCGCCCCGCCCCCGCCCGCCGCCCGCCCGGCCCGGCCCGGCGCCCCCCGCAGCCCCGGGCGCCGCGCGTCCAGCCCGGCCTGCGGCCCCAGCCCCTGTGCCATTCGTTCGACCCGCGATCGTCCTCCGGACCGTGCCGCCTGGCCGCCCGGCCTGCCCGCGTGTGTGTTTTGATCTGGGCCGGCCTCCGGGCCGTCCGTCCCCACTGGTCGGGCCATGCCGAGTCGCCGCGTCGCCAGACCGTCCGCTGCGCCGGAGCTGGGAGCCTTGGGTAAGCGGGACCCGGGTTCGGGAGAGAAGTCTGGGGCGGGACTGGAAATGCGGGGGTTCTGGGGGCCCGGAGTAGTTTGGGTGTTCCTACAGGAATCTAGGGGCTTTGGGGGACGAGGCTGAGGGTTCCAGGGACACTGTATCAGAGGGAAGGAAGGGGGCAGAGGATAGTGACGGGGTCCAGCCCAAGGTAAGAGGGAGGCGTCCCACTACAGAGTGAGAAGGGGGCGGGGCCTGACCCTGAGGCAAAGGAGGGGGCGGGCCCGACTCCGCGGGATGGGGGCGGGGCCTGGCTCAGAGAAGGCGGGGCGGGAGCCGCTCCTGAGGGGTGGGGGCGTGGCCAGCCTCGGAGAAGGGGGAGACGAGAGAGGGGCCAGACTCAGAGTGGGCGAGACTGCGGGCCTTGGCTCACCGAAGGGGGCGGGGACTGACTATGAAAGCGAGAAGGGGGCGGAGCCTAACTCTAAGAAGGAAGCAAGGTCCTACTCGGGGTAAGGGGGAGGGGCCTAACTCTGGCAGGGAAAAGGGGGAGGGCTTGTTCCGAAAAAAGAAGGGCGGGGCCAGACTCGGAGAAGAAAGGGGGAGTGGGGCTCGCTTCAGGAGAGGAGGGGCAGGGTCTGAGAGGGAGAAGGGGACGGGGTGACACTGAAAAAGTGAAGGGGTAGGGTTGACCCTGAGAGAAAGGACGGGGTGGGGGCTTTCGTAACTGAGGTTGAGACGGGCCCCTCCAGACCCGACCTTAAGGAAGAGAAGGAGCCGGCGGCCTGAGTGTGATGCAGGCTGGGGAGAATGACAGAACCTAGGGATTCGGTCCATAAGTTAGAGAAGGAAGCAAGGCCAGATCCTGCGGGCGTTAAGGGTGAGGGGGTGGGGGTGCCTGATCCGAGGGGGCGGGGCCAGGAGAGGAACGGGGTGGGGCCTAGGAGACTCGGGTCCTCCCGCTGCATCTCCATCACCTCCTGAGACTTGCCTCCCTCCCTGCTGCAGGGTCCGCGGACCTCTCCTCGCTCTCGCTCGCCGTTTCCAGGACCACGGGTGAGCAGCCCACCACAGTTCCGGCCCACCCGCGCGCTCAGGACGGGGGAGGGGGGAATCCTGTGGAGGCGGCTTTGGGCACACCTCTGTCTGGGGTTTCACCCAGGGCCACCTCAGCTTTCCTCCGACCGCCTGTGTTCGTCCCTGCGGGATGAGATGGGGGCCCCAGGTGCCCCTACTTCCCGGGTGGTTAGGAGCTGGACAGGTAGAGCTAACCACCTATTCGCCCTGTAAGAGGAGTCCTCTTTATAGATTGGCCATGGTAGTGCAGAGGCTTAAAAATGACCTGCCAACGCTGCCACCTCCTTGCTCTGTGAATACCTGCAAATCTCTTCTCTCTGGGCCTCAGTTTTCCTCATCTGTACAGTGGACATAATATCAGTGCCTCCCTTTGTTGGGGGATTGAGAGGATTCAATGAGCTGATACAGGCAGACTTTCAAAGCAGTGTCTGGCACACAGTAAAGTCTCAATAAGCATTAACTGTTCACAGCTGTTATGATGATGATGATGATGATTACTATTACTATTGTCAGATTGCCTATAACAGTGGTTCTTAAACCTTTGTGCTCTGGAGTCACCCAGGGAGCTTGTTAAAACAGGTTGTCGGGCCCTACCTCTAGAGTTTCTGATTCAGTAGGTCTAGGATCAGCCCCGAGAGTTTGCATTTCTGGCAAGTTCCCAAAAGATGCTCAGAACCACTAGTCGGGAAGGTCCCTCAGCCAGTGTCGTCCAAAATTCGGTGCTGCCCAAGAAAATGCAAAATCATGGCCAAATGACAACATCCTCTCTCTTGTAAATCTGCTGGGATTAGGAGGGCAGGAACTGAGTCCTGTTACCATGAAGACTCAGCCCCTAGTGGGCTGGGGCTGGGCCTTGGTCTGGAGGTAGAATCCTGGGATGGACCCTAGCAGCTGGCCTGGCCATGGAGGAGGCTCTGCCGGTTTTCTAACAGGTCTGAGAGTGTGGACAATGGGGAAAGGTGGGGCATGGTGCTGGGGACAGGTACTGCCCACGCACTGGTTCTGGGCAGGAAAAAGGCTGAGGTTTTTTCTGGCCCAAGATCTCTGGTTTCAATTGAGAGTCATTTGTGATGTCATCTCTTCAATAAATATTTATTGAACGCCTGTTCTGTACCTCGTCCTGTGCTGGGCAGCACTGGGGACTCGGCAGTGCCTGAAACAACCTAACTCCACCCTCATGGGTTCCTTACCTGGATGTGGAGGCCAGGCCCTTAGGCAATAAATTAAATGTGGGATTACCAAATGTGATAAAGGCTCCAAAGAAGTCTCGGGGTCAGTGAAATCTAACAGCAGGGTAAGGATGGGAAAACTAAATGCTGTGACTGAGTGGGAGGGAAACATCTCCCTCATTCTGATGGGCTAGACGCGTAGGGTACCCTGGATATACGGTGGGGACAGATAAGAGTCCCGTAACATAATGTCATGCCAAATCCTAACCAGTGCCAATAAAATGATAAAACAAAGGTATGCAACTGTGAGTGACTGGAGCTATCTTAGGGACCAGGGAGCTGTCTTAGATAAAGTGGTCAGGGAAGACCTAACTAGTAGGTAACATTTGAGCAGGGACCTGAAGGAGGAGGAGGGGGGAGGACGCCTTGCAAAGAACTGGAGGAAGAACATTCTGGCAGAGAGCAGGTTGTGCTAAGGCCCTGAGGCAGGAAAGACATGGCTGGGGTTCTGCCTGCGTGCGGCCCATCCTGGCTGTCCCTGGATGGTGGCACATCTGTGTGGGAGGTCAGGATGAGATGGAGTGTTATTTGAGTTGAACCCTAACTAAGGAGAAGTTCCCCATGTTTGCTGGCTGAAAGAGAATTTTTTCCCCCAAAGATTTATTTATTTGCTTGAGAGAGAGAGAGAGTAAAAGCAGAGGGAGAGGGAGAGAGAATCCTCCGGCAGACTGTTTGCCAAGCAGTGAGCCTGACGCAGGCTGGATGGATCCCAGGTCCCCCGGGATCATGACCTGAGCAGAAATCAAGAGTCAGCTGCTCAACTGACTGAGCCACCCAGGCGCTCCCGGAAGGAGATTTTTAGATAATAATGCTCTTAACTAAGCTTTATGGAGGGGCTAGGGCAGTCAGACATGGTGCTAAGCAGTTTACCTGTGGGATTCTGAATCCTCGTGTTCACACCTTGAGATGGGAGCTCAGACCTCATTTAAGAAAGACTCAGAGAGGTTGAAAGACTTGCCCGAGGCTACATAGTGAGCGTGTGACAGGTAGGATTCCAACCAGCATCTGTGTGACTCTATCCTCCGTGCTCTGAAAGCAGGTCCGCTACCCTCTTCATTTTAGAGATGGGAGCCTGAGGTCTAGAGAGGGAAGGCGGGTTGGTCACCCAAGTCCATAAAAAAATGTCCCCCAGCACTTGATCTGCTGGCAGCCAGCATTTATGCAGGGCCTACTATTCTAAGCAGTTCCAAGTGCTTCCCACGTATTAGCTCATTTAATTTTCACAGCAGCCCAATGAGGCATTATCACTATGTCCGTTTTACAGATGGAGAAACCAAGGCAAAAAGGAGTTAAGTGGAGGGGCTTAGGGCCCTCCAGTTAGGAAGTTGCACAGCCAGGATTTGAATTGAGGTAGTCCAAACTTCAGGCCACTGCTGCCCGGGCCTCGGTTTCCCCCCGCAACCTGGGCAAAGTCTAACTCCTCTTCGGGCCCACAGGTCATCCAGCATGGACGCCTAAGAGTTTTTCCCAAATTTAGTGACCGGAGGTTGGCCCTGCCAGGGATCTACAGCCTGTCCCTTCTTCTGTCCCAGCCTCAGTGTCCCCAGCTACCCGGTGGGGGTATCTTCCCTACCCTGCTGACTTCACAGATCACAGGAGATAAGGGGAGCTGGAAAACTGCTTTCTGAGGAGCAAAGGTCTGGCTGCCAGGAGCCACTCCCCGAGAGTGGAGGAGGAGGACAGGTCAGGGAGCAGGGCAGGCTGGCGTTGATCCGTCTGTGGCCAGCGGCTGGGGCAGGTGACCCTGAGAGGGGCTCTGGCCCCGGCCTGCCCCGTCTCGCTGTGTGACCCCAGGCCGGCCTGCTCGCTCTGGCCTTCCCATCGTCCTGTCTATAGAATGACGGGAGGTTTGTTTCAGTTTCTCCGTGGCCCTTTTCAAGACTGAGCTTTCCCAAGGAGATGATGAGGGGCTTCCCCAGCCTTTAGAATCTTAGCTGTTTAATTTTTTTTTCCTGGTCATAAGATCCTTGGCTTCCCTGGGTCCTCAATGATGCCTTTGAATTCCTGGCCTCAATGTTTTTTTATTTATTTTATTTTATTTAAAGATTTATTTTATTTATTTGACAGAGATCACAAGTAGGCAGAGAGGCAGGCAGAGAGAGAGGAGGAAGCAGGCTCCCCGCTGAGCAGAGAGCCCTATGCGGGGCTCAATCCCAGGACCCTGGGATCATGACCTGAGCCGAAGGCAGAGGCTTTAACCCACTGAGCCACCCAGGCGCCCCCTCAATGTTTTTTTAGAAGGCGCTTGAGGGTCCCCTGACCCTGGGACCCCAATATTGCGAACTGAAGGGAGGGTAGCCCAAGAGGGTGCAGTCGGGCTTGGGGTTTGGCACCCCAGCGAGCCAGAGCCCAGTTTCCCTGGATGGAGGAAGAGAGAAAGGGGGAGGGTTCCAGGCGGGGATGGGGTTGGGGAATCTGTCTTAAAAGATGAAAGTCTTGACCGCTTTCTGGACCTCACCTTTCTCTTTCTCTTTCTCTTCCTTCCACAGATGAACTGGGTAAGTATCACAGGGCAGGTCCCGGGGAAGGGGTGGGGGTTGGCGAGATGTCCTAGTGCTCACAGGGCGGGATCTGGGCCTTCTTTGCTGTTGGGGACTTTAATGTTTCTGTTCCCAAACTTCCAGCAGTACTTGATGCTTAGAAAAGCCTCCCCACATCAGCTGCCCTTAGTGTTACCATTACCGCGAGCACTGGGTCGTTTTCTCAGTGAACTCTATGGAGCACGCCCTGTGTGCTAGGCACCCAGTTCAGCCTCGAGCCAAATGAGGTCCCTACCCTCCTGTGAGCTGACCCTCTGGTGGGGGGCGATAGTAGGAAAAGGGAGTAAATGAACAAGATCATGTCAGATCGGGCTGAGGCTATGAAGGAGATAACGGGAAGAGGAGCCAATGGCCTGGGAAGACACACACTAGGTAGGCCTTTCAGAAGAGGTGACATTTGAGCTGAGACCTGAAGGACAGAGCCAGAGCGGGTTGAATGAGGGGAAGGACGGAATAGGCAGGTGGAGAGTAGGCACAGCACCCCCAAAGAGGGCCAGGCCTTGCTGGGAGCAAGCAACAGAAAAGAGACTGGAGCAGGGCGAGAGGTGGGTGGGGGTTTGTTGGCTGGAGGCCAAAGGCCCAGGACAGGAGGGGGCCAGTCCACACAAGGCTCTGTGGCAGGGGGTCAGGGGTGTGGGTTTTTGTTTTGTTTTTTTTCCTGAGATGAATCGAGTTTGGGGAAGGTGTTATATGGAGAGGTTGTTGACTTTGAGTCTTAGGGGAGATGGGAGCCATGGGAGGTGTCTGAGCGGAGTGGGGACAGGGTCTGACCTAAGCTATGTCTGGCTGTGTGTGGGGGACTTGGAGGAGGCCAGAGGGGGAACAGGAGCAGTGGTTCAGAGGGGAGATGGTGAGCGTGGACCAGAATGGAGCCGGGGGTGTGGGGAGCAGCGGTGGGAGTGTAAACATGTATTTGAGGTAAGAGGCAGAAGAGGTTCAAGGGTGGGGACAGATGTGGGATCATGAGCAGCTATGCGGGCTTCCAGCTTGGGTACTTGGTGAAGGGGCGGTGCTGCTTTCTGAGGTGGGAACTGCTTGGGGGGTTGTTATTATTAACTGCCCCCCCCGGGGGGGTGGGGGAGAAGCAGGGACAGGGACAGCTGTCACCTGGCCCTACCTTTATCCAGGTGAGAGGGGATGGAGACATGATTTCAGGCACTGTTAGGGAGGGGAGTGTACATGAGGGTGCAGGAGGAGAACCCAGGCCGCCCGGGTTTCTGGCCTCGAGAACTGGGGAACTGTTCGCAAGCAGGGTAGGGGCTTTTTTGGGGTTGGGAGCCGAGCCCTCACCCACCCCGCCCGCACTCGGCCCACAAGGAAGATGTCTCGAAGAAATGAGTGGATGGGGAAAGGTGGGGCGGCACAGGTCTTCGGGGGGTCATCAGGCCTTTCCTTCTATCATCTGCGTCACCCCCAGTTTTTGCTTCTCCCGCAGAGATCATCGACGAGTACATCAAGGAGAACGGCTTCGGCCTGGAGGGGGCGCCGCCGGGCCCGGGGGAGGGGCTGCCGCGCCTCGTGCCTCGCGGGGTGGCCTCCCTGAGCACCGTCACTCTGGGCCCCGCGGCGCCCCCGCCCCCGGCCACGCCGCCGCCCTGGAGCTGCCCCCTGGGGCGGCTCGTGCCCCCGGCGCCGGGCCCCGGGCCGCGGCCGCACCTGGTCATCACCGAGCAGCCCAAGCAGCGCGGCATGCGCTTCCGCTACGAGTGCGAGGGCCGCTCGGCCGGCAGCATCCTGGGGGAGAGCAGCACCGAGGCCAGCAAGACGCTGCCCGCCATCGAGGTGAGGCCCGGGGCGGGGTCTCGCGCCTCCCCCCTCCACCCCCCGCCACCTCCCCCGCCACCCCCCCTGCCACCCCCCCTCTCCCCCCGCCGAGATTCGAGCGCCTGCATTGCTCGTGTATTTCATGGTGGTTATCATTATTGCCGTTGCTATTGTTGGAGCGGTTCATACTCTCACTCGGCCTCAGGTTCCAAAGGACATTCCAAGAAAGGCCTCCTTCCGGGCATTGGCAGTATTGATCAAAATTATCATTCCCCTGAAAGGCAGGGTAGCTAGCCTCCTGAGTAATTGGAGTGGCTGGGTTTGAATCCCTGTTCTGCCATTTACCAGCACGGCAGCCTTGGAGTGGTTATTTGGTCCCTCTGTGCCTCAGTTTCCTTCTCTACAAAATGGGATAATAATAATAATAATAAAAATAACAATAACAGCTAACCACGGGGGGTTGTCAGGAGGCGTGAATGAGTTAATGACACATGTCAAGGGCCTCCAGCATGGTATGTGCTCAGGAGAGATGAACTGGGGTTAGGATTATTGCCATCGTGACATAGGCCTGGCCATTCTGCTTCTAGGAAATTGGCGATGTGGATAAGCCAGCCTTTGGGCAAAAAGAGGGGTGTTCAAGAGATCCCCCGCAGCCTTGTTATGTAAAGAGTTGGAAACTGTAGAGTTAATCAGCAGCTGGTGGGGTAACCTGTGCACATCTATACACACACTGGAATCCTGCACAACCACGAAAACTGTCTGTGTGTATGCCGATAAATAGAAATGCATTCGGTGCACACAGAGAGATTTTTAAATGAAGCTGTCCCCCAGGTACTGATGTGGAACCATCTCCAAGATATATTAATAAACCAAAAAAAAAAAAAATCGAGGCACAGAACCCTTTGTAGGGGATTATACTACTTTCGGTGTTAAAATGGGGGGAAAAATAAGATTCTGTATTTGTATTTGCTGGTATGTGCCTCCAGAAACTCCGGAAGGGGAAAAAAAAAAGTCATGACTTTTTGGGGTTGGGGTAGTGCTGAATGGATAAGGTGCAGGTAAGGCTTTTCACTACACGCATCTTTATTTTGCTTTATAGTTTTGAATCATATGGCTCGAAACTTTCCAAGATGTCAATTAATTTAATTCATATGTATTAACAGAATTTAAATTAAACTGAACAAAAGTCCACCACTCCTGTCCCCAGGCCCCAGGTTCCCTGCGCCACCCCCACAGAGGTGACCTTTTCTTTCTTTTTTTTTTTTTTTAAGATTTTATTTATTGGACAGTCAGAAGGAGCACAAGCAGAGGGAGGGAAGAGGGAGAAGCAGGCTCCCGGCTGAGCATGGAGCCCAATGTGGGACTCGATCCCAGGACCCCAGGATCGTGACCTGAACCAAAGGGAGGTGTTTAACCGACTGAGCCACCCAGGTGCCCTGGTGACCCTTTAAAAAAAAAAAAAAGATTTATTTATGTATTTGAGAGAGAGAAAGAGCACACACATATAGGCACCTGCCGGGGGTGGGGGGAAGAGCAGAGGGAGAGAGAGAGAAACTCAAGCAGACTCCACACTGAGGATTAGCCCAAAGTGGGACTTGATCCCACAACCCTGAGATCATGGCATGAGCTGAAACCAAGTGTCAGACGCCCTGCCAGCTACATCCCCAGGCACCCCCAGAGGTGACCATTATTTTTTTTTTTTTTAAGATTTTATTTATTTATTTGACAGACAGAGATCACAGGTAGGCAGAGAGGCAGCCAGAGAGAGAGGAAGGGAAGCAGGTTCCCCGCTGAGCAGAGAGCCCGATGCGGGGCTCGATTCCAGGACCCTGGGATCATGACCTGAGCCGAAGGCAGAGGCTTTAACCCACTGAGCCACCCAGGCACCCCTAGAGATTACTTAAAAACAAGAATCTGGGATGCCTGGGTGGCTCAGTCGGTTAAGCGTCTGCCTTCAGCCCAGGTCATGGCTAGGATACAAGGTCCCGCATTGGGCTCCGTGCTCAGTGGGGAACCTGCTTCTCCCTCTGCCTCCCGCTCCCACTGCTTGTGCTCACTCTCTCTCTCTCTGACAAATAAATAAATAAAATCTTCTAAAAATAATAAATAAATAAGTAAATAATAATAAAAAATCTAAAAAAAAAAAGAATGTGTCTTGGGCACAGCTAACCTCAGCGGGTCTAAAGCTGTCCCCTTCTCTTTCGTTGAGCCCCGTTGCGCGGGTGGGTGCGAGCCCGCTGGGCAGGTCCTCCGTTACTGGGCCTATTTCGAGCAAACCTGTAGAGAACGACTCGGTTCATCTATTATTTCCCTCCCGTGAGCAGTTCGTACCCACGGCTGTTTCTCCTAGCTGGTGTCTGAGACGCCTGGTTCCTTGCGCCTCCCCGATATGGAGCCTTCGTGTGCTTCTGGATCTTTGCCCAAGTGTTTATTGAGTCTGAATTGTGTACTAATCACTCCACGAGCCCCGGCTTCCGGCCCAAGCTACTCCGTGGCCATCAGCTCCCAGTGTCCTCTGAGTTTCCCCCACCAGGCGGCCAGAGGGGCCCTGCTGAGTTATACATCTGCTCTTCTCCTCTGCTCAGAACCCTCTCTTGGCTCCCTAGTGCCCTCAGGAGGAAGCCCAAGCTCCTCCCTGCGCCTCTGAGGCTCTCACTCTCTGATCCTGCTGCCAGTTCGCACCCAGCCCCTCCTCACTGGCCACCCTCTAGCCACTGGGCCTTTGCCCATGCTTTTCCTCCTCGCTGCCGTGCTCTCCTCCTGAAGCCTGGTCACCTCGTCCTCACCCGTGAGGCTTCAGCCTGCTTCCAGGAAGCCTTCCCTGACCACCCTCCCCAGGTCCAAACTCTTTTATATAAGGTCTCCTGCTTCCCTCCGCCTCTCCCTTGATGGGTTTTGTCCTCATAGGTTTATTTGGGTGTTGAAAGAGCAGCCCTGTCCTTCCCCCACCCTCCAGGAAGCAGTCAACATAGTGGTTACAAATACAGATTTCAGAGTCAGAAAGATGTGGCTTTTTTTTTTTTTAAAGATTTTATTTATTTATTTGACAGTGGGGTGCCAGAGTGGCTCAGGGGGTTAAAGCCTCTGCCTTCAGCTCAGGTCATGATCCCAGCGTTCTGGGATCGAGCCCCGCATCGGGCTCTCTGCTCCGCTGAGAGCCTGCTTCCTCCTCTCTCTCTGCCTGCCTCTCTGCCTACTTGTAATCTCTGTCTGTCAAATAAATAAATAAATAAATCTTTATTTATTTGACAGAGATCACAAGTAGGCAGAGAGGCAGGCAGAGAGAGAGGAGGAAGCAGGCTCCCTGTGGAGCAGAGAGCCCAATGTGGGGCTCCATCCCAGGACCCTGAGATCATGACCTGAGCCGAAGGCAGAGGCTTTAACCCACTGAGCCACCCAGGCGCCCCAAGATGTGGCTTTTAGTCTTACCAGCTGTATGAATTGAGGCTAGTTCAGTGCTTCTGCTGGCCTCAGTTTCCTCGTCTGTAAAATGGGGTTGGAGTTCCCGTTCCCACAGGATGCTAAGGGGAAACCAGGAAGGTGGACCAGCACCAGAGGGGAGACTCCCTCTTTACTCAGCGAGGTAGTTATTATTTGATTTGGCTCCAGACATTGTGGCCAAAAGCAGCATGCAGGGTGGAATGTTCTGGTTAAAAGAATGGTTTACTTTGAATGGTTTAACGGATTATCAGGCCTGGGGCAAGTGTGATGCCTCGAGGGGCATTTTCATGGGCCCTTATTTAAGGTCTTTAAGGATTTTGTTTATTTTTCCAATTGACAGGGGATTTTTAAAAAAGATTTTATTTATTTATTTGAGACAGAGAGAGAAAGAGTGAGAGAGAGGTGGGGAGGGGCAGAGGGAGCAGGGAGCCTGATGCAGGGCTCAATCCCAGGACCCTGAGATCATGACCTGAGTGGAAGGTAGATGTTCAACTGACTGAGCCACCCAGGCGCCCCTGACAGGGGATTTTTTTTTTTTTCAACTTTATGTCCTAGCTTTTTCTTTGGAAAAATTTAAAACCTACAAGCAATAGACAAGAATAGTACAGCAAACAAGCCTGTTGGCTTATTTGCTTCATGTCTTTCTCTCCCTTTGTACAGACAGTAACAGAGGAAGATTTGAAAGTCAGTTGGAGAGAGGATGACACTTTGCCCAGAATATTTCAGTTTGTGTCCCAGAACAAGAATGTTTTCCTATAGTGTAGGAGCTGTATAATCATAATGCCATCACCACACTCTAGAAGCTTAATTCTCCTCCAAGGATATTATCTGTTATGAAATCCATATTCTAATCCCCCAAATATTCTTTTTCTTTCTTCCTTCCTTTTTTCCTTTCTTCCTTTCTCTCTTTCTTAAAGATTTTATTTATTTATTTGACACAGAGACAACGAGACAGGGGACGAGCAGGGGGAGTGGGAGAGGGAGAAGCAAGCTCCCCACAGAGCAGGGAGCCTGATGCCGGGGCTCAATCCCAGGACCCTGAGATCATGACCTGAGCCGAAGGCAGAGGCTTTAACCCACTGAGCCATCCAGGTGCCCCTAAATATTTTATTTTTAAGTAATCTCTACACCCAACGTGGGGCTTGAACTCAGGACCCTGAGATCGAGAGTCACATGCCCCACCCACTGAGCCAGCCATGCACCATCCCCTCCAAATACGCTTGAGAGCTGTTCTTCTTCTTCTTTTTTTTTTTTTTTTAAGATTTTATTTATTTATTTGACAGAAATCACAAGTAGGCAGAGAGGCAGGCAGTGAGGGAGAGGGGAAAGCAGACTCCCTATCAAGCAGAGAGCCCGGTGCGGGGCTCGATCCCAGGACTGTGGGATCATGACCTGAGCTGAAGGCAGAGGCTTAACCCACTGAGCCACCCAAATGCCCCAAGAGAGAGCTGTTATTCTTGTTGGTCACTTGTTTAATATTCGGTCCAGGATCACATGCTGCGTTTCGCTGGCAGTTCTTGCCATGGTCTGAGTGTTTGTGTCCCCCTAACATGCATCCATTGCGGTCCTAGCCCCCAGTGTAATGGCCTTAGAAGGGAGGGCCCCTGGGGAATGGAGAGGTCATGAGGGCAGAGCTGTCAAGACAGGGATGGATGATTTTGTAAAAGGGACTCCAGAGAGCTCCCGGGCCCCTTCTAGCAGGAAGCCTTCCCCGGAACCCGACCGCACCAGCACCCTCGTCGCAACTTCCACCTCCAGAACTGTGAGAGAGGGATTGTTGTCATTTACGTGCCCTCCAGGTTCATGGGATTTGTGTGTAGCAGCCCGCATGGATGAAGACGGATGTCTTTTGTGTCTTCCGACCTGAGTTCATTTCTCCATCTGACTTCGGGTTTGGGGATGTGGACATTTGTAGGAGGACAGGATTGACGTTTTATCAACTGTCCCACGTTCCGTGTTTGTTGGCCGTTTCCGGATGAGATCAGGTTGTGTGTTTTTGGGGGGGAACACCCCGGTGATGATGCTGTGGCCTTGGCATCTCACATCAGAAGACACGGGCCGGCAGTCTGTCCCACTTTCAGTGATGCGGAGTCAGATTCCACGGTCAATGGGGTGTGTCAGTCTCTCCAGCAGCCATAATGAACTACCCCAGGCTGGGTGCCTTGGACTACACGAATGTATTGTCTTAGCGCTCCGGAGGCTGGAGGGCCAAGATCAAGGTGCCAGCAGATCTGTTTCCTCCGAGGTCGCTCTCCTTGTCTTGCAGACGGCCTCCCTATTGCTGTGTCCTCACTTGTCTGGTGTCTGTGTGTTCAGATGACCTTTTCTTATAAGGACCCCGGGAAGATTGGATAGAGCCCATCCTAACGGCCTCACGAACTTAATCACCTCTTTTTTTTTTTTTTTTTTTAAAGATTTTATTTATTTATTTGACAGAGAGAGACCACAAGTAGGCAGAGAGGCAGGCAGAGAGAGTGAGAGGGAAGCAGGCTCCCCGCCGAGCAGAGAGCCCGATGCGGGGCTCGATCCCAGGACCCTGAGATCACGACCCGAGCCGAAGGCAGCGGCCCAAACCACTGAGCCACCCAGGCACCCACTTAATCACCTCTTTAAAGACTCTGTCTCCAAATTAAGCCACATTCTGAGGTCCCGAGGTTTACGGCTTTAACCTGTGAGTTGCAGGGGGCTGCAATTTAGCCCGTAAGAGCGAGTGCCCCGCTCTTTGTTGTAAGGACACAGCTTTCCTTTGCAATGAGCAACTTACTATGGGGTGATGCTTTGAGGCTGTGTTTTCCCCACCACGTTATTTCTACGTCTTTCCAGGCAGTTTTTTCTGGCTCGGTGTCAGTTTTGATTTCTGGGAGTTAGAACAGGAAATATCTAACAATAGGGGATGACCCGGCTCTGGTTGTGGATTCAGGATTTTTATTCCCATCTTTCAGAGCAGCAGACTGAGGCTCAGAGAGGGGAAGTTACTTGCTCAGGGGCACCCAGCAAGTTTGCTGTAGTAATTCCTAAGCACTCCTGTATGCCCGGTACTTAATAATACCCATTCTACAGATAAGGATGGAACGGAGAGGTTTATCATGCAGATGGCCAGTCCTCGAACCTGGATTTGGTACCAGGTCTGGCTTATTCTAAGGCCTTGTGTGACATCTTAGAGATGAGAAGGTTTTAGCCCTGCAGTTCTCCTGAGTTCTGAGACTGTTGACTCTAAGCTTTTCTGAATCTCCTAACAGTGCAGTGGGGAGCTGGTTAAACGAATAGCTTTAACCCCATCTGATTCAGTGAAATTTATAGACAATATGACATCCGTCTACTCATAATCATCCCCAAATCCATCATGCCCTAACTTTATTTTTTTAAATATTTGTTTATTTATTTGACAGACAGAGATCACAATTAGGCAGAAAGGCAGGCAGAGAAAGAAAGGAGGAAGCAGGCTCCCTGCTGAGCAGAGATTCCCGATGCGGGGCTCGATCCCCGGACCCTGAGATCATGACCTGAGCCGAAGGCAGAGGCTTTAACCCACTGAGCCACCCAGGTGCCCCGATCGTGCCCTAACTTTAATATGAAATGAAAGGAAAATAATACAGCATAATAAGCACCTTTATTTCAATGTGTAAATGCTCCGACACGGCCCCAGGGAATCATAATAAAAGTGCCAGTTGCTTGGGACCTCATGAATGCAGGAGTCCCATAGACAACCTGACCCACGGGGAGGGGGTATTTAATGAATCAAATGCTGTACGGCCAGGGTTACGGTTGGTGATGGGATCTTCCAAAGCGGCGAACAACCCTTAGTGTAAACAAAATCGGTCTTCCCTCAATTAACACAATGGCCCCAGTCCTGGAAAATTCAGTGTATTTTTAAACTATGGGAAAAAAGAGGGGCACCTGGGTGGCTCCGTCGGTTAAGCCTCTGCCTTCGGCTCAGGTTATGATCCCAGGGTCCTGGGGTGGAGTCCGACGTTCTCAGCGGGGAGCCTCCTTCTCCCTCCCTCTCTCTCTCTGCCTGCTGCTCCCGCTGCTTGTGCTCACACACACTCTCTCTCTGTCAAATAAATAAATAAAAATCTTTTTAAAAATTATGGGGAAAAGGACTATATATGTAAAATGGCTAGATCTTGGCTCTGATCATTTAAAACAGGTTTGTCCCCGATGTGAGTGTTGGTGGGATGATCGGAAGTCTTGCAGGACTTGTGTGGGACTGTCCCTGGTATTGCAGGCTGTGTGGCATCTCTGGTCCCGGGTCCTGCCTGCTGTGGGCTGTGGGCTGTGGGTCCCCATCCCTGTGTCAACCCAAATCACCCCCCCAATATCCAAAACGCCCCCTAGAGGGCGATACTCCCCCACAGAGATGCACTCATTCGTTGTTTTTTGGTTTGTTTACTTATTTGTCTGTGCGTAGGCAAGGGCTTTAGAAATTCTTTTTTAGAAGAACTTCTAAAAGCCCTTTTAGAAGGGCTTTACAGGTTCCAGCAGGTCCCTGTGGGGAACCCAGAAAAGCCAGGTGGATCTGGGCTGGGTCTGGCCCGTCTAAAGGGCTAGTTTCTATCTGTTCCTGCTCATGGCTGCTGAGCATGAAATCCTGCCCCAGGTTCCTTAACTAACTTTATTTTTAAAGAGAATCTGGATGGGCTGTCTGGATGGCTCAGTCGTTTAGGCGGCTGCCTTTGGCTCAGGCCATGATCCCAGGGTCCTGGGATTGAGTCCCGCACTGGGCTCCTTGCTCAACAGGGAGCCTGCTTCAACCTCTCTCTCTGTGTCCCACTCACCCTGCTTGGGCTCTCTCTCTCCCTCTCTCTCTGACAAATAAATAAAAATTTTTTATTAAAAATTTTATTTATTTATTCATGAGAGACAGAGAAAGAAAGAGAAGCAGAGGAATAAGGAGAAGCAGGCTCCCCGTTGAGTGAAGAGCCTGAGACCCGGGGCTTGGTCCCTGAGCCAAAGGCAGATGCTTAACAATAAGCTGAGCCACCCAAATAAATAAAATCTTTAAAAAAAAAAAATAGAATCGGAAATCTGGTATAATAGGATGTTTGATACTTTCTATTTTTATTTTTTAAAGATTTTAACTTATTTGAGAGAGAGAATGAGGGGGGATTGGGGGATGGAAAGAGGGAGAAGCAGGCCCCCAGCTGAGCAGGAAGCATGACACAGGGCTGGATCCCAGGACCCTGGGATCATGACCTGAGCTGAAGGCAGACGTTTAATGGACTAAGCCACCTGGGAGCCCCCCCCCAACTTTTTTTTAAAGATTTATTTATTTATTTGAAAGAGAGAGAGGGAGAAAGAAACTTTAGCAGACTCAGAGCTAAGCGGGGAGGACAAGGCGGGGCTTGATCCTATGACCCTGAGATCCCGACGAGGTGAAATCAAGAGTGGGAGGCTTAGAGGACTGGACACCACCCAGGCGTCCCTGTCTCATACTTTTTAAGTGCAGGCTCCAGATTTTCCCCAAATTTGAACAAAAATGTCATCTCTTTTTGTAGTTAAAAAAAAAAGTTTTCTTGAAGTATCATGTGTATATGCAAAATTGCACGTACTTAATGCATCCAGTTTAATGAGTTTGGATGAAACATTTTTTAATTACAAAAAAATGGGAAGAACAGTACAATGATCACCTGTGTGCCCTTAACCTGCATCCGCCAATTGTCGTTTTGCTACCTTCGCTGTCTCTGTCACACTCCTCTGTCCAAACGCACATGCGTGCACACACACACGGATACACGCACACCTTGTTTTTGCTAAACTATTTGCACGTGTGTCGTCAATATCACATTACTTCCCTGTGGGATAGTGGGATAGCGGGATAGTGGGATAGTGGGCACCTCCTGCGAATAAGCTTCCACGTGGTGACAATATTATTAGTATCCCCAGGAAAACTAACGATATCCCATTGTATCATCCAATGTGTTACATTTCCTAGTTGTCCCCCAAATATCCAGTGGCTTCTTTCTCCTCAATCCAGGATCCGGTTAAGGAGCCTACGTTGCATTCAGTTGTCATGTCTCTCTGGTTTCCCCTCAACACGCACTTTTTTTTTTTTTTTAATTGAGTTGCAATTGATCAAATCTTACGTGTACAGCTCTCTACATTTTTGTATATGTATACACCTTGTGATTACCAGCCAGGTCAAAAGATATTATTTGTTCGATTTTCACCGAAATATGATGCCCATCATTTTATTGTCTTTTGTGACACTGATTTTTTTTCACCTGATGACCCGTGATTTGGGCTCATTTGAGGAATCACAGTGAGATTCGGGTGACATACTCCTGGAGAGCTGTCACAGAAGTGAGGTCGTGCCTTCCCAGGGCACCCCGTCAGAGTCCCCAGGTCATCTGGGCCCAGTATTGGTGATGCTGCCCTTGGTCACCTGATTTAGGTGGTGTCCAGTGGGTTTTCCACTGTGAAGGTGCTTTCCTTCCCCGGTCATTAGTAAGTTCTCTGTGGGCAGTACTCAAAGACCCTGTGTGCATCCGAGGTTTTAAAAACTCATAGTGGCTGGGGCGCTCGCATGGCTCAGTCATTAAGCGGCTCCAGTTATCTCAGAGTCCTGGGATTGAGCCCCGTATCGGGCTCCCTGTTCAGCAGGAAGCCTGCTTCTCCCTCTCCACTCCCCCTGCTTGTGTTCCCTCTCTCGCTGTGTCTGTCTGTGTCAGATAAATAAATAAAATCTTTAACAAAACAAAACAAAACTCATAGTGGCCAAAGAAAGCACATCGGCGGGGCAGCTCTCATGTTATGAGGCCCTCAGACCAGCAGCCAGAGAAGCCTTTGGTTTAGGATCTCAGATCCTTTCATCATCCTGGGGGAGAAGCTTGGAGAGCTATCGAAGGAGGCCCCAGGGAGTTTGGATGGGTGCAGGTGTCTGCCAGGGGACCCCAAAAATGCACCTGTCTCCCTGCAGCTCCGGGATTGTGGAGGGCTTCGGGAGGTGGAGGTGACCGCCTGCCTGGTGTGGAAGGACTGGCCTCACCGAGTCCACCCCCACAGCCTCGTGGGGAAAGACTGCACCGACGGCGTCTGCAGGGTGAGGTTACGGCCTCATGTCAGCCCTCGGCACAGGTACTCGACCCCTGATCCCCCCCCAACCCTTCACCCCAGGTCACGGAGGTGCCCAGGGAGACCTTAGGGCAAGGGGCTGCTTGGCCAGATTCTCCCCACTGCATTTCCTCGGTGGGGAGACCAAGGCTGGGCCCGGCAGCAGGGTGGAGGGGCGTGCCCGGGCCTGGGCCCCCATGCACGCACCTTCACACACAGTTGTATTTATGCCCATTTTGTCGAGGCAGAAACTGAGACTTGGAGGAATGGCAGAGCAGGGATTTGACTCCAGACCTGACTTCACTGCAAGATCATCCTTTCTCTTGCTTGATAATTTATGCATTTTTAATAAATTTTTTAAAAAAAGTTTCAGAAAGACTCTACAGTGAAAAACAAATTTCCTTCCACCTTTGGTCATGCAGCTGTCAGTGGTCCTTCCTGGAGACAATTAAAAATATGCTATGCATGTCTATTTTTTTCTCCCCTTACAAATGGTAGCAGACATTTGTACCTCATTTTTAGGTTCCGGTATATCTTGGAGATCATTCCTATAAGCATTTTGAGCTCATCCTTTTTCTTGGCTTCATAGTATTCCAATATACATCTGTACACCATTACTTGAATAAGTCCCCGAGTAATGGGCCCTCAGGATAGTTCCGTGCTCCTGTGGTCCTATTACTAAATGCGTGGCTTTACATATATATCATTTCTTCTCTAGGATCAATTCCTAGAGGCGAACTCGTTGGCTCTAACTTCAGCGATTAACTCTCACTGTAAACTTTCGGTGATTTGAAAATTTAGCAAAGATGTAAGGTCCGTGAGAGGAGGGATTTTGTCTCTTTTGTTCCCCGCTGTGTCCCCCCAGGTTCCCCGTACATGCGGCCTGGCACCCAGTAGGTGTTCAGGAAATACCGCGGAATGAATGAATGCCACCGCATTGTCCACCATATTGTCCTCAATGTAATTGCTGATTATGTTAACGGTCCCACCCGCCATGGGTGAAAGTGCTTGATTCTTCACAACTTCCCCAGTAGGGAGCGTCCTCAGATATTTTGCTGTGTTGATGGGCTTTTTAAAAGTTGGCATCGCAGTGATGTTTCCTTTGCCGCTTTCTCATTCTAAAGGAGGCGGCCCCGTGTTTTTGTGCAGTAAAGATGAGGGGCACCCCCAGGTGCTCTCGAGACTCCCCAACACTCCTGAGAAGTTGAAACCCCAGGCCCCTCCCAATGCTGGGGCCCCTGAGACTGTGAGCCCCGAGGCAGCCTCTCTGCTGGAGTTAGGGCTAAACCTGCCTCTTCATGAGTGCCTCCCTTCACCCATTCCTCCCCCCTCCCCATTCAGCTTTAACAATCTGGGCATCCAGTGTGTGAGGAAGAAGGAGATTGAGGCCGCCATTGAGCGCAAGATTCAGCTGGGCATCGACCCTTACAATGGTGAGGCCCTGAAACCAGCCTGACTGTCTTGTCTTCCTGAACCCCCTTGTGCCCTCTGACACCCCATTTCCCCCCTTCTCCCTTCTCCGGTATCCACTATCTCCCCAACCCTCTCCCTTCGTTGTCTTCCATCTCCCCGCCAGAGTCTCCCTCCTCCACCCTCAGCATCCCCATATCTCTCCTATAGCCGGTTCCCTGAAGAACCATCAGGAGGTAGACATGAATGTCGTGAGGATCTGCTTCCAGGCCTCATACAGGGACCAGCAAGGACAGATGCGCCGCATGGACCCTGTGCTCTCCGAGCCTGTCTATGACAAGAGTGAGTCTAGGGTGCGGGGCGTATCAGGGTTATTGTTGGCCACAGGTCCTGGAAAGGCCCACGTACGATGGCATGGACAAACAGGCTGTATGGAGTGCAGGCTGTACACTGCCCAAGTCCAGTGGTCAGCATTTATGAAGTGGTCTGTGGAAACAAGGCCTTCTCGTACGGTAGAGTGCACAATCTGTACCACTATACTAGGCAAGTCTAAGGAAGAGGCAACATGAGTAGTAATAATTTTCTCTTTTATACAGAATATAATGTATTCCCCAGAATCTCCCCTCTCCCCCTGTAGACTTCTGCTTATGTCTCATTGGCCAGAACTTGGTCTCATGGTGGCCCCTAGTTGCAGGGGAGTCTGGGAAAGCAAATATTTAGGGTTTCCATCTTCTACAGAGGGATATGGGTATGAAAGAGGAGATTGGGAATGGCTGTTAGGTTTTAGGCAGTGACTGCCACAAGTATCAAAATGGGAAGAGAAATTAATCCAGTCAGGTGGGTGCAAATGACAGAATTCCAATTCAAAAGAGCTGAAGGAGAAAAAAAAAGTTTGTTTGTTCCATTAACTTAAAAGGTCTGAGGTAGTAAAGTGCTTCAGGTCTGGCTGTATCTAGGTGCTCAATGATGTCATTAAGGATCTCTTTCCATCTTTCAGCTATACTTCCTTCGAGTTAGAGTCATTTTTGGCACAGCCCATCCATGGTGGGGACAAAATGACTGTATGCAGCTCTAGGCTTATATCCTACCAGCTTGGAACCTCTCCCCCATGCCCAAAGAGAGCTTCCTTTACCCAGTATTTTTGGCTGGAGTCTCAGGGCTGTTTCTCATTGGCCTGGTTTGGGTCATGTGCTCCTCTGTGACCAATCAGCTATGGTCAGGTGGAGGCAATGCTCTAATTGGCCAGGTTTGGGGCATGTGATCACTGCTGAACTAGGGAGTGGGTTCTGCCCTATCCAGTCCCCAGGACTGAAATGGGACGGGGAGGCGGTTTCCTAGAAGGGAACTAGAGGGGCTGTTGACAGAAAATGGTCTGAGATTGCTAGACGGGTGAAAACCACAGGTCTCCACTATGGATTTCAGGCCATTAATCCTCATCTACGAATGGTCTTGACCCCTGACCCCACCAACTCTCCTCTGAGGGCTGATGGCCTCCCTTTGGGCCCTCAGCCTGGAGGACTTGAGATTGTCCATCAACTCGTCTGTCTGAGCATCTTCTTTCTCTCCCCGGACCGGGTCCCAGGAGGATCAGACGCCCCCGCCCCCTGGCTTCTCCATTCCTTATCTCTGCATGGCGTCTGGTGGGCACCCACGGGGTACCTGCTGAGAGTTTGATGACTGAATTCTCATCCTTTCTTATATACCACTAACTCTGGCGCTTGCAGAGTCCACAAACACGTCAGAGCTGCGGATTTGCCGAATCAACAAGGAGAGCGGGCCATGCACGGGTGGCGAGGAGCTCTACCTGCTGTGTGACAAGGTGCAGAAAGGTGAGGGACCTGGGACAGCGCGTGGGTGGAATACCATCAAGTGGCTTGCCCTGCATGGGGGAGCCAGGAAGCCCGGAGGTGGGAGCACAAGGTGGAGCTGGTTAGTGGGGGTGGTGCAGTGGAAGGATCCAGAACTCTGGTTTGGGAGTCAGACTGCAAACAGCCCATCGGTTCATTCACTCACGGAGCTGCTCACTCACTGGTTCGTGTACAAAGATGCAGAGCTGTGTGTGCTGGCCATGCTGGGTGCCAGGCTGTGCTCCCTACCACCGACTCCCAGGACCCTGACCTTAAAATCTTGGAGCCCTATAAATAAATTCTTAATGGGGGCTGGATGAGGGCTACAGATGAAGAAAATGGAGACTGGAGAAGTATCTCCTCCATTCATGTCTATTCAAATGTCCCTTCTTCAGATAAGGTTTTAAAAAAAAATAGGTGTGGGCACCTCTGCAGCTCAGTCGGTTACACTTCTGACTCTTGGTTGCAGCTCAGGTCTTGATCGCAGGGTTGTGCGTTCAAGCCCAGTGCTGGCAAAACCAAAAAGCCAACAGTCGGTGCACACAAGCATTGCCTGGCTGGAGAGAGCTTTCCCTCTTACTGTATATATCTTTTCTGTATCCTCTCCATTTTTTATCCTGTGACTTTGTTATGAATAATGTCACCACCTAATGATCTAACCTAAGAGATCTAACATGTCTCTTCCTTTTCCTGTGTGCCAAGCTCTGTTATAGGCACTTTCTACACCTCACTCGTTAGCTCGTATGATTGCCTAACAGTTCTATAAGGTAGATCCAATTATTACCTCTCTTTTAGAGAGGAGGAAACGAAGGCACAGAAAGGTTAAGTAACCTGCACCAGGTCACACAGCTAGGCAGGAAGAGACAGAATTTGAACGCAGGTGGTCTGTGCTCCTAATCATTCTTCTGGGAGGACAAATAGAAGAGAAAGAGAGTTGAAAAAGCTTCGGGAAGATGGAGAAAAGTAGTATTTTGAGAAAAATAATTCTGAGGAAGGGGATAGGGAAGAATGGCTGGCGGGGGGAGGTTGTGGGCACAATTTTACCCAGTGGGGCCAGAGAAGACTATGTAAGGAGATGCCACGGAGGGAACAGCAAGTGCATAGGCCCTGGGGTGGTAGCAGGTCTCATCGTTGGAGGCCAATGGCAAAGCCAATGGGACAAGAGGGAAGCAGAGTGGGAGAACCTGTCTCAGCCTCAGGAATCCCTTCCCATCCTTTCTCGTGCTCTGTGATTCTATAGTTAACATCTGTCTCCCCCCACTGGCTTGTATAGGGTAGGACTGTCTTGGGAGCCGTTGTGTCCCCCAAACTACTCAGTCCAAGGTCAATCACCCATGAAGTTCTCAGGGAAAAAACATTTCTTTTTACAGAGAAAAAAATGTTTTTACTTGTTCGTTTTTTGGGGGGGCCACAAGTTGCACTCTTTAAAAAAAAAAAAAACATTTTAAAGTGTAAAATTCAGTGGCATTAGTACACTTGCGATGCTGTAGCACAGCTAACTTCCTAGTTCCAGAACGTTTTCATCATCCCAGAGAGAAAGCCCGAACCCCATTCTGCTGTATAAGCAGTCATGCCACAATCTTCCCTCCTCTAGCCCCTGGCAACCACTGATCTGTTTCTGCCTGCGGATTTGCCTCTTCTGGGCATTTCGTGTAAATGGAATCCTACAGTAGGTGGCCTTGCGTGGCTGGCTTCTTTCAAGTGATAATACAGATCAGTGCTTCATTCCTTTTTATGGTGGGATGATACTCCATCGTATGGATATTGGATTTGTTTATCCATTTGTAAGTTGGTGGACATTTGGGTGGTTTCCATCTTTTGGCTGTCATGAAGTGTTGCTACGAGCATTCGCACGTTTGTGTGTAAGTTTTTGTTGGAACACCTGTCTTCAGTCCTCTTGGATCTATGCCCAGGAGTGGGAGAGAGATTCTTATAAAATTTTGAGTGAATGAGCACCTGAAGGGTGAGTGGTTCCTCTGTGCTGGGCCCTTGTGTTAGGCCGTGCTGCGACACGGCGATGACAGAGACGGGCCCGGGCTCTGCTCTCACAGGGCTCCCAGTTTAGTGTGGGGGGCAGGGTAGGGAAAGAAACATGAATTACAAGTGTGAGTTCTGCTGAGAGGGAAGAAGACTGAGCACGAAGACTGGACAGAAACACTAAAACAGTAGGAAGACCAGGTAGGGGCTGGGCATCTTGGAAGGCTTCCCAGAGGAGGTGATATTTCAGCCAAGATCTGAGGAATGCCAAGAAGATTGTTAGGATCCTGGGAGCTGGGGCGAGGGCAGGGAAGCTGTTCCACGTGTGTGTGAATAACTAGAGGCAGCTGTGAGTCCTGTTCCATTCCTTGTTCACTGGCCGGCCGGCCTTGGGCTGGTGACTTCACCACCCCGAGCTTCTGTTCCCTTATCCCTTTATGAGTTGGTGTTAGGATGAGACAGGATCTCACTTACCCAAGAACTACACTGCAAAGAATTAGCATATACTGAGAATTTCTGAGCACCAAGCCTGAAGCTAGGACTTTGCATAATCCTAATAAAAGCAATCATACTTAATGTGGGCTGAGCACCTTTACTCAGAGTGATTCCGTTAATCCTCCTAGCAAGCCTGTGAGGTAGGTATGCTGATTTTGTTTCTTTTTAGGTGAGGAAACTAAGCACAGAGATATTAGGTAACTTCCCCAAGCCCTTAGGAGCTGGTGGCGAGGAGCTCTAGCCCACCTGGATTCCCATCTGGGCTCCACCACATATTGGCTTTGTGACCTTGGGCAAGTGCCTTTACATCTCTGTGCCTTTGCTTCGTCCTCTATATAATGGGTTTCCTAAAGATACTTTTTTCAATAAGATTGTTGTGTGACTTAGAGGCAATCTGTGTATGTGTGATATATATAAAGCCTCCATAGATGAAATTAGTGCGATGAGAGGCAACGCAATAAGACAAGAAAAAGAAATAACAGGCAGAATAGCATACTGTATCCTGACTATTCTGCTACCAGCTGTGTGACCTTGGGTAAGTCTCTTTCCTCTTCCACGCCTCAGTTTCCACATGTTTAAAATGGGCGTGTCAAAGAGTTAATATAGCGGGTCTGAGACTGTTACCCTTTGAAAGGCCTGCTTACAAGGTTGACTCATGGCTGGCTTTTGAGAACTTGGATTTTGAGAGGACTCCCACTATTCCCTGACTGATGAGAGGGACTCATGGTGCTTAAACTGTTTGTATGGGCAATGTGGTTTGCGCTGAACACCAGCTCTGCTTCTGGAAGCCTGAAATTTTGATATATGCCAGGCAGAGATTGCCTATATAATCAGCTGCCAATAAAAACTCTGGGAACTGAGTCTCCAGTGAGCTTCCCTGATAGCTAGCATCTCCCGTGTGTGGTCACAGTTTGTTACTGGGGGGTGGGGGATTAGCGTGTTCTCTGTGACTCCACGGAGAGAGGACTCTTGGAAGCTCATGCAGGCGTCCCTTCCTTTACTGAGGTTGCTAGTATCTTTTTGCCAAAGTAAATCATAGCATGAGTATGACTATATGGTGAGTCCCATGAGTCCTCTTAGTGAATCACTAAATCTGATGGTGGGGAACATCTGACGTGGTGAGGATATTAACTCTACCTGCCTCTCAGGTTGGTAAAAGGTTTGAATGAGATAATATATAAAACTATATAAAATACTTAGTGACTGGGACACAGTGGGTGCTCAACAAGAGGTTAGCTGCTGCTATGATTAGTTTTATTTATTTATTTTTTTAAGATTTATTTATTTTAGAGGGGCACTTGAGTGGCTCAGTCAGTTAAGCATATGACTCTTGGTTTCAGCCCAGGTCATGATCTCAGGGTCATGAGATGGAGCCCCCATTGGGCTTTGTGCCCAGTGGGCAGTCTGCTTGAGATTTTCTTCCTGTCCCTCTGCCCCTCCCCCTGCTTGGCGCATGCATTCTTTTTTTTCAAGATTTTATTTATTTATTTGATACAGAGAGAGATC
Organism: Martes martes; assembly: GCF_963455335.1. NCBI lineage: Eukaryota > Metazoa > Chordata > Mammalia > Carnivora > Mustelidae > Martes > Martes martes. The sequence continues at coordinate 48,602,334 of NC_137905.1, forward strand.
ACAGTAGGTAGAGGCAGGCAGAGAGAGGGGGAAGCAGGCTCCCTGCTGAGCAGAGAGCCGGATGTGGGGCTCGATCCCAGGACCCTGAGATCATGACCTGAGCCGAAGGCAGAGGCTTAACCCACTGAGTCACCCAGGCACCCGTGCACATGCATTCTTTCTCTCTCTCTAAAATAAAATAAAATCTTAAAAAATATTTATTTTAGAGAGAGCGAGCACGTGCACACATGCGCTTGAGTTGGGGAGGGGCAGAGGGAAAGGGAGAAAATTCTAAGCAGACTCCCTGCTGGGCACGGAGCCCAATGGGGGGCTCCATCCCATGACCCTGAGATTATGACCTGAGCCAAAACCAAGAGTCAGATGCTTAACCAACTGAGCCACCCAGGTGCCCCTCTGATTAGTTTTAGTGTTAAGAATATCAACATTGGGGGCTCCTTGCTGTTTCAGTTGGTAGAACGTGCAAGTTTTGATCTTGGAGTTGTGAGTTCAAGCCCCGTGTTGGGCATGGAGCTCTCTTAAAACCAAAAGTATTTAAACTTCATGCATATATATATATATATATATATATATATATACACACACACACACACACACACATACACATATATATAAGTGTGTATATATATATATATTTTTAAAGAGAATATCAATATTGATTTGGGGGGAGGCTGACTGAGTTGGGGGCCTGGTGGGCCAGCATCCTGGCTCAGCTGATGTCCCCACTTTCCCGCCAGAGGATATATCGGTGGTGTTTAGCAGGGCCTCCTGGGAAGGCCGGGCTGACTTCTCCCAGGCCGATGTGCACCGCCAGATCGCCATTGTGTTCAAGACACCACCCTATGAGGACCTGGAGATCGTTGAGCCTGTGACCGTGAATGTCTTCCTGCAGCGGCTTACTGACGGGGTCTGCAGTGAGCCTCTGCCCTTCACATACCTGCCTCGGGACCATGGTAACCACAGCAATCCAGGGTGACCCGCTGCCCAGAGACCAGGTCTTTGGCCTAGAAGGGACAGGGGAAGAGGCAGAAGTAAAACACAGCCTCGTGACTGCACAGACTGGGGTTTGGTTCCTGGTTCCCCCTCTTACTGGTTGTGTGTCCTTGGTCTCTCCCTGAACCTCTGTCTCCTCTTGCACAAAGTGGAAGTAATAGTACCTATCTGATGGCATTTGGGGAGTATTTGATTATTTCTTCCCTCAGCATGCCTGCTCATGCCCGACCCTGTACTGGGTGGTTCTAGGGACACTGCAGTGACCCAAGATGGCCCCAGCCCCACCCTCATAAGTCTCACAGTTCTGTAGTGGGGATGGAATTGCTCAGGGGACTCAATTGCTCAGAGGGGGCATTTGACCCAGGCTTTGAGGTTAGGGAGGGCTTCCTGGAGGAGGGGACAGTTGAGCTGAGAATGTGGGGTTGACTAAGCAGTTCTCCAGGGGAAGTAGTGGGAGTTGGGAAATAGGGTTTCAAGCAGCTGGAGTAGCAAGTGCAAAGGTCCTGAGGCAGGATCATGCTGCAGTGTCCCAGGAACAACACAGAAATGGATTTGGGTTGCATTTTGATTAAGATGTGGATATCTCTTTGCATTGGTTGGCCAAGAACTAGAACAGCTCAATGACTTCCTAAGTAGTCTCTATAATTAAGTCTTAATTATTATTGTTGATGGATAACATCACCCCTGTTATCTCCTGAACAGACAGTTATGGCGTGGACAAGAAGCGGAAACGGGGGATACCTGACGTCCTCGGGGAGCTGAAGAGCTCGGGTGTGTCCCTTTGCCCCTTTCCACACCCATCTCCTGGTTCCTGGGAGGGGATGGCTAAGCCCTAGGCTGGGGAGAAAGGGCCGTGAGGGTCCAGGGGTCCTCATCTCTGCCTTCCCTCAGACCCCCATGGCATCGAGAGCAAACGGCGGAAGAAAAAGCCAGCCTTCCTGGATCACTTCCTGCCCAACCCCAGCTCAGGTGGGTCACGGCGCAGGTGGGTCCCCGCCGAGGGCAAGCTCCTGCTCTCTGAAGTGGGATGAGTGTGAGCTGCAGCCCTGCTTCTGGCCTCTTCGGGAGCTCCCCAAAAGCTCCCCCAAGGCCAGGAACTGACATCTTAGGCAGCAGCATGAAGTAGAAAGAAGAACAGCTCTGGACACCATCCGGAGGCTCTGATCTCTGCTGGGCTGTTCAGTGGCTGTGTGACCCCCACCAAGTTGCTCCACCTCTCTGAGCCTCAGCGGCTCCCTTGAAAAGTTTCACCATAGACCGCCCCCCATTGGCCTTTCAGATTTTAATGCATTTATTTTACAGACACTACATCACCGGCACATAAGTGCGTTGTATAGGTCTACTCTTTGAATCGAAATCATATCACGCCCCCCCCCCATTTTACTGGTGAAGAAACTGAGGCCCGGAAAGGTGAAGTTTCTCAGCTGAGGTCGCCGCATGTGTGGTGGAGCAGGGAGCTGTACCCAGGCAGCTGTACAGACGAGTGATGAAACACTACGTAGAGCAGGTAGCAGGGAGTGGATGGTAGATAAATGGGACGGGTTGTCAGAGCCAGCCAACCTTAATCCAGAGCCTGTCTCTAGCCCAACCACCCTCTGGTCTGTTCTCCCTGTGCCTTCATCTCAACTCACATGCCAGCCTCCACTTCCTGGGAACTGCAGCCCTATCTGGCTGCGATCAGAAGCCTCCCCTCCGACTGACCACTGGCTCTAAGAACACTCCCCCTAAGAACCCAGCTACCCCAGGGCGCCCAGCTCTCCCACTGACCTCTGACAGCCAACCGCTCAGAGTCTGCTGAGCCTGGACCACTCCAGCCAGTCCCACCCTGGAGGTTTCAGGGATCACCCGTTGTTCCCCCTACCCACTGCCCCTGGTAACCACTGCTCAGAGCCCCACCCATCGCAACCACCAATCCTAGCCCGCTTTGCCAGCCTTCCGTCCCCTATTCCCAAAGCCTCTCCTCACTAGCCATCTGCCATTCATCTACCTCCTCCATCACCCCAACTTTCCAGTGCCTAAAGGCCCCCCTCCCCAATCCTTCGGACAAAGCTGCTCTGGCATGATAGCATAATGGTTAGGAGCATGGCCTCTGGAATTAGACTGAGTTTGGATTCTGAGGCCTGAATTTAGCCACTGTGGGATCTCTTTGGGATCTCATCTCTCAGATGGAAACCTTACCTCTTAGGGTCCTTTTTAGAATTTAGTGAGGTCGTATCACACAGTTAGTTAGCATAGTGGCTGGCACAGAGTTAGTGCTCAGGAGATCTTAGGAACTTGACAGATAAGAATGCCACCTGTGTTTGTTATGGTCATGTTTAGCTGCATTCATAGCAAACCCCAAATTAACTGGGACTTCAACAGGCTAAACTTTTACTTCTCCTCTCAGGTAAACAGAGGTAGATAGTCCTGGGATGGTTTAGAGACTGTTATGATCATCAGAGACCCAAGCATGCTTCTGCCATTTTCAACTCATAGTTTCCATCTCCTGGTCCAAGATGGCTGCCAAAGTTCCAGCCTTCATGCCTGCGTTCCAGCGAGGAGCTTAGTTGCATGACCACATTTAGCTCTAAGGGAGGCTGGGAAATAGAGTCCCTGGAGAAGAGACACAGCTGCCCTGGGTCTCTTTCTGAGATAAGCATAAGACGCCTTTGCTGGTGAGGTTTGTCTTGTCTCAGAGAAAGACTCTCCTCTATATAATTTTACCATCTCCACATAATTTTACCTTCCAGTTTGGGGCCTGGTGACTTCTCATTTGGGTCTCCTGTGTGTGGGGATTTCATTTTTGGGGTGGTCTCTAATTTGGAGGAGGAGGGACTTTAGAGCCTCTTCAACTTCTTTATTTTTTGGATAAACTTCCCAGCCCTGCTGGAGCATGGTTGGAACCCCGATGCTACAACTGGCCAGCTATGTGTGAGTGAATTATTTTGCCTCAGTTTGCTCATTAAAGGAGGATGGTGATAGTTCCTACCCTGGGGTTCTCCTTGGGATTAAAGGAGGCCACAGTGATAATGCATTTGTACTGTCAGGGCACTGGAGTTACTGCGTGTTGGAGTTAGCCCCCGAAGTTGCCGCTAAAGGCATCCTACTTCTTTTCTCTATTCATGTAGGCCCGTTCCTCCCGCCGTCAGCCCTGCTGCCGGACACAGACTTCTTCTCTGGTACCGTGTCCCTCCCCGGCCTGGAGCCCCCCGGTGGGCCGGACCTTCTGGACGACGGCTTTGCTTACGATGACGCCACGGCCCCCACACTTTTCACCATGCTGGACATGCTGCCCCCTGCGCCGCCACTCGTCAGCGCTGTCACGGGCAATGGGGCTGCAGGGCCCGCGGTTGGAGATCCTTCCGGCCCCGAGCCAATGACGCTGGACTCATACCAGGCCCCAGGCCCTGGGGACGGGGGCACGGCCAGCCTTGTGGGCAGCAACATGTTCCCCAACCAGTACCGGGAGGTGGGCTTTGGGGGAGGCCTCCTGTCTCCAGGGCCGGAGGCTACGTAGCCCCGAGGCGCTGGAGGAGAGGCGCTAGGTGGGGAGGGAGGGAGGTGGAAGGGGCCGGTGCAAACCCAGCCAGGATGTCCAGCACCTCCATCCCCTTGGGCCACCCTTGGTCGGTCTTCCAACCTCCTCATCCTTCTGAATGGGACATCTTCAGCGCTGGTGAGAAGCTCCGTAGCACCGGTTTCCCCTGAGCCCATTTTACAAATGAGAAAACCGAGTCCGGAGAGGAAAAGGGGCTTGGCTCCCATGCACCAGCTTGTAAAGCTGCCTCAGTCCCCACGAGTGGGGGCCCCTTCTCCAGGAGGATTCTGGAGTGTACATATGGGAGAAAGGTGCAGATCCTCAGCTTTCCTCCCCCGAGTTTGAAGGTGGGGGGTAAAGATTGTTTGTTCTGAGTCTTCCCAATAAAGATGAGTTTTTGAGCCTTGGGAGTCTGGTCTCTTCTCCGCTGGGGAAACTCCAAGGCTCACACGCACGAAACCTCGGTGACCTCTGCTCCGCCTCTCCCAACCGCATCCTCCAGACCCCGCCCCTCCCCTCCAGGGCCCGCCCTTCACGTCGGCGGAAGCGCGCTCTGCCACGTTCCGCCCCTCCCCTTCGTGCGGCTCCCTACTTCCGCTTCCGGTGCGGGCCGCGCGCGAGCGCAGCGGTGGGAGGCGGCGACGAGCCGGTGAGTGCAAGGTGCGGGCCCTGACCTCCTTCCTGGCTTTCGGGCCGGCGTCAGCACAGCTTCGCCCTAGTCTCGGCCTTTCCCCGAGCTGCTTTGAGCCTCTGCAGAGCCCCAGCCCCGAGGGCCGCTGGCCCCGCACCCCCTCCGGCCTGCGGCGCCTCAGGCCGCGCCCCTGCCCCCTGCGGTGGGCCCAGACTCGCCGCGTCGGACCCCGCCGCTTACCACAGGCCCCGCCCCCTTGTCAAAACCCGAACCCCGAGGCCCACACTCGGCCCTGGATCCCAGTCCAAACCCCAGGGCTCCGACCCTGTCCGCAAGCCTTGCCCCTGAGCACAGCCCACCCCCTCCTGTCTGCCAGCTCCGCCTCCCTGATTCTCTACTTGGTTTCTCACCGCCCCATCTCCCCCCCGCCCCCGCCATTCAGATTTCTCTGATCTTTATTTACAGCACCTCCCCATGTTCCCCCAGCTTCCCCAAGCATTGTCGTCTTCCGTCCACGCCCTTCACCTGCCCTCCATCTCCACCCTCCCCCCATTCCCCCCTCCTCCGCCCCATACCACTGCTCTGTTCCCATAAAGTCTTTTTTTCTTCACTTCCTTTCATTCCTTACCCACACGGGTATCCCCAGTTCCGCTCTTCTCCCTGACTTGAACTACAGCCCCACCTGCTTAGGACCTGCCTCTGGACCTTACTTCACTCACTCACTCCTAACATTCCAAAACCTTTCATCCTTGATTCTAGTGCCCTGAATCCAGGACACTCCTTTCCCAGGGATTCTCACTCCAGAATATCCCGGGTGGGGGTGGGTTTCAGAAGCCCAAGGTACTGGATCAGAGTTGTCAGGAATATGCTTTGGCATCTGGCACACAGTTCTTCAGCCTCACTTCCCTTCCCTGAAGCTGGTGTTCGGGATGGGCTCTGTCACCAGCTTAGTTAGGTGACTTTGATTCTGCCTGTATGGTTTTTACAACCCATCTGACACTCCCCTCTCATCCCCCAGGTTGAGGCCCCCAGTTTGGCCTCACCACGATGTGGCACGAGGCTCGGAAGCATGAGCGGAAGCTTCGAGGCATGATGGTTGACTACAAGAAGAGGGCAGAGCGGCGGCGGGAGTACTATGAAAAGATCGTGAGTAACTGGCCTTGGTCTGGGGTGGGACCTTCCCTGGAGGTCATCCTGGTGGGGTTTGGGCTTGGAAACGTGCCCAAACAAGAGCCCAGCTTCCCTCAGGAGAGTATTTGGTTCTTGAGCATACCCATGGGTAAAAACCAGAGGCATTCTCTTGGTTCTAGGCTACTGTCTTGTTTGGTGTGGCCTCAGAGTACAGAGCTGGTGTTAGCAAGAAGGAGGGAAGTTTTGTAACAGAGCAGTCCAGATAGAAGACTGACCACCTCCTGAAGGTTGTCTCTCTTCCTGCTGTATTTGCAGTGCCCAGAAAAGCTTAGCTGTTCTTGAGGTTTGGCTTGGCACCCTGTTGGAGTGCCATCAGTATTCATTTAAGGGGACTGTGACCACTTTCCTTTCCTGTTTGATGCTTCGGGTTGCTTTTAGAGAGAAGACCATACTCCATCCTGTGACCTAAAAGGCCCTTGTTGACCTGACCTCTACCAGCCTCTCAGGTCATCCTTGGGTAGCTCCCTTGGCCCTTTTTCCCCATCCCTGTCACCATAGGGCATTGTGCCTGTCATGTCTCCCCTCACCTCTTTAACTCCTACTTGCCCTTGAGACTTCAGCTGGAAATGGCACTAGTGTACCAGGTTCCATTTTCTTGCTAGATGATATTAATATAGGTGTTCCTGTTTACTGCTGTGTCTCTGCTTTGGCCTCCTACCTGATCTCCTGGCTTTCGTTCCTGCCCCTCTCCAATCCGTCCTCTTCAGCAGGGCTAGGGAGGTCTTTTCTAAAGCACAAGGCTGACCCTGTCCTTCCCTTGCTCTGAACTCCTCCATGGCTCCCTGGTGCCCTCGATAGAAAGCCCAGGCTCCTCAACACATCCTTCAAGCCTCGACATGGTCTGGCTTTTTGCACTGCACACACATGCACTGCCCCCCCCCCCCCCCCCCGCCAACTTAGACTCATGTCACTCTGCTTTCTGCCTCCTTCCTTTACTCAAGCCATCTAGTCTCCTTGCTATCTAGAGTGACTTTCTCTAATGCAAAAGATGGATAAAGAGTATCAGTTTAGCTCTCAGAATTACATAGGCACAGGGCCTTTGCATGAGCTCTTCCCATACTTGGGTAACTACGACTGCTCATCTCAGTCAGATCTCAGTCCTCAAGGAAGTCTTCCGTCATCCCCAGTACTCAGTCAGGTGTCCCATATAAATGCCATTATAGCTCCCTGTTCTTCTCCTTTGGAATTTAATACATATATATCTAGTTCTGTAAGACTGGGGACTAGTATTCAGGTCATCTTTGCATCCTAAGCTTGGGGCCAACAAATACAGTTTGAAAGAGTAAATGAGTAAACTCACTAATAGTGTAGTAGCAGTTACTGTTTTAATTGCGCTTTCCAGGCACCTGGCTCTGTGAGACGAGTTTTAGGTGCATGGTTTCTTGGAATCCCAAGAGTCCCCAGTGAAACAGAGGCTGCCATTACTCTAGGAAACGAATCTCTGAGAGCGTCTCACTTGCCCTCTGTCACCCAGGAAGGAACCACTGGGCTCAAGGTGAGCCCCTCTTTGGTGGTGTTGGGAAAACTGCAGCACGACCGTGAGGGCAGGGCCCGGGTCTGGGCCCGTCCTAGTTGAAGCCCCAGCGTGGGCCAGGAAAACAGTGTCTGGGAGGAAGGGGCTGCCGTGAGCTATAGAGGGCTCATGGTGAGCTGGATCCAGTGCCCACTGCTTTGGGACTTCCGAGGCCTTCGAGCAGCCTTGAGAGGTTGGGACTGGTCCCCGTGTTAATGATGGTGCTCATGAAATTGGCCGGTGCTACTGAGCATTTATGTGTTGACCGTTCTGTGCCAGGTGCTTGACAGGCGTTTATGCCTCATCAGAGCCTCACCGCAGCCTCGGGTGTGGTTCTTATTGACGTCCGTTTTACAGATGAGCGAACTGAGGCTCAGAAAGTCCTGGTCTACAGTCATGTAGCGAGAGGGCATAGCTGGCATTCTCACCCAGACTCTCTGAACCCTGACCTCTTCTGGCACTTCACCTGGGCTTTCTGTTGCAAAAACAGAAGTTCTGAAAGGTGCAGTGACATGTCCAAAGTGACAGAGGCTGTAGGCAAAATAGTAAAATGCTTCAGTCCTCAGAGTTTGAGTCCTAGGGCTCTTTGTTCAAATTCCAGCTCTTCTGCTTACGTACAGTGTGACCTTGGGGGAGTGACTGTCTGCCGGAGCTCGTTTCCTTTTTTGCATGTGAAATGATGCATCCCGAAGAGTCAGGTTTGGCTGGGAAGATAGAAGTTTCTTTCTTTTCCCCCTGAAGGCCCTGAAATAGCTGGCTCTGCTCAAGGACCATTTTGTTGTTCAGCTGAATGTGGACTCCCTTACTGACGTTGAAGGGCTAAGAGGGCTGCTCAGACTCCAGCCATTGTCTCTGCATTCCATCCAAGTGCTCATGCCAGTTTTTGGGTTTTTTGTTTTTTGTTTTTTTAAGATTTTATTTATTTATTTGACAGAGAGACAGCGAGAGAGGGAACACAAGTAGGGGGAGTGAGAGAGGGAGAAGCAGGCTTCCCGTTGAGTAGGGAGCTCGATGCGGGGCTCAATCCCAGGACTCTGGGATCATGACCTGAGCCGAAGGCAGACACTTGACAACTGAGCCACCCAGGCGCCCCTCATGCCTGTTTTAAGAAAGTTTCTAGATGTTTGCATCTAACACTTCCACTCATCCCACTGGCCAGAAAGTGGTCCCAGGCTCACGTACGGGTGCAAAGGAGCCTGGGAGGCATAGGCTTTATCCTGGGTGCCACACATATCAGGAGCGTGTTACTGTTGAGGGAAGGGGAATAGAAGTTGGTTGCCAGCTACTGGTCTGCCTCAGATGGTGGGGGCCGCGCACCTCCCTCGCAGGGCGGCTCGAAGATGGGGCACATCCAGCCTCAGCGTAGGCCTGCCCGGGGTGATTTGCTCGGTAAATGCTGGCTCTGGTTGCCACTGAAGTTCTTCCCACTGGGTAAAGCGGGAATCTGTGTGGTGTGCAGGAAAGAAAGCTGGAGCCGGGGCACTCTGGCTCTCGTTCTTGGTAGCTGGGAGCCTCCTGAGCTGTATTTTCCCCCTCGGGACAGTGGTGATCATTGGCCCCTCTCACTGGGTGACAGGGAGGACTGTCAAGAACAAGAGCGGTGTCTGTGGGGCGCTATGTGGTGTGGGCCCGTACAAGCCGCCGCTGTCCCCGTGCAGGCGCGTGATCAGCATGCAGAGCGGAGCTGTCAGGCCGCTGGCAGTGGCTGAAGGCTGCTTTGAGGAGGGGATGGGGCGGCTCACATGGGCCTCGTCGTCCTCCTGATGGGAGAGGAGGCTGTGGGGCGAGCGTTGGAGAAGCCAAGGTGGTCCGCACAAGGCTGGCTTCCCTCCTCCTGATTTGTCCTTCGTGCCAGCTCCCTCCCCTGGCTAAGCCTGGATCTGTCGTTGCCCTTGTCCTTGTCAGCTTTCTTCTTTAATCAGTGGTTTGGATAAAGAAACAATTCCCTGTTGATAAGAAAATGGGCAATAAATAGTTCTCAGTTCAAGCCTGTCCTCGAGAAAACCCCAGGCTCACCCCCCCCCCCCGCCGTCTACCCCAACCACTGCCCAGCCTGAGTCAGGCATTCCCCTGGGCTCTCCCATCGCAGCACTGCCCACTCTGGGTCGTCACTATCCGGAGTGGGGGGAGTCTGTCCTCAGCCCTGGACTGTGAGCGGTGAGGGTAGGGCTGGGGCTGTGTCCGTCGCTGCTGTGGCCCTAGCATGGGGCCTGGCATGTGGTGGGTGCCTGTTTATCAGTCAAATGAATGAATGAAAGAGTCCGTGAACTCCTCTGACTCCGTCTGATCCTGGAGGCAGGCTAGGCCAGTGGTTAAGAATGGACTTCGGGTGTCGCAGATGTATTTGTACACCCCATGTTCCCTGCCCTGTTACTCAAACTAGCCAAAATGGGGAAACAACCTAACTGCTCATCAACTGAAGAAGGGGTAGACGAGGTGGTTTGTCTGTACAGTGGGATATTGTTCAGCCTCGGAAAAAGGTATCCTGTGACATGCTGCCACGTGGAGGAGCAGTGGAGACATCGTGCCCAGTGAAATCAGCCAGGCACCAAAAAAAAAAAAAAAGATGATGCAAGATACCGTGTATAGGAGGAGGTATCTGAAGTAGTCGTGCCCTTAGGAACAGGAAATAGAAGGGTGGTTGCTGGGGTGGGGGAGGAGAAAAGGGTAGTCCTTCACTGGCTGTGGAGTTTCAGTTTTGCAAGACGGAGAAGTTTTAGAGATCGGCTGCCCTGCAGGGTGCGTGTACCTTGATGGGACCCTATGGTACCCTTAGCAGTGGCGAACGTATGGGGCGCCTGGGGGGCTTAGGCGGTCCGTTGAACATCTGCCTTCAGCTCAGGTCGTGATCCCAGTGTCCTGGGTTCGATTCCCGCGTGGGGCTCCCTGCTTAGCAGGGAATCTGCTCCTGCCTCTGCCCGTGCTCTATCAGATAATCAAATAAAATCTATTTCTTTCTTTCTTTATTTGACAGAGAGAGAGAGAGACTGTGAGAGGGAACACAAGCAAGGGGAGTGGGAGAAAGAGAAGCAGGCTTCTGAGCAGGGAGCCTTCTGAGCAGGGAGCCTGATGCAGGGGGCTCGATCGCAGGACCCTGGGATCATGACCTGAGCCGAAGGCAGACCTTTAACAACTGAGCCACGCAGGCGCCCTTAAATAAGATCTTTTTAAAAAAAATGTAGTTAACATAGTAGATTTTCTATCATATACTTTTCACCAAAGTAAAAAAAAAAAAAAAAAAGCTTAAAACAAACAAACAAACAATGGATTCCTATGGGGGTCAGGCCCATTTGGGTTCAAATCCTAATGGTGTGTGTCGCTGGCATGATTTCAAGCGAGTGGGCCACACTGCTCAGTTTCCTCTTCAGGAACACTGATCACCTTTGTCCTGTGCTTGAGAAGTTTGAGAAAATTTACAAAAACAGGTCAGGGCCTGGCTTTTAGGACAGTTCATTGGCTTTTCCAGAATCTTCTAGCAGAGCCAGGCCCTGGACATGGATTTTTACTCCTAGCCTGATGTGTTTTCCTTCCTGCGGTTGCTGGCACGGCCAGTGGCTTCCCTGTACCAGGCAGTGTCCATATTGCAAGAAGTGTCCCCCGATAGCCGTGGGACCTGGACACTGGGCCGCCGCGGCCCCAGGGGCCTGAGGGAGTCTTGGCCAGGGGCCGTCACGGGGCTGAGGGAGAGAAGTGAGGTGTGGGACAAGCAGTTGGATTCCCACAGCACCGCCCTTGCTGGACCCTGTGGCCTTGGGCTGATCCCCCTCAGCTGAGTGGGAACAGCCTGGTGCCTGGCGAGTGTGGGAGGGACACGGCGTTAGCTGTGGTCCTCTGTGCCTGTCCTCCGCTCTTTGCTGGTGGGCGGGGGAGGCATTGAGGGCGTGCGGGGTTTTGGGAACTTGATGCTGGTGGGTTTGGGGTGGGGCTCAGGCTCCTCATCTGTCAGGGTTCATTCTCTCTTCCCTTCAGCCGGTGTTCCCGAGCGCCTGCTGTGGGGCGGGTCTGCTCCGGGCACAGGGGGTACAGTGGTGAGCAGAGAGCGGCGATCCTTGTCTGTGGAAGTTACATTCTAGGGTGAGGGATGACTGATAAATGAATGGAAGATGGGAAATGGGATGGTGGCGGGTGTTGTGAAGAGAGCAGGTGGGGTTAAGGAGAGGTTGTGAGTAAGTATGGGCTTGTGCAGGGAGCTACTTAGAGTTGATGAGGAAGGCTTCTAGAAAGAGATCTGAAATAAGCCAGAGGGCAGCCACCTGCCTGAGCTTTGCAGGCCGGGGGAAGAGTGAGCACAGAGGTTCCGAGTGGAGCACGAGTGCAGTGGCCCTGGAGTGGCGTGGAGGCCAGTGCGCCTGGGGCAGAGCTGGAAGAGAAGAGTCAGAGAGCCATGCGGCCTGACAGGTTTTAGCAGAAACCCCCCTGCCCAGGCCCTGTGTGGGAGATGAACTGTGGAGGGCGGGCTGGCAGCGGGGAGCCCTAGAGGAGGCTGCCAAATGGCCTGGACGAGAGGACAGGCTGGCCGGACTAGGGCATGGGGAGGAGGCCTTGGACCCTGGGGAGGCCTTGCCTGCAGCTTAGCCAGCTTTCAGTGGATGGCAGCAGTCCTTCTTGTGGCTTTTGTGGGTTCCTCTGATGTGGCCCGCAGCAGGAGCCCAGCCGGGGTCTGGGACTCGGGAAGCTCAGCCGTGGGAGCACTGGTGGTAGATTTCATCCATTTCTGACGCGCCTGGAATTGTGAGCTCCACACAAGGGCTTGGGCTGGAAGAGCATAGACTCAGGGGACATTCTTTTCTATGTTGGGGCCTTCTTAACAGCTTTATTTTTTTTAAAGATTTTATTTATTGGGGCGCCTGGGTGGCTCAGTTGGTGGCTGCCTTTGCCTCGGGTCCTGATTCTGGGATCAAGTCCCGCATAGGGCTCTCTGCTCAGCAGAGATCCTGGTTCTCCCTCTCCCTCTGCCTGCCGCTCTGCTTACTTGTGCTCTCTTTCTATCTCTCTGCCAAATAAATAAATAAAATCTTTTAGAAAAAAAGATTTTATTTATTTATTTGACAGAGAAATCACAAGTAGGCAGAGAGGCAGGTAGAGAGAGTGGGAAGCTGGCTCCCCGCTGAGCAGAGCACCTGGTGCGGGGCTCGATCCCAGGACCCTGAGATCATGACCTGAGCCGAAGGCAGAGGCTCAGCCACTGAGCCACCCAGGCGCCCCTCTTAACAGCTTTATTGAGATATAGTTCACCTAGTGTATGATTCAGGGGTTTTCAGAATATTCACAGCATGGTACATCCATCACCACGGCCTAATTTTAGAAAATTCCCATAACCCCAAAAAGAACTCCATTCCCATAAGCAGTCCGTCCCCCCAACTTTCCAGCCCTGGCCAGGCACTCATCTCTCTACTTTCTGTCTCTCTGGATTTGCCTGTTCTGGACGTTTCCCAGAAATGGAGTCATACAGCACGGGGCCTTCTGTGACTGACCGCTTTCACTGAGCACCGTTTCCATGGTCCGTCCCTGTTGTAGCACGTGTCAGTTCCTCACTCCTTGTTATTGACAAGGTTCCAGGGTCTAAATCTAGCTCATTTGGGTTATCGGCCATCCATTGATGGCCACGTGATTGTTTCCATCTTTCAGCCATGGTGAGTTGTGCTGCTTGAGTATCCGAGTACAAGTATTTGAATATCTGTTTTCGGTTCCGGCGGGTGTATCCCAAGGAGAGGAATTGCTGGGTCTTATGGCAGTTCTTTGTTTAACCGTTGAAGAACTCAGTTTCTGCACTGAGTTCCTTGTTCCTGCCAACACTGTTAACGTCTGTCCTTTTCGGTTTTTGCTGTCCTCGTGAGTGTGAAGTGGTGTCTCGTGGTTCCCGTTGGCATTTCTCTGATCATTAGTGACCCTGATCATCTTTGCTTGTGCTCATGTGGGCCCGGTGTCTTAGAGGCCAGGCTAAACCAGAGGGCTCACGCCTGGCTCCGAATGAGTGACCTGGGGTTGGGGTGGGGAAGTGAAGATTTGGGGGATCATATTTTGGGGGCAGAAGATCTTGGTACGGCTGTACAGAAGGTTGGGCCAGAGCTCAGAGCCTTTCTCCACCATCTCAAGGTCCCTCGTTCCTGGAGCTGAGGTGGCCCCTGTGAGTGTGGCCACCCCCCTGCAGGTTAGTTTACCTCTGAGAATCAGCCCTCTTGATGGTCAGTGGTGAGCTCGCTGCTGAGCTGGGTTGTGCAGGGCTGGAGCTCAGTGTGGTGGTGACTTCTACCTTGTCTCTTCCCGCAGAAGAAGGACCCAGCACAGTTCCTGCAGGTGCACGGCCGAGCATGCAAGGTGCACCTGGACTCCGCAGTCGCCCTGGCCGCCGAGAGCCCTGTCAACATGTGAGGCCGAGAAGAAGGCCAGGGTGGTGTCTGTGTCTGAGGGTTGGAGGCCAGGAGGGACTGGGGTGTGGAGAGACCTGTGGGGACTCGGGCAAGGAAGGCTTGACCTGCATGAGGAGCTGACAGTCAGTGGCCAGGGAGAGTGGGCAGGGGTCGGGATTCAGGGTGCAGGGGTGCTTAGGGGACTTAGATGGGAATGGGTGGGGCTGGGACCACAGGCCCAGATGAAGTGGCAAGTGTGTTGGCAGAGGGGATGTTTCAGGGTGACCAGGGCTTAGCAAGTGGCCGTGGGATCTGGTTTGAGTTTCCCACTTCTGCTTGGTTCTGAGAAATAGGGCCCCAAGTTTCCTATTCAGGCCAGGAGCCTGAATGTGGATTCAGGGGGATTAGTGACATAAGAAACTAAGAAGTCGAGGGTGAGGTTGGGGCCCATAGTCTGGAAAATCACAGGGAACTGAGGGCCAGGCTCCCAAGCTTGGGGTGATAGGGAACAGGTGTGGGCACTGGGGAACCTCAACTCCTTGCTCCCCATTTCAGGATGCCTTGGCAGGGGGACACCAACAACATGATTGACCGCTTCGATGTCCGCGCCCACCTTGATCACATCCCTGACTACACGCCCCCACTGCTTACCACCATGTAAGAGCCCCCCTAAGCCTTGCCAGGCAGCCTGAGCTGCCTGCTGCCCCCCCTTTTCCCAAGCCTTTGCTTGTCTATCCCCTTCCTGGGAAGGAGGTGTGTCAGCGGGGAGCCTCCCAGCCTGAGCCAGGCTCCTCCTCCCCCACTCCTGTTGGCTTGGGGTGGGGCCTCCCCTTTTCCTCTGATCTCAAGACCTTGACATCCCCACAAGCTCCCCAGAACAGGAGTCAGATGAGCGGAAATGTAACTACGAGCGCTACCGAGGCCTGGTGCAGAACGACTTCGCTGGCAGTGAGTGAGCTGGGGCGTGGCGAGCGGGTTGGGTGTCCGTGGATGTGGGGAGACCACTTTTACTCCAGTGCTTTCTCCTGTGGGACCTGGGGTTTGCTCCCCGCTCTTTTCCTCTCAGGCCTCCATCTCTGGACCAGTACAGGTGTGTCTCCTGAGTGAGATGGTCCTGCGGAGGTCACTTCTGTATCCCACACCCTCTGCCTCTCTGGCCTTTTGTCCTAAAAAGTTAGGGAAGATAGCAGGAACACACTATTTCCTTCTGCGTGTTTCCCCCAGCCTGTTTGGGTCAGAATGTCATTTCTGAAGAGGAAATTTCTTTTAGGAATTGTTCAGGAATATTTAGAGTTTGGCATTCTGCCAAGCGTTTGTATGGGTCGGTGTCATTCTCTGAGCCGTCACTGTGTTGCTTCACAAATGAGAAAACGGAGGCTCACGGTTTTCCCCACTCTAGGCTTGCCCAGGGAGTTTCAGAACCTGACAGACCTGGACCTTTTTGTCGGTGTTAAGTATCTCGTCACATCTGCACAGCCCCTAGCAGTCACACCCATTTTATGGATGGGGGCATTGAGGCTCAGGAGTTGGTGGGAACATCGTGTCCGAGGATCTGGGATTCTCACCCCACCCTTAACTACTGCTGCCTCCTGATGGACAGCTCCGAGCTTTAGCTCAGTCCTGAGGACCGAGACTTCCCTTGCCAGGGTTTCCCTGTTGAGTTAAAGAGAAGATGGGCCACACGAGGCCCTTAGCCTGGCGGATCTTGCTCTCCTCCCAGAGAAGGGTGGTCATGATGGTTTCTGTCCCCCGGGATGGTGAGGGGCGCGTGAATCTCCGGCCCCGAGCCTGGCGTGGTCAGCCCCTGCTGTGCGTTTGCAGTGCCCGCGTCTCTCTGTTTCGAAGATGACCGTCTTGGCATCTCCGATACCAAAGCTTGCCAAACTCCTAGCAACCAGCCAGGTGTTAGCATCAGGGAAGTTTATCGTCTTCGCTATTGGTGCTGTTCTTGCCTTCACCCAGGCCTACAAGGGTTCTTGGCCACGGACCCAGGGGTTTCCTTAGTTCCGTCTGACTCCGCATTCGTACCTTGCCACTGCTCCTGGCGCCTGTGGTGTGGCGGGCCCCCCCTTCCCGGGGTCGGCAGGCTCACTGGGGAGAGGGCAGCCGCCACACAGTCACCAGTGTGGCTGGCGATCGCAGGCTGAGGTGGCGTTCTCACGGACGGTGGGCTCTCCTCTGAGGTGCTTGATGGAGGCTGGGCTCGGGGAAGAGTGGGGAGGCGCTCTTGTGGGGAGAGGGGGGCCGCAGAAGAGGGCGGTGGGAGGATGGGCAGGGGCAGCCTGTGTGGCTGGAGCAGGGAGAAAGAGGCAGCTGGTGTGAGACGGGCCAGCTGGGCCCTCTCCCGGGCTTTGTATGCCCCGGCCGGAGCTGGGCGGGGGTAGGGGGTGCTGCGGGAGCAAGGGACGGTGCTCCCCGCGCAGCCCCCAGCCCGACTTCACAGATGGAAAAGCCGAGACCCGCAGAGGGAAGGGGACTTGCCCAAGGCCCCGCAGCCAGTCAGGCCCCCGCGTTTCATTGCAGGGAAGATCAGGGAAGGCTCGGATACAGCGCCGAGCTCCCCATGTTAGGTGTTGTGGGCAAACGAGAGCCCAGATGGCTTCCAACACGTGTAGTTTAAGCTGAGTCGCAGAGAGGCCAGTGGTGGAGGGGCCCCTGCAGTCCCGGTGACATCCGGCACTCAGGAGAAGTTTACAGGTCTGAAGCGTCTGACCAGAGGTCTCCCTTACGGGGTTAATAGTCGTGTTGCCCCCGTGCCAAGAGCTTGCTCTTCCAGGGCTCCCCGTTTACAGAAAGGAAACAAGCCAGAGAGAACTTACCTGCTCCCTGCCCCCCCCACCCCCCCTGGCCAGTCACCGCGGCCGCGCGGTGGGTCCTCCTGTGGTCGCTGTGTCTTCCGTGTGCCATCTGTAGTGCTGTGCCCGCCAGTGACTCTGCGCCTGGCTGAACTGGGGTTGTACCCGCCCTCCTACCCCTTGCTGCCTTCTTGTGTCACTGCCTCCGCCCCCACTCTGACCCCCCTGCCTCTCCCCTTGCTGCAGTCTCGGAGGAGCAGTGTCTGTACCAGATCTACATTGACGAGCTGTACGGAGGCCTCCAGAGACCCAGTGAGGATGAGAAGAAGAAGTGAGTTGACGTCTGGGGGCATGAGGGCATAGGGGGAGGCAGGGGGATGGTGAGCCCCGCCAGGGCACGGCCCCCTCCAGCTTATCCACCTGGGCTTTCCCATAGTCCGGGCCAGTGTGTGGTCCGTAGTAGGTGCTCACTTAATAAACACTTAGAGGAGGAAGTGGTGGCCGAGGGAGAGGATTTCCCGAGAAGCCTCTGCGTTGCATTTCTAGCTTGGGGTGAGGTAGGAGGTGAAGTTGGTTGAGCCGGCCCTGGGGTGACCCAGGCTCGGGTTTGCATCCTACCTATGAGGACCCCCTTGCTGAGCTGCAGTGTGACTAGCTGGCAACCCCCATTCCCGCAGTGGATGGAGCTTGTGGGTCGCCTGTCCTATGCCCGCCCTGCGTGGGCTTGTCTGCAGGCTGCATCACTCTGGAGAGGGGGCGTCTCAGGACTGTGTCCCTGGAGGAACAGCAGTGGGGGGGGGGGGTGACAGGCCCGTAGGTGGAGCCGCCTCTGGCTCAGGGAGGTCCCTGGCGGGCAGTCTCCCTTCTCTGTTCCTTCTGCCGGGATGGCCCTGTCCTCCTCTGGGGCGGTGCTCAGCCCTCCTGTCCGTAGCAGTGCTGGAGTGCGACTGCTTCCCTCCTGCTGCCCAGCCTTCCCCTTTGTGAGCCTGAGCTCTTGTTGCCCTCCTTCATCTGGGGTTTGCACGGATGCCATGGAAGCTTCTCGATGATTGATGCCTACCCGTGAGCCCACTTTCAGGATGAGGCTGGCACTTGAGGGACGTCTGGGAACGTTGACTAAATTAATTTAGCAACATGTATGCTTGAGGCCGCTCGTCTGTTCTGGGCAAAGCTGGGCCATACTGTTACCCAGGATAATTCTGGGTCTTGCCCTCTTGAGCTCAGTCTGCCAGGGGGAGAGATCTGTCCCCGGACGGTCATGACTCCGTGTGGGTGTGGTTAAGGAGCTCAGGATGGTGCTTGACCCTGCCTCGGGCGACAGCTTCCTGGAGACCCTGGAGCTGGAGCTTGGAGGAAGATGGAGGGGCCAGTGCGAGGCAGGTGCAGAAGGTTCTAGGCTGAGGGACAGCATGTGTGAGGGGCCAGAGGCAAGGGCGCACTCAAGAGGCTAGAGCTCGGGGAGTCCATGTGCTCTCAAGTCTTGGCTCTGGGCTGCGTCCTGCCTGGGGCCCTCCTGGCTCACGGGCTCCCCCGCCCCAGGCTGGCGGAGAAGAAGGCCTCCATTGGCTACACCTATGAAGACAGCACCGTGGCCGAGGTAGAGAAGGCGGCGGAGAAGCCGGAGGAGGAGGAGTCACCAGCCGAGGAGGAGAGCAACTCGGACGAAGATGAGGTCATCCCCGACATCGGTGGGGTCCCCTCTCTGCCCTCCCCAACCCCGCAGTCCCTGGGCATCGTTTTCGTGTCTGTTCCTCACCCTCTGTGGGGCGCCCCGCACTGACGAGCCCCGTCTCTCCCGTCCCTGCTCTGGGGCACTCCAGCCTCTGCCGTCCTCCCGGTCCTCACTCGTGTGCTCCTCTGTGCCGGCCTCCCTCTCTGTATCTCTCCTCTCTCATTTCTAGGACACTGCTTTTATGATCTTGTCCCCACCTGGGTTCTGTCTCCGTTCTCTTCTGCTTGGGTCAGCCTTTCTGTCTTCCTCTTTTTCTGTCTCCTCTGGAGAGCAAGTGTTCATTCAGTTGCAGAATCATCCCTCCTCCCCCACCCCCCACTGCCGTTCTCCCCCTACCCAAATACCCATGGCTCCAGCCATCCACCTGTCTTCCCTGCCCCCGTCAGCGTACTGCTGCTGCTGACACATCCGGAAGGTGTCCATTCCGCCTTCCACTTACGCATAGTGCATCTGGGTTCTGAACACCTGTGACCACCCCCTCCAACCTCCTGCCCACCCTCACCCGCCCCCCCAATCCGTCCCCATCCACACATCGTACATTGCTCTGTCCACTGGTCACGCCTGTCCATCTGATGCTCACTTGGGCCCTCATTCGTCACATCTTCTCTCCCCCAACCCCCCACCACCCCTGCCGTTGGTCGTGCTTCCCTCCGGCCAAGCCCTGTGCCAGCCTGGGGATGCCAAGATGAGCTGACTCGTTCTGTGCCTGCAGAGGCCTCCAGTCTGGTGGGCATCTCCCCTGTGCCCCCATCTCCCGGGGCGCTGCCCCTTCTCCCCGGTCCTCTCACTCGGCTTTGGCCTCTGACAGCGTTTCTCTTGGTGCAGACGTGGAGGTGGATGTGGACGAACTGAACCAGGAACAGGTGGCAGATCTCAACAAGCAGGCCACGACCTATGGCATGGCCGACGGCGACTTCGTCAGGTGAGGCCTGCAGGCTGGCACTCCTCCACGCTCGGGGCCTGGCGTCCGTCGTTAACCCTGCTGTGGACGGCTGCCTCCCTCCGCAGCACGAGTGCTTCACACACACGGGCTCCTGAGCTCCTGGGATGGGTGCTGAGTACCAGGCTTTGCTGCTGCACAAACAGGCTGCGCCCAGCTCCATGTGTCCTGTGGCCCTCTGACCCCTAAGAGCTCCCCGGGCTCCTGGGCCTGGTGGACAGCACCCCCTGGTGGAGAGGAGGCTCCACTCACCGGCTCATTCCCTGGGCCACACCCTGTGCAGATCCTATACAGCAGCCCCAGTGGACAGGGTATCCAGTGTGAATCTGGGGGATCCCATCTGAACCCAGAACCCTCCATGAGGGCCCTGGTACTGGGGCAGCCGGAGTCCTTACCTCGGCCACGAGGTCCTATCTGTCTCTTCCTCTGCTCCTCAACCTGCACGCTCTGCCCCTGCACGGCCTCCTTGCCTCCTCCCTCCCGAGCCTCCTCTCCACCCTCAGACTTCCCCACCGCTGTCTGCTGCAGTGGCTCTGCTGGCGTCTGTGTTGCTTATTCCCTGTGGTTTCTCCTCAGTCCCCTGACCTTCCTGTGGAAAGCTGCAGCAGCTCCGCCCGTCCCCTGGTCCTTCTTCCCCCATCTGCAGTGTAGCTTCCCGGCCAGGTTTTCACTGTTTAACTTACTACTTGTCACATTACCTGGGTCGTTATCTTCTTCCAGAATGTAGGCCCAGGAGGGCCAGGATTTTTGTTTTCAGTAACAAATCCCAAGTCCGCACAATAGCGCCTGCATGCAGTAGCTCCTCAGTAATAGCGCTGAACGAAGGAGAGACCCCAGGATGGCCTGGGATCTCTGCCTTCCGGTGACAGTTCTGCCTGTGGCCTGCCCCCCCTCCGTTGTGACCCCCCACTTCCTCTACAGGATGCTCCGGAAAGACAAGGAGGAGGCAGAGGCTATCAAGCATGCCAAGGCCCTTGAGGAAGAGAAGGCCATGTACTCGGTGAGGGCTGGGCCGGCGTGGGGGGCGGGGCGAGCGTGGCTCAGGGAGGCACGTCTCTCACCAGCAGGGTGTCCACCCTCCTCCAGGGCCGCCGCTCTCGGCGCCAGCGGAGGGAGTTCCGGGAGAAGCGACTGAGAGGCCGGAAGATCAGCCCACCCAGGTAGAGTGAGCTCTCCCCTCTGCCCCTGCCCTTCCAGCCTCATTCAGGGCTCTGAGGGAGGGGCTGGGGTTCAAGGAGACTCTTTAGGGTCAGGCTTGGACTTGCGAACAGAGTCTTCCTGGTAGGCCAGGAAACGGGGAAGGTTTAGGGTAGGGATGGCCTCATGGACACCCTGCCCTGCCAGCCACTCCCCTCACCCTTCTGGACTTGGACTCTTGCCAGGTGTCCCAGGCACCAGTGGGGAGGTGTTGTGGGGTAGCTGAAGACTGGAGGGCAGAGTCAAGGGGAACAGCCCTGTCCCTGAAGTCCTTCCTGCTTCTCCTCCTGGACCATGTCCTTGTCAGATTTGGGGCAAGTGATTTCCCTTGAGTTTCAGTTTCCTCCTTTGGAAAAAGCACTGTGATCTCCAAGGATTGGGGCACACCAGTGTCCACTTTGAGGTCTGGAGCAGGTTGGGAGGAGGTGGCCTGGTGTGGCACAGAGTCTGCCCAGGTCAAGTGGCCTCCAGACGAGCCTGCCTCTGCCTGTCAGCCCCGGAGGCTGAGTGCAAACCCATGCCTCTTTGCTCCCCCGCCTCCAGGCAGGGAGAGTTCGTGAGGGTAGCTGTGGGCCTTAAGCAGCCTGGTGTGGGCTCAGGGCTTGGTGTGGGGTCCTGGGAAAGCTGAACTAGTTGTTGCCATCATCCTCCTCCTCGTAGGGGTGCAGTCAGTGTAGCGCATAAAGGTGTGGGCTCGGGGCCGCAGGGCCTGGCTGGGGATCCCAGCTCTTTGATTTATGAGCTGTGTGATGCTGGGCAAGTGATTCTTCTGCTCTGGGCCTCGGTTTCCTGATCTCTGAGCTGTGAATGACCCTGGAGAGTTGTCATGAAGAGCGGCTGTGTTCATAGAAGTGAAGCGCTCAGTGCCCGGCACGTAGCGAACATCTGAGACACCGTGGCACTTCTAGTTTTACCATCGCTCTCGTGAACGAGCTGGGATCCAGGTTGCCGGACCAGGGACTTGGAGTGGCAGGAGGGATGCTTCCATCTGGGGTTCAGAGCCCAAGCAGGACTCAGGCTGCTGGAGTCTCTGTTGCCCAGGGTTGGGAGGGGCCCAGAACATTGTTTGCGGGGTGTGGCCGAGGTCCCTGCTTTGCACAGATCAGAGGTGGGTGGGCAGAGGGATCAAGGCAGGGCCTAAAACCTGGCTGGCAGCCCCCTACTCACAGTGCCCGGTATCTGCCGTTGGGCTCCTTGGTTGGGTGAGTGGAACCAGTTCTATACCCACTCGGATCCCAAGCCCCCATTTGTCCTTCCCCGCTCTTCTCTCCATAGCTATGCCCGCCGAGACAGCCCCACCTATGATCCTTATAAGCGGTGAGTTCCCAGGGCCCAAGGAGGGGCAGCCAGCAAACCTGGTGGAGGGGCAGGGCTGGGGGGGGCGGGCAGTGGTTCTCAGCACCAGCTGTCATTTGTGGGTCTGGATCATTATTCTGATTTCCAAAATGTTATTCTGCTTTCCCAGCGTTTTTTTCTTTAAATGTGAACCTTTTTTTCCTGAATTAAACACACTGTCATGTGTTAAAAATGACCAAGCGTGGCAAAAAGGTCTGTTAGAGAAATCAGAAGTGTCTTTGATCTATACTCCCAGAAGTAAGCAGCGAGAGATACTGCACACGAGGGCCCGGCCTCGCACACACGTGTCTCCCGGGTGTGGGAGCGATGGGGCATGGGCCTTGAAGAGGGACAGACGTCAGCCTAACCCCAGTACCTTCTTCAGAAAGTGGTGGGAGGGGCCTGCCTCTCTGGGCTCTTGGGAGGACAGGAGACGAGACAGGTACCTCTGGGTACAAGGTCAGCGCAGGTAGACACTCAGTCCGAGGACATGGGTACTTTTTTTTTTATAACAGTGAATTGTGCTGTGCTTAACAGTGTAGAACTTGTTTGATGGATGTCTGTGTTGAAGTGAGTCTCCCAGGTTAAGTTTGCGGATCTGCTCACCCTTCTTTATTATATATATATATTTTTTTTAAGATTTAATTATTTATTTAACAGAGAGGCAGAGAGGGAGGGCGAAGCAGGCTTCCCGCCAAGCAGAGAGCCTGATGCGGGGCGCGATCCCAGGACCCTGAGATCATGACCTAAGCTGAAGGCAGAGGCTTAACCCACTGAGCCACCAAGGCGACCCTGCTCATTATTCTTTAATAGTTAACATGAAATCAGTACAGGTTGTTGTCGCTCTCTTTCTTGCATATTTTGCGGAGGCTCTGTGGCTGAGTTAAGCTTTTGCATAGCTGGGTTCCTTTCTGCCCTTCGGCTAGGTGTGTTGGTGCTGGGTGTCTGACAGTGCTCATTTGTGGGGCTCTGCACCATGCGTGTCAGCCCATGGACTCCCAGGGAGCCGGGCAGCTGAGTCCTCTCTTCCCTGCTCCATAGGTCACCCTCTGAGTCCAGCTCCGAGTCCCGCTCCCGTTCCCGCTCCCCGACCCCAGGCCGTGAGGAGAAGATCACGTTCATCACCAGTTTTGGGGGCAGCGATGAGGAGGCAGCTGCGGCCGCAGCGGCAGCAGCCGCATCAGGGGCCACCACAGGGAAGCCCCCCGCACCCCCCCAGCCCGGCGGCCCCACACCGGGACGTAATGCCAGCGCCCGGTCGGTAACGCTCACGCTGCCCGCCCTACACCCCGGCCACCATGGGGGGGACGCGGGGCAGTGGGGGGCCCTGGCCCAGGCCCGTGCTGACCGGCCCTCCGTGCCCCGCCTGCAGCCGCCGCTCCTCTTCTTCCTCCTCCTCCTCCTCTTCCGCCTCGAGGACCTCCAGCTCCCGCTCCAGCTCCCGTTCCAGCTCCCGCTCCCGCCGAGGCGGGGGCTACTACCGCTCAGGCCGCCATGCGCGCTCCCGCTCCCGGTCCTGGTCCCGCTCTCGGTCCCGTTCCCGGCGCTATTCGCGGTCCCGGAGCCGCGGCCGGCGGCACTCTGGCGGGGGCTCCCGAGATGGACACCGGTACTCCCGCTCACCTGCCCGGCGCGGTGGTTATGGGCCCCGGCGCAGAAGCAGGTGTGTGGCACTGATGTGTGGGGGGGCCTGGGGGAGGGCACAGCCCCGGGTCAGTCAGACGTGTCTTTACGGGAGGGGACAGGGCACTGCCGGTGTGCGAGGAAGCACTCAGTTTGCAGGGGAGATGTGCCCCACCCCCACTCCTCCCATGTGGTGACGAGGGCTGGAGCACAGCTGTGTTCTCAGGGGACTGAGGTGGTCCTCCCTCGGAGGGGGGCGGTGCGCACTTCCCTTGGGGGGGGGGAGTAGAGAGGTACGTGGACACTCCAGGGTGTTCTGGGGCTTGTAGTGGGGACCTGGCTGGCCTCCAGGGCTGGGGTGCTCCCTCTGCAGTAGAGAGATGCTGCAGATAGGGTAGGAAACGAGTTCCCTGAGGAGTGGAGTGGCCTTCTTGGGCTCTCCCTTGGTGGGATCGGGGCTGCCTCATGTCGGTGCGGCTCAGTGGGTGAGGCTGGCTTCAAATCCTGGCCCTGCTCAGAAACTTCCTGGTTGTTCCCGTGTAAAGGAAGGATAGTGTTCCCTTTGTGGAGTCGTTGTGAAGGTGTGACAAGTGATGCACGTGAGTGCTGGGTACAGGGCCTAGTGTTGGGCGGGTGCCACTGCTACCAGCCTTGTCTCTTGTCTTGTGGCCTGCGTCTCAGTGTCAGTTCCTACAGGGCCTGGCAGGTAAAATAAAGGGGCCAGGTGGGCCTGGATGGACTGGGGCACACGTCTCCTCTCTAGTTGGGTTGTTGGCTGTGCAGTGTCAGGCTCGGTGTTGCCCTGGCTTGTTTTCTCAAGAGAAGTTGAGAGTCATCTTTTAAAAGGTAGTTCATTTTGTCAACATTGCCCACAAATTTGAGTTTTGAAAAAACTTGGTTAGCCCCAGTAGAATGTGTGTGTGGCCTAGACTTGGCTTCCGGCTTTTTTGTAGCCTGACACAGGGCTACCACAGGAGAAAGGCTGGGCACGGGACGGGGCCTGGCCCCATCTCGAACATCAGCCCGGGGGTGAGCCCTTGCTGAGAAGTGCCCGGCATCCCAAACAGAGAAAAGATGGGACTGCGTGTGCCCCAGCTGGGTCTCGTGGGTCTGTGCTGTAGATGGGTGGAAAGAGTGGGCGAGGGGTGGTCCCCACTGGACCCCAGCAAGGTGAGGAGTGTGCTGGGGGTGTGGGTGAGGTCACAGCCCCTGGGAGCCTGGAGTTGGGCACCGTGTGTATAAAGGGGGCGCCGGTCAGCCAGGTCACATCCCAGGGGAGCAGGGGAGTGTGTGTCTCCCGAGTGAGAAGCAGGAGCCGTCTCTGGGTGGTTGTATCTGGAGGGTGGGCCCCGTGTAGATGCAGATCAAGGCCAGGGAGCAGCCGGGGAGCACGCGGTGGTCACGCCCGGAGCTTCTGCAGGCCCCAGGGGGAGGGCTGTAGTTTCTGAGCCAGGCTGGGGGTGTGAAGGGGGTCCCCAGCTCCTTACGGCTCCCCACGCCCCGCCGTACCCCCAGGAGCCGCTCCCGCTCCGGGGACCGGTACCGGCGGGGCGGCCGGGGTCCCCGGCACCACAGCAGTAGCCGCAGCCGCAGCAGCTGGTCCCTCAGCCCGTCCCGCAGCCGCAGCCTGAGCCGTAGCCGCAGCCCCAGCCCCAGCCGTAGCCGCAGCCGCAGCCCCAGCCGCAGCCGCAGCCGCAGCCAGAGCCGCTCGCCATCACCCCCGAGGGAGAAGCTGACCAGGCCGGCGGCGTCCCCCGCTGTGGGCGAGAAGCTGAAAAAGTGAGCGGGGGCAGGGCTGCAGGAAGAGAGCGGGCGACCTCGGGGAAGGTGGCTGAGTTCTGCTCTTCTCTTTTGGAAGAGAGCTTGGTCCTGCCTTGGGATGTCTGAGGGGGCATTGCTGTGCCCCTGGGGGGTCTGAGGGGACACGGTCCCGTCCTGAGGGATCCGAGAGGGACATCCCTCCCTGCGGGCGTTGGTGAGGTGGCTTGGGGTCGGAGGTGCAGCCACCCTTTCTTCCTCCCAGGACCGAACCTGCCGCTGGTAAAGAGACAGGAGCTGCCAAAGTCAGTAAGAATTTGGAACTCGCCCGTCTAATTCCCGCCAGCAGCAGTGCCCGAGAGCTGGGCCCGGTGGGCCTGCAGGGGGGACCTGAGGGGGGCCGGGAGATCCAGCCCTGGGGTTGAAGCGGGCCGGGAATGCTCTGACCTGTGAGGTCTGTGTCCTCCTCCCCTCCTCACTGTCCACTGGGGCTCCAGCTGTCCCCAGGCCTCCCAGACGCTTGTGGGGGGTGTCTGCGGCCAATTCTTGCTCCCCACGTGTCCCCGCAAGTCCCAGGCTCTTGGATGAGGTGGGTGGTAGGAGCTCCGGACACCCACCCCCTCTCCCGCCTCTTCTCCCCCTTCCCCAGCCCAAGCTGACACCGCAGGAGAAGCTGAAGCTGAGGATGCAGAAAGCACTGAACAGGCAGTGTATGTCTCCCCGCCCCACCCCGTCCCTGGTCTCCGCGCCTCTGCCCACCCGCCTAGCCTGGGGCCTCGCCTGCTCCTGGCCACGCAGGTGTCAGCGCAATGGCACTCTGGTGGGGAGTCAGTGTGCACACCGTTCTGCTGCTCCCCCGCTAAGTGCTGTGGCCATCTGGTTGATCTCTCTGGGTTCAGTCTTGATGTCTTTGAAGGGGGGGTACTTTTGGGGGTACCCCTCGGCCACCATGACATCCTTCTTTCCCCGCAGTCAAGGCGGATAAGAAGGCAGCCCAGGAGAAGATGATCCAGCAGGAGCATGAGCGGCAGGTAAGGGTGGCAGTGAGGGCTGGGCCCCTGGGCTGGGTGCCAGCCGGCCTGCCCTCATGGCCACATCCGCCCAACAGGAGCGGGAAGACGAGCTTCGAGCCATGGCCCGCAAGATCCGCATGAAGTAAGACCATCACGCTTCCCATATCTGGGCCGCAGCCCCTCACTTTTGGGCTGCCCTCCTTTCCCCACCACCTCACTCCTAGCCCTGCCGCCTGCGCCAGCCCTCGGGCGGGAAAATGTCCGAGTGCCCGTCTGGCCTTGCCAGCCTGCTGGCTTTGGCTGCCATGGCTCCTCCCAGCTGTGCTGGCCGGGATGCATGGGGGCCTTTGCTTTCTTCTCTCTGGCTTCCCTTGTTGGGTGGCCCTCCCCAACCATCCTGTCTGGAGTAGCACCCCACGCCCTGCCATCCCCCCAGCCTGCCGTGTTTTTTTCAGAGCGCTGACCTCCACCTGGCATGCCCTGCTTTGTTTCCTTGCTTGTGGGTGATGTCGCCTGAGAGGGGACGAGCGGGCAGGTCCGACTGCGAGGTTCCTGCCGTGCACCCAGCCTCCAGATCAGAGGTGGTGTTCAGCAGGCCAGCCTCATGATGGCTTCTACTTGCTCCCCTTCTGTTTCTCGGCTCTTAACTACAAAGGGGTCAGGTTCGCATCCTAGACCAGGCAGCCATGGGGTCCGGTCCCAGCTCTGCCTGTCTGTGACCGTGGGGCCCCAGGGTGGGCGCTGGCCCTCTCAGGCCTCACTTCATCCTTTGCAGCCGTGACAGACCTTGGTGACGACCTAGCAGGGTAGCTGGGGTGTGACTGCTCTGAGAACGCGGGCCTACTCGGGGCCGGTGGGCAGAAGTGGAGACCTGAGTGCTCAGTGCTGGCGAGGAGGGCCCATCCGTCAGCAGCACGGCCATGTCTCCAGCCGCTTGCTTGTCGGTCCTCATGAGCTCACGAGCAGCTTCGCTTCATTCCTCTGAGCCGAGGCTCCTTCCTCTTCCTCCCCTGGGGTCCCTGCTGCCTGGCTTCCTGCGCGGGGCTCTGCATGTTGGCAGGCTGCTGCTTGTTTCATCACTGTGCTCGGTGCACACCCATCGTGTGCTGGGCCTCAGGGTGCGGCCTGCCTCCATCAGCTGGGGAAGCAGGGCGCCCAGGGACTCAGCACTGTGGTCAGTCGGAGCTGGGTTCTGAGCCCGCCTCCGCTAACCATGAGCTTTCATGTCTGTGCCTCAGTTTGCTCTTCTACTAAATGGGGATGGAATAGTTGTCCCAGCTTACAGGCTGTTGGGCGGATTCAGGCAGATCCAGGTCAGGCAAGCACAAGGGGCCCAATAAATACAGCCCTTGGGGTCACGAGTCCCGGGCATCCTGACGAAGGTCGATGAAGCACTTAGTGTGTGGGTCTCTGTGTTTGAGACTACCTGAGTGTGACGGGAGAAGGTTTAACTTTCCAGCTCAATCCCGTGTCTGTTCAGCATGCCTTTCAAAGCGAAGCTGGATGAGATCTCAGTCCGGCTCTCCCCAGCCGGTATTCCTCTGAGCCCAGTGCTTTCGTGTCCAAGCAAGGACAGCAGCACTGTCTGCCTGCAGCTTTACTCTGCTGCTTGGGCCGGGATCTTGGAAGCACCTGCTCTGGCCAGGCAACCCAGCCGTGCCCTTCGGTTCAGTGTTCTCACCATGTGCTCATGCCTGCTCCTGGGCTGCCTCCCTTTCCCCCTGCAGGGAGCGGGAACGCAGGGAGAAGGAGCGAGAAGAATGGGAACGCCAGTACAGCCGACAGAGCCGCTCGCCCTCCCCCCGTTACAGTGAGTATCCCTACGGCCACTTGGCCGGGAGCGCTAGATTCCAAAATCGAGCTGCAGGAAACCATGGTGCATTTTCCACCGTAGCTCTCCGTGGGTTAGAATTCTTAAAGACACACGCACCAACGTGATGGTTTAGGCACAGGGAACGGCAGGCTTTGGAAGCAGTGTTCCTCGCGGGGCCCTGGAGTGCTAAGGGGAGGGTACTGGCTGGAGGCACAGGTGTCTCCTCAGCCAGAGGCAGCCCGGGAGCCTGGTCCCTGAGCATGGGCTTTGTTCTCTTAACTTTCCAGGTCGAGAATACAGCTCTTCCCGAAGGTAAGCCAGCTGGCCCAGCTCCCTGGAAGATGACCTTGTCCCTGCCCTGATTCTCCCACCTCCACCCAGCAGCCCTCCTGCTGCACAGGCTGGACTCGACCCTTGTTAATGTCCCTCTCTCTGTAGCACGCTCCCCCATCGCCAACGTCCCAGGGGTCACAAGCTTGTGGGTGCGTGTGTGCATACTATGTGGCTGCTTCCTCCCAGCCCTCACGGGGCCCCTCTTTCTTTCTGCAGGCGCTCAAGGTCCCGATCTCGAAGTCCCCATTATCGACATTAGGCAGAAGTGTGGGGGGCAGGGGGATGGGGGGGTGAGGGCTCAGGCTGTGATGCTGCTGGTTTGATCTCTAATGAAATAAAATCACTCGTTATTTAATTCCCTTGACCTGGGCTCGGTGTCATCTGTGTGGCCTGGCCAGCAGAGGCAGCTGGGGAGGGAGCTGGCTCAGGGATGGGAGCCAACACTAGGAGCCTCTGTGGCAAGTCCTGCCCCAATGTGGGTGTCTGGGTGGTGGCTCCTGGGTCAGCAGCACCGTTCCCGCCACAGCTCAGCGAAGGCAGGGGCCCACTCCGGGCTTAGCCAGGAAGGGCCCAGCACACCCAGCATGTAGAGGCCGGGCCAGGACTTTGCCCAGGGGCCTCTGGTGACAGGTCCAGGCTTCTCCCCACCCTCGCCTCGGCCCCTGCCCTGGCCTCGCCCACACTGGGAACCGGGAGCACGGCTTTCTGTGCCAGTCCTGCTGTGCCCGGGGCGCTGGGGGCTGGCCTTTCCCCTCCCCCTCTCCAAACCGGTCTGTCCAGCCGTCCACCCCAAGGAGGGAAGCCACCTGCCCCACCTCAGACACCCCAAGAAAGCCAGAGTCCAAACACCGTGTGTAACCAGGTGGGAGAATTTACTTGCAACAGAGGAAGGCCAGGGAGGGCGCCCAGCGGCGGTCCCCGTGCTCCCAGGAGCAGCACGAAGGGCGCTCTGACAGCTCAGGCCTCTCCGCCCGCCCCAGGGTGCTTCTGGCGCAGGTGTTTGTCCAGGGTGGCGCGCAGGCCGAAGGGCACGCAGCAGTGGGGACACTCGAAGCGCGTGCTGCCGGGCCCGGGGCCGTGCATGCGGCGGTGGCGGTTCAGCTTGCTGCTCTGTGCACAGGCGTAGGAGCAGAGCTCGCAGGCGTAGGGCCGCTCGCCCGTGTGCGAGCGCCTGTGCACCGTCAGGTTGCTGCTGTTGCTGAAGTGCTTCCCGCAGAACTCGCAGCTGCCCCCGGGCCCGCGGCTCTTACCCAGTGGCTTGGGCATCTTCTTGGGGGACGGCTGGCTCTTGGCAGGCTCGGTTCTCTGTTCCTTGGGGGCAGGCCCCCAGCTGGCCCCGCCGCCGGGGGCCCCGGGCTCCTGGACGCCCGCAGTGGCCGCAGCCCCGGCGCCTTCCCTGCTGCTGCACGGGAGGGTGCTGGCCGGGGCAGCGGCGTGAGCAGCTGGCTCCGGAGGGGCGGCAGCGGAGGCCTGCTCCCCGCCGGCAGCAGCCCTGCAGGGGCTCTGGGGCAGCGGCTGCCGGTGCGTCTTCTTGTGGCGGTTGAGCTTGCTGCTTTGGGTGCAGGTGTAGGGACACTGGTCGCACGCGTATGGCCGCTCTCCGGTATGCGAGCGCATGTGCACCTTGAGGTTACTGAAGGAGCTGAGGGTCTTGGCGCACACAGGGCAGGTGGGGCTCCGCCGGGGGAGGACGCTCCCCCGTGGGCTCTGGGCCTCCGCTTCGGGCCCCACGACCGCCGACACGGCGGCGGCCACCTCCGCCAGGCCCAGCAGTGGGGCCTCGGGGGCCTCGGGCTCCGTCTGGTAGATGGACAGTCCGTGGTCCCATTGGGCGTGGCGCAGCAGCTTCCAGGCCCCTGTGAACTGTCTCCCACAGCGGAAGCAGCTCAAGGCCTTGGGGTCCTTGCGCTCTGCAGAGAGAAGGGCCGGTTAGGGAGATGGAGGAAAGCCGGGGGTGCCACTCACACCTGCTAGTTGGTCGCCTTCTGCAGGAAAAGCCCTGTTTCGGGGGCTGAGAAGGCACCGCAGGAAGACAGAAACTCCCTATCCTCAGAAGCCGAGGGGCAGATGTGGGCCGACAGACAAGGAAAATCTGTGGAGTGGATGACGACGACCTGGGGATTCTCTGTGTCTGAGAATATTCCAGAAGAAAAGGGAAAGCAGAGCGAGGGATGGGAGAAGTGCTATTTTCTATGGGGGAGAGGGTCAGGAAGGCCTTACTGGAGACCTGTTGGAATTCCGGGTGCTGGGGGCGGGCCATGCCCCACCCCCACTCAACTTCCCACCTAGACAAGAAATAAGACCTCTGTCTTCCAGATGGGAGAACTGAGGCAGACGCGCTTCTCTGAGGTCACAAGCTTAGAAGGGCGGAGCTGGGGTTTCAATGCAGAAACCTGGGGAGGGTGAGACAGATTTTCAAAAAAGACTGTTGGGATGATTACTGAGCGGGTTTCTGCACCAGGCTCCAAGTTCATGGATTCCACGGGTTGTCTCCTATTCCCTGCCTTATGTAGAAGATGGGGCCAAGGCCTAAGTGGGGAGAAGGCAAAGCAGCCACCTAGAGGTCGGGATGGGGCAGTGAGGTCCCCCTCCCTCCTCATGCACCCGAAAGTAAGACCCCTCCAAATTGGATGTTTTCTCAAGACTCTCCAGGTACTACCAGTGAAGTGTTTGCCTTGACTTTTCAAATTCTAGGCCGTCTGGGACAGGGGTGGCTTTCCTGAAGCACCACCAGCCAGGGTCAAGAGCTCAGAAGGCAGCTGGAGAGTGCCAGCCCGGCCTGACTTCCAGCTGGTTCTCTGGCTCCCTAGCTGTGTGACCTTGGGCGAGAAATCCTCCTCCCTGGCCCTCAGTTTTCTCTCGTCAGAATATGGGGATCCTGGGGATCCTCTCCCTTTTAGGGTTGTTGTGACCTCAAATGGAGAAGAACTGAGAGTTCCAGTCCATGTCAGCCCTCAGTAAACATGAGCTGAGCCCAAGGGGCTGAGGTGCGCCCACGCTGCTCCAAGTCCAAGTACCTGGGGTGTTCAGTGATTCCACCAAGGCTCCTTCCTCCCTGGGCCACCAGACCACCAGCTGCTTCAAGTCTAAAGCTAATTCACAGTCCCTCCTTTCCCTCCCCTACTACAGGACCTTCCAGCCCCCAGCCCGGGCCTGAATGTAATTCCATCTATCAAATATCCTAGGCCACATGGGCCAGGGGGTGGAAATGTGCAGGTTCAGAGGCGCCTCAGCCTCTGATGGCCAGAAGCTCACCATGAGTCTAGTATCAGGTCAAGGGCTTTGGTTCCCTCCCAAGAGGAGGAACCCAGGTGTCCAGACACCCAGGACCTGGCCCAAACCAGGGGCTTCCCAGTGTGCAGGGCTGGGAGATTCCATCGGAGAGGGAAGCCAGAGGCCCCTTCCCTGGCTCTGAGCAAGCGCACCAGCGTCTGGAATCCAAAGTCATCAAGAGGTGGGATGGAGTGGCCATGCCACACTTCCAGCTGGCCTCAGCTTCCCCTCCCCCAGGTTGCTGCCCTCCCCCAGAGGTCCCCCTACTGCCACACGGGTCCAGCCACCTGGCCAGTTATTTCTGGCCAAGGGGAAGGAGAAGTGAAACCAGATTGGGGGGGCGTGTGTGTGTGGCAAATCCCCAGACCAGTCTTCAGGGGCTGGCCACACCCTGTGGGCGGCCCTCCTACAGGCCCAGCCCCCCCCCCCCCACTAGTCCCAGCCCTAGGACAGGGCAGGCCCTGGCCACGCCTAGGCTACACCCGATGGGGAGCGAGAAAGGGGAAGTAGTGCTCACTGCCCCGCCTGTCCAGCTCAGCCCCTGCTCCCACAGGAAGCCGGGCCCTTGAACTTGAGAGGGGGACTGCATCCCCGCTTGACTCACCTGAGCCCTGGCAGGGGCTGGGCCCTTTGAAAAGCTGACAGTCCACCTTCTTGTGGTCCATGAAAGCAGTGATGGCCTCCAACGGAAAGGTCTGCAGGCAACGGCCGCAGGTCAACAGATCCGGGTGTTTGTCGGTCCAGGGCTGGCGGTCTGCTGGGAGGAAGCGGGTGGTAAGCGTGGGGTGGGGCCACGATGGGGCCTGGGGGTTCCGAAGGAGAGGGAAAACCCGAAGGTCAGAATGGGGGCTGGAGGCCGGGAGCAGGCAACACAAATGAGGCAGGGTCAAGGGGTCGGGGGTCGGCGCCTGGAGGAGGGCGTCCCACCCCCCAACCCCCGAGGGAAGGGGGAGAGAGGCGGGGCAGGGATAGGGGGCGCTCACCGCGAGGGCTGAGGCTCAGTGGCGTCCACAGCGCCCACTGGTTCCGCGCGCCCAGGGAGTGAAGAGGGCTCCCGGCGGGCGCGGGGCCGGGGGAGTGGCGGGGTTCGCCCTCGAACCGCCCCGACGCGGGCACTTCCTTCGGGGAGAAGGGCCCCAGCCCCGGGGCCTGTAGGGGCCGCGCGTCTGGCTCGGGCTTCACTTCGATGACGAGGTCCGGCATCTCCATCTCGTCGTCTGTGTTGGAGGCGGGCGCGGGGTCTACTCGGCGGGGCGTGCAGCCGGCCTTGCGGCGGGACATGGGTCGAGGGCCGGGCGGGCTGGCGGGCTGGCGGGCGGAGGACGCGCGGGCCGTGCGCGCTCAGTCCGAGGCGCTCAGGTGAGTGACTGCGGCGACCGGCCGCGAACTCTTACACGTGCTGGCCCGGCCCGTGGCTCCGCCCACCGGGGCGGGGCCTGACGGGAGAGTACGGGGCGGCCCCCACAGGGGCCCGGGGCCGCCGCCAAACTCGATCAACGCCGAGCCCACTGCATTTTCTTAGGGAGCGAACCTTAATTACGCCGAGGCCACGCGAGTACACGCGCAAACAGCTATTCCTGATCCGGCCTTGGGGCTGGTGTAACTGAGGCACAGGGTGCCCACACCCACCCCCGAGAGAGAAAAAGAGTAGGGGCCACGTTTTTCGCTAGGCGCCTATGAGTAATCGGGACGGTTTCATTAAATGCATTACAATAAAAATTCTGTGGGCCAACATTTATTGAGCATTTACTGTGCACTGGGTTCTGTTCTAAGCACGGAGGATATCGCAGGGAACAAGACAGAAAGTAATAATCCCCGGCCTCAGGCAGTTTCTTTGTCGGGGAGACAGATTCTCAACAAGGTGATTGCAAAACGTAAGTGCCTCCCAGGATGGCAAGTGCAGTGGGACAAAATAAAGCTAGGAGGGGCTGCAAAGGGACGGGGTTGCTGGGGTGGGGTCAGGAGGGTCCGTTCTCTCCAGAGCAGAGCCTGGTGGAACTGAGACCTGAGGGGAGGGGGTGGGGGGTGGGGGGGTGGGGTGCGCAGCCGGCCTTTCGCGTTCTAGAATAACAAGGAAGGGGGTTGGGCGTGGGGAGAGGCGTGGGTGATTTGAGTTTTCTGAGAAAATGAGGTCAGACCCAAGAGGGTCTTCTGATTACTTTAAGGTCTTGGGTTTCCTGAGACCAGAGCCTTGAGGAGTGGTTTAAGGCGAGGAGGGTTGTGACCCTATAGATCTCTGCTCTGGAATCACCATTCAAACCAAACAGGCAACTGTCTCACCGCCCCCCCCCCACCTCCGCGGCCCCCCTCAGGCCTCCTTGAACTTCCCTCCACAAAGCAGCTCACTCTGATCACTGTTTGAAGTGGCATCGACACCCAGCCCCACCCTCCAACCCTGATGAGTTTCTTCTTCTTCCTGGCACCGGCCACATCAGAACATAGACCTATCTGTTGACTGTCCTCCCTTCCTCCCCACCCCCACCCCACACAAGCCCCCTGAGGTCAGGGCCAGGGTCTGTCCTCCCTGGCGTCCCTGGCCGAGCTCTGAGTGAATTTCACATGCTAATCTCCCCAGAGTACTGCTCCAGGCCAGAAGGTTCCTCATATTGTTATTCAGGGCTGAGCTCAATTGTCCTCCTGGGAGCAGAGGACCTCCCTGACCACTGTATCTAATGTAGCCCCACCCTGCTGGAGGCCTCAGGACCGTGACCTCCATCTGTCCTCGCTTCTTCCCTGGCCCTCGGCTTCCCTGTCTGATAACTAAGGGTGCTTCTTCACGGCCACCATGACCCTTATTTTATTCCTTCTATATCACTCATCACAAGCCCTGAAGGATCTTGATGTATTTGCTCCTGGAGACCCTGTATCTGCCCCTACTGGCCCTTCTAGAATATAGGTTCTAAGCGGGCGGAGCCAAGTCAGCCTTGTGCGCAGGGCCCTGCTCCTGCATAGTTCAGTTAATAAATTTGTATTGAGCTCCTGCTCTGCAGTTTTTCTTTCCTTTTTTTTTTTTTTTAATGACTTATTTATTTGAGAGAGAGCAAGAGAGCCAGAAAGAGAGGGAGAAGCTGACTCCCACGGAGCAGAAAGCCCCACATGGGACCCGATCCCAGGACTCTGGGATCATGACCTGAGCCCAGGGCAAACTCTTAACCGACTAAGCCACGGGGGCACCCGACACAGTCTTCCAATAGATATGGCAGAGGGCCTGTGTGCCAGGGCATCTGGTGGGGTGGAGAGGTCCACGAAGCCTCCGCCTTACTGAAAAAGTGTGGCAGAAGGGAATTCTGTCTGAGCCCAGATGAACGAGGCTCCCAAGCCCTTCAGGCCAGACATTCCATCCTTCAAGGCCTGTTTCCTCCTTTGTAAAACGGGGGTGCTGCAGGGAGGTGTGCCGGACAGAACCACCACCTCTTGGGTCCATCCCAGCAGCAGCTCTCCCCAAGCCTCTTTCCCGCCGTGTGGCTGCCCGGGGTTTCAAGGAAATGGGGGCTGGGGTCTGGACGGCAGGTGAAGGATAGGCGTGTGCACGTGTAGGGGGGTGGGGGTACAAACACCAAGCGCCGCGCTTAACTCAGCCGGGAGGAAGTCTTCTCTGCACCTCCTTGCACCTCGGTTTCTTCTTCCGTGAAGCGGGCATCCCAGCCAGGCCCCACCTCGCCGGCGGGCGGCTCCGAGGCCAGCGCGGGGCCAGGCCGCGGGCGGAGTGGGACGCCGCGCAGCGCCCGCTTCCGAGCGCGAGAGCCCGCCCGCCACCACGTGGGGCTTGGGGCTGGGGCGGCGGCGCGGGCGGAACCCAGGCTGGGCGGCTCTCGGCCCGCCCGGGCCTCTGCAGCCGGGGCGCCGGCGGAAGTGCGAGCGCCAGTCGCCGCGGACCTGGGTGAGTGCGGGGTGTCGGTGGTGGGGCGGGAGCTCCCGCCCGCGTGCGGAGCCGGGAGTGGCGGGAAAGGGGCAGGTCCGCGCCTGCCACACCGGCCGTGGAGGACCTTCCGGTCCCTTCACCCCGCCCGGAGCCCCGGCACCCGTACTCCGATCCGGGCACGTTCCCGCGCTCGGGTCGGCGGGGCGAGGAGCCGGGGCAGCGCGCAGTGCCTCCCCACCCCCCGGCCCGCCTCTCCCGGGAAGAGGATGAGACAACGGTCAGGGCAGTGACCGCGGCTGCAATCCTGACGCCCCGCCGTGGTGGGACGGAATCGCTGGCCCGTTCTGAGCTGGGAGGACACCCAGCGCGGGCGGAGTGGGGAATGGACGCCCGGGGGCCGGGAGGACCTACTTAGTATAAGAAAGGGCTAGCGGTGGGTGGCCAGGGCGGAATTGAAAGGGAACTGACCGGCGCAGGGGGCAGAGGGGAGGGGAGGGACTCCGTGCGGGAGCTGGGGGTGGGGGCTGGTTGTGTGGACTCGTCAGCCCCTTGGTTCATTCGCCGGGGTCGGGGGTCTTCGCTGTGAACCTGCTAACCCAGCTCGTTTCCTGGCCTGGTAACGGAAGGGTTAGCGAAGCGTCTGTCCACTGAACGGATCTATTGCCTTTTCCTTGGAAGTCAGCCCCGAGGCCCCTGGAAGGGAGGTCTGCGAATCTGCTGCCCTCGCCCACGACCCAAGTGTTGGGCTCTGGAGTCTTTAGCTATGCAAATCGGTTTTCAAGTCGTGGGGGATGGGTTTGGACATTTTTCTGAAATCTTCTGGGGGCAAATCCTTGGCTTGGAAACTGAAAAGATTAAGGATTCTGGAGCCTGATCACCAGGGAGCATGGATAATGCCTGGTTTTGCCTTCTTGAACACACCCTGCAGGACCTTTCCTAAACCAGTTTCTTATCGGATCACACCTTGGTTCTGAAACCTCCTGTGGCCCTTCAGTGCTGTCTGAGGACGTGGCGGGATCCCTTGTCAGACCAACTTGGGTTTGCTCCCTTTTCCTGCCCCTCAGCCAGCTCACTCCCAGTAAATGATTTGTTATTTCCCAGTCCCAGTTTCCTCCTCTGGAAAATGGGGATCCCACGGGCTAACCAGATCTCCATTTGTTCTCCCCTAATGGAGAAAGCAGGTCTGTGTGCTGGTTCACCCTTGCTTTTTTGTTTTATCCAGGGATTTAACATCATTTGTGGCCACTTGATTAATTCCTAACAATCCTTTATTTAGTACCAGCCCTAAAGAGTAGGGCGTTTCTTTTAAATCACTCAAGTGTTAACCTAGGTTGCAGGAGAGCCCTGGGGGCTGATGATTCTTGACCATGCTTGGACTGCAGTGGTCAGATAAGTTAAAAAATGTGTATATCCTTGAGTCCCATTCGCAGTGGTAGTAGTCAAATAAAGAAAACGTATATTGTACACCTGAAACTAATATCACAGTGTGTATTAACTAACTGGGATTAAAACAAAAACTCGAAGAAAATGTACATATCCCATAGATCCCATTTACTGTGGTCTTTCCCATCAGGAAAAACGCTGAGAGTCTGTCTTGGTACTCCCCTCATTCCAACAGCAAGTAGTGAGGGCTCTCAACCTTCAAAATAAATCCTTATCTGACCACTTTTCCCCACCTGCGTGGCCCTCCACCTGTCCCAGGCACCGTCATCCTCTGCCTACCTGGGCCACTGCAGTGGCTTCCTCACCGGGCTCCCTGCTTTTCCCTCGGTGTCCCTCACAATCCACTGTCCCTGTGCAGCAGGTAGAGGGATCATGTGAAAATCCAAGTCCGATCCTATCTGTCCCTCCTCACTCAGAGTAGAGAGCCAGGTTCTCACCTCCATCTTCAGGGCCCTTCCCTGCACAATCTGCCCCTGCTCCCGCCTCCTGCCTCCACGTTGGCCTCCCTGCCGTGGGCTTTGCATTTGCTGTTCCCACTGATGGGGACACTTTTTCCCCCAGATCTCTACGTGACTCCGTCCCTTATTCCATTTGGGTCTGTGCTCAAATGCAACAGACTTCCTGGCTAGCTCACTCTCTCGCCTCCAGGCTGGGCTGGCGGCCCCTCTGGGCACCTGAGGCCCCCCAGCCTCCTTCCTTCCAGCCCTGCCCACTCCGGGTCAGCATCCTCTAGAGACAAGTCAGGTGGGCTGGGCACTGAGCAGGCACTTGGATAACGTGGATGGGTGAATCTTTTCGTTCCTTCAACAAAGATTGACTGAGCTCCCCCTGTTTGCCTGGCTCGGGGTGGGGCTGGGATGGGGTTGTGAAATCACCGGACATGGCATTTCTCTCAAAGTCCTGTGTCCTGTGGCAGACCGGACAGTACGCAGGTAAACAAGTGCGTGCATATTGTCTGGAGGGGATAGTACTGTGCAGACAGGAGAATGCGGGGTGAAGGGGCTACTGTCCCCCCGCCCCCCGTAAAGGTGACATTTGAGCAGCAACCTGACTGCGGTGAGGGGGGCGAGGGGAGATGAGTCCTGGATCCAGAAATGTATAAAACTCTCCCATCTGGAAGAGGGTTCTAGGCAAGAATGTTCTTTTTTTTTTTTTTTTTTTTAAGATTTTACTTATTTATTTGACAGAGAGGGAGAGATCACAAGTAGGCAGAGAGGCAGGCAGAGAGAGAGGGGGAAGCAGGCTCCCCGCTGAGCAGAGAGCCCGATGCGGGACTCCATCCCAGGACCCTGAGATCATGACCTGAGCCGAAGGCAGAGGCTTAACCCACTGAGCCACCCAGGCACCCCAAGAGTGTTCTTGATATGTTCAAGGACTGGAGGACTGAGGCAAGATTGGAAGGGCAGGATACGAGGTCAGAGGGGTCTTGTAGCCACTGGGAGGACTTGGGCTTTTTGCTCTTGGGGGAGGTAGGAGCCCTGGGGGGGCTCTGAGCCAAGGACGGGTGTGTTGGGACTTAGTTCTAACAGGATCTCTCTGATAGCTGTGTCTGCGCAGGGAACGGTGAAGGTAGAAGCTGGGGGCCCGATGAGGAGGAGACTGGTAGAGTCCAGGTGACTAGGGACAGTGGCGGGACCAGACTGGAGAGGAAGCAGAGTGGGGCAGGGGTTGAAAAGTTGCTGGGTTCTGGATACGACTTTGAAGGTGGAGCTGAGGGGCTGTACTCATGGATGGAAGACGGGTGGCTGAGAAAGCGAGGAAGGGTCCAGGACACCATGGGATGTCCTTTGCCTGATCACCCTGAAAGATGCTCCCCTCTCCTGGAAACCTTAGGAAGTCAGTTTTTTCTTTTCTTTCCTCCTTCATTTCACAGATGAGGAACCGGAGCGGGAGGGCTGCCTATAAGAGTCGCAGTGACCTGCCCAGATCCTTCGTAGTGAATCTGGGAGGGCTAAGAACCACCGGGCTCCCCGAATCCACACCTTCGTCCTCTCTGCCGCAGGTGGGGTAAGCTGTGGCCTGCCTCCTGGTCTGGTCTTGCCCACCAGCTAAGAGCGGGTCTCACACTTCTAAGTGCTTGAAAAATTTTAAGAAATCTGTGTGGGTGCGTGAAATTGTATGGAATTCAAATTGCAGTGTCCCTCCTGGTAAGTAAGGTTTTAAGAAGGACCACGTTCATTGTTTGCATATCTGGCCATAGCTGCTTTCTTGGCACTGTGGCAGCGTTGAGTAGTTGTGACAGACCCTGTGGGCCACAAAACCTGAAGTATTTACTGTTGGGCCCTTTACAGAGGAAATTTGCTAACTTCCAGTAAGGATTCCATCTGACCACCACTGTGATCAGTAGGGCTTGGCAGCTCGCCCCTAGGAAAGGTCTGGGCTGGCACAGAAAGTCTGGGGAGCGCGTAAGGATGGGAGAGGAAGTTCACATTCCCGAGGGGGAATCTGACATTTTTATTTCTTTTTCTTTAAATTTTATTTTAAGTAGTCTCCACCCACCACCCTGAGATCAAGACTTGTGCACACTCTACCAAATGAGCCAGCCAGATGCCCCGGGAATCTATTTTTTTTTTTTTTTAAAGAATTTATTTATTTATTTGAGAGACAGAGAGTGAGAGGGAGCACAAGCAGGGGTGGGGAGGGTGGCAGGGGAGAGAGAGAAGCAGGCTCCCCACTGAGCAGGGGCTCCATCCCAGGACCCGGGACCCTAGGAATTATGATCTGAGCCAAAGGCAGACACTTAACCGACAACTGAGCCACCCAGGCACCCCAGAATCTAACATTTTGCAAGAGATATGGGAGCATTACAATATGCCCCTTCTTTCTCAAAATTAGAATTTAAAAATTACTTAGATGACGCCCCTGGCTGGCTCAGTCGGTAGAGCTTTGGGATTCTTGATCTCGGGGTTGTGAGTTCCAACCTCACGTTGGGTCTAAAGATGACCAGAATTAAATAAAATCTTAGAAAAAAATATTACTTTGACTAGTAATATTTTGTGAAAGGACTGTGAAAGTCATAAAGAGGTCGACAGTTCAAAGGCCCCTGCCCTGGGCTCTTCAGGGACTGAAGGACCAGCAGCCTTTGCAGTGTTCGCAGAAACCGTCACTGGCCCTCTGTGACACTGATTTACACCCTTAGTGCCGAGGGACGGAAGGTGCTTCTCCACAGCTGCACAGATGCCATGCCTCATCAGCCTAGCGTCTTCCCCCGCCTGGGAAGTGAAGGGTCTTCTAGCATTGGAGCTTTAATTTGCATTTCCCTGGTTGTCCGTGGGGTTGTGAATGTGTTCAGGAGTTGAATAGCCGTCTCTATCCGCCCCACCCCCCTACACCTGTTTGTCTATGCTAGTGGTTCTCAACTAGACACTTTTTTTAAAAGATTTTATTTATTTATTTGACAGAGAGAGATCACAAGTAGGCAGAGAGGCAGGCAGAGAGAGAGGGAGAAGCAGGCTCCCCGCTGAGCAGAGAGCCTGATGCAGGACTCAATCCCAGGACTCTGGGATCATGACCTGAGCCGAAGGCAGTGGCTTAACCCACTGAGCCACCCAGGTGCCCAGCTAGACACGTTTTTTATTTTGTTCCTCCCAGGGACATTGGGCCATGTATGGAGAATTTTTTGGGGTTTGTTTGTTTGTTTTTTGTTTTTTTTTTAAATTAAGGGAGAAGCAGACTCCCTGCTGAGCAGGGAGCGCCAAGCAGACTGGATCCTGGGACTCCAGGATCATGCCCAGAGCTGAAGGCAGTCACTTAACTGACTGAGCCACACGGGTGCCCTGCCCCATTGCCTTTTTTTTTTTTTTTTTTTTTTTTGGTAGAAATCATTTTTTTGAATATATATACTGAATTAAAAAAAAATTTATTGGGGTAAAGCATACATAACCTTTGCCACCTTACCTATTTTTTAAAAAGATTTTATTTATTTATTCATGAGAGACAGAGAGAGAGGCAGAGGGAGAAGCAGGCTCCCCGCAGAGCAGGGAGCCCAATGTGGGACTTGATTTCAGGACCCTGGGATCATGACCCGAGCCGAAAGCAGATGCTTAACCCACTGAACCACCTAGGCGCCCCTACCTATTTTTTTTTTAAAGATTTTATTTATTTATTTGATGGATAGAGATCACAAGTAGGCAGAGAGGCAGGCAGAGAAAGAGAGAGAAGCAG
Organism: Martes martes; assembly: GCF_963455335.1. Classification (NCBI taxonomy): domain Eukaryota; kingdom Metazoa; phylum Chordata; class Mammalia; order Carnivora; family Mustelidae; genus Martes; species Martes martes. The sequence goes on from NC_137905.1 coordinate 48,643,807, forward strand.
GCTCCCTGCTGAGCAGAGAGCCCGATGCGGGGCTTGATCCCAGGACCCTTAGATCATGGCCCGAGCTGAAAGCAGAGGCTTAATCCACTGAGCCGCCCAGGTGCCCTGACCCCTACCTATTTTTTTTTTTTAAGATTTTTATTTATCCGAGAGAGAGAGAAAAAAAAACACAAGCAAGGGGAGGAGCAGAGGGAGAGGGAGAAGCAGACTCCCCAGTGAGCAGGGCCTGATTTGGGGTTTGATCTCAGGACCCTGAGATTATGACCTGAGCCAGAGGCAGAGGATTTTTTTTGTTTGTTTGTTTTTTAAGATTTTGTTTATTTATTTGACAGAGATCACAAGTAGGCAGAGAGGCAGGTAGAGAGAGAGGGGGAAGCAGGCTCCCTGCTGAGCAGAGAGCCTGATGTGGGGCTTGATCCCAGGACCCTGGGATCGTGACCTGAGCCAAATGTAGAGGCCTCAACCCACTGAGCCACCCAGGCGGCCCTAAAGGCAGAGGCTTAACCGGCTGAGCTACCCAGGCATCCAGCCACTTTACCTATTTTTTAATTTTATTATTCCATTCTATTTCATTTTATTTTATGTAATTTCTACCCCTAGTATGGGGCTGGAATTTATGACCCTGAGATCAAGAATTTCCTGCTATTGACCGAGCCAGCCAGACACCCCAATATATGGAGAACTTAAAAAAAAGGCTTTACGGGGTGCCTGGCTGGCTTAGTCAGTACAGCATGGAACTCTTGATCTTGGGGTTGCAAGTTTGAGCTGCATACTAGATGTAGAGATTATTAAAAAAAAATCTTTTATTTTTTTAAGATTATTTATTTATTTATTTGTCAGAACAGAGAGAGCGAGGGAGCGTCTGCACAAGCAGGGGGAGTCCAGGCAGAGGGAGAAGCAGGCTCCCTGCTGAGCAAGGAGCCTGATGCTGGGCTCTATCCCAGGACTCTGGGATTGTGACCCAAGCCAAAGGCAGATACTTAACCAACTGAGCCACCCAGGTGTCCCCCCCCCAAATAAAACCCTAAAAAAAAAAAGGCTTTATTGAGATGTAATTCTTATACCATACCATTCACCAGTGGGAGACAATTTTGGGAGTCACGGCTTGGGGTGGGGGATGCTACAGGTGTCTTGTGGCCAGAGGCCAGGGCTGCTGCTAAAATCTCACACTTCTGCACCTCACAGCCCCCTACAGCAGGACAAAGAGGGCCCTGCCGCACATATCAATGATGTTGAGGTTGAGAAACCCTCATCTACTGCCGTGGCCCATTTCTCTGCAGGGTCGTTTCTTGCCAGGAGCCCACAGGTGAGCTGCAGAGACAGGAATCACCTAACGAGGAAAAGGATCATCTCAGTCTCCCTCTTACCATGAGTGGCCCGGGGTGGGACACCTGGTGCCTAAAATCTGTCCTCACTTTAGAGAGGACTGAGCCACGGTTTCAGCTGCCTGAAACCTGGTTCCCTCTCTCCCCGTCTCTCTTGCTCACAGAACTGGCATCTCCCTATATGCAGCCCCCATCATAGTGGTGCTTAATGTGTTCCAAGCCTGTGCTGAACACTGTGTGATTGTGCCTTTAGTCCCCAGGCGAGCCCTGTAGGGCTGGTCTACTTACCACCTGTATTTCACTGATGGGGAAACCGAGGCACAGACTGGTTAAGCAACTTACCCCAGTCACACAGCAATAGTAATAATAACAGTTGTAACTCAGCTTTTATAGAGAAGCTACCTTGAGTCAGGCCCCCTGTCCTGCAGGAGCCTGTCGCATCCTAATGACACGCTGAGGGGCTCTAGGTGCCGTTTCTCCATATAAGGGAAGAGGAAACTGCCTCTCGGCTTGAGGTCCCCCAGCAAAGCCTGCCTAGGAGCTCAGTCTCCACTGCATTCCTTCAAGCAGGGGTGATGTTTAAAGGGCCGGGTGTCTGTGTCCCTGCCCCACAGGGTTCCACGGGAGCTGAGGGTACAACAGAATTCAAGAAGCAAGGCCGCTGCCCATGGGGGAGGCAGGCATCTAGCAGGGGACAAAGGCCATAAGCAGAACAAGAAATACACCGTATGTCAGGAGAGTCCCATTTACTGTGGAGGACAGTGAAGCTGAGGAGCGCCGGAAGGGAGGTGGGGTGGGACTTGAACATGGCAAGCTGGCAGGGTCTGGAGCTCGTGGGGCTGCTGAGGGCTGTGGTGAGGACTTTGGCTTTGACTCTTTGCCAGGCGGAAGCCAGGGGCGGGCTGTCAGCAGAGGACGGGCGTGACGGGGCTCCGGTGTTAGATGGTGGGTGTCAGGTGTTAAGCAGGTCCCTCTGGCTGTGTGGGTGGGGATAGACTCGGCGGGTAAGGAGACAGTGAAGGTGGAAACCAGGAGCTCAGGGAGGAGGTGACTTGATTTGTTCAAGCAGGAAGCGACAGCGGCTGGACCAAGATGTGGGCAGTGGAGAGACGAGTGTTAGGCTCAGAATACAAAAACAACAATTGATCCTTGAACAATACCGGTTTGGACTGCATTGGTCCCCTTATACATGGATTTCTTTCCATAAATACAGTACAATACTGTAAATGTATTTTCTCATCCTTAGGGTTTTCTTCATAGAATTTGCTTTTCTCTAGCTTACCTTAATGTAAGAATACAGCATGTGATACGTACAACGTACCAAATATGTGTTAATCAGCTCTTTATGTTATCAATAAGTCTTCCAGTCAACAGTAGGCAGCCAGTAGTTAGGTCTTTGGGGAATTACGAGTTATACCTGGATTTTCAGTTGTGTGGGGGGCTGGAGCTCTAACTTGCAAGTTGTTCAAGGGTCAGTTAGATACATTTTTCCTCCTCAGGCTTTCTTTGTCTTCTATGACCTTGATTTTTTTTTTTTTTTTTTAAGGGCAAAGAGAATGCACTTCAAAGATTTTGTTTGTTTGTCACAGAGAGAGAGAGAGAGTACAAGCCCGGGGAGAGGCAGAGAGAGAAGCAGGCTGCCCGGAGCAGGGAGCCCAATGCAAGGCTTGATCCCAGAACGCCGGGATTATGACCTGAGCCAGAGGCAGATGCTTAACGACTGAGACACCCAGGCGCCCAGCAGGCTCTTTTTAATAGAATGTCCCTCAATTTGAGTTTCCTCATGATGAGATTTAGGTAATCCATTTTTGGCAGGAATACCACAGAAGTGGTGCCACGTCAGGAGGCCCAGGGTCCATTTGTCCCACTACTGCACATGATGGCTTGGATGTCTAAGTTAAGGTCGTGTCTACCAGTTTCCTCCATTACAAACTTACTGTTTACTCTTTACAACAAATAAATATTTTCTGGGGAAGTACTTTAAGACTGTGGCTACACTGGCCCTTGCCCAGCACTCATCTACAAATTTCAGCGTCCATTGGATTTTAGCTCCTTCAATGGACTCATGGATTTCTGTTTTTTTCAGTGGGTTATAGTCTGTAACTATCATTTTTTGTCTATTTTATTTCTTCTAAGATTTTATTTTTTTTAAGAGAAATTTTTAAAAAGATTTTATTTTATTTATTTATTTGAGAGAGAGAGAAAGAGAGAGCATGAGGAGAGCGGTCAGCAGGAGAAGCAGACTCCCTGCTGAGCAGGGAGCCTGATGTGGGACTCGATCCCAGAACCATGACCTGAGCCGAAGGCAGTTGCTTAACCAACTGAGGCACCCAGGCGCCCCCAAGATTTTATTTATTTTTTTATTTATTATTTTTTTAAAATATTTTATTTATTTATTTGACACAGAGAGATCACAAGTAGGCAGAGAGGCAGGCAGAGAGAGAGGAAGGGAAGCAGGCTCCCCGCTGAGCAGAGAGCCCCATGCGGGACTCGATCCCAGGACCCTGAGATCATGACCTGAGCTGAAGGCAGAGGCTCAACCCACTGAGCCACCCAGGTGCCCCCTAAGATTTTATTTTTAAGTAATCTCTACACCCAATGTGGGCCTCGAACCTATAACCAAGAATCCCAGTCTCTGCCAACTGAGCCAGTCAGGTGACCTGTGTAACTGTTGTTATTGTAATGTTCATATCATTCCAGAGCTGGCCCCTGGAAGCCGTTGTAAGCCGGCTCCCGTGTGATTGGGAATGTATGTGGGAGAGAGCATTTCCCTATAGATCGGATGGGCTGTGTGTGAGAGACGAGAGGAGGCTGGAGTTGGTTCTTTCAGCAAATATTTATTGCCAGGTAGTAGGAATAAAACAGTGATCAAAGCAGTCAAAAGTTCCTGCTCTCGTGAACCTTGAGAATGGTGATAGCAGCTCCTGAGGAGGCGGTAACTGGCGGAGGGAGGGCGCAGCGTTGAGGGAGGAGAATCCGGAACTGGGTTTTGGACAAGTTGAGCCGAGGTGGGGTAGACAGACGCCGCTTGTCACCGTTGCCCACTCCCTGTGTAATGGCTTCTTGCTTTCTTCACCCATCAGCCAGGATAATGCAGACTCCACTGACCATCCCTGTGCCTGTGCTTCGGCTCCCCCGGGGCCCGGATGGCCTGAGCCGAGGCTTTGCCCCAGATGGACGCAGGGCCCCCCGGATGCCAGAGGGTCCCGAAACCCCAGGGTCTGCAGGAGTTCAAGAGTCTCGGGAATCCCAGGAACAGCAGGCGCGAGCGGCGCTCCGGGAACGCTACCTCCGCAGCCTGCTGGCCATGGTGGGTCACCAGGTGAGCTTCACACTGCACGAGGGTGTGCACGTGACTGCCCACTTCGGAGCCACCGACCTGGACGTGGCCAACTTCTACGTGTCACAGCTACAGACGCCCATAGGTGTGCAGGCTGAGGCCCTGCTGCGTTGTAGTGACATTATTGCGTACACCTTCAAGCCATGAAGATGCTACTGGCTTCACCTTTTGGCTTTGGGCCTAGCCACGGGGCCCCAGCCCCCCCACATGGTCGTGGGGTACCCAGAGTTTGGAACTCCCTTGGAATTTTGAGCCGACCTCCAAGCAACTCTGGCTTCTTGGGACCTCCAGGGTGTAGTCGGTAAAATCTTGCAACCCCAGGAGTTCTAGAGCCCATTGACATGAATGCTCTACCTCACAGAACTCTAAACTCTAAAATAGGGCCTCTTGCCAGTTCCCGAAGATTGAGGATTGGGGGTGGAAGCCAAATGGCAGAGTGGGAAATTGTTTCTTGAAGCTGCAAAGTTCAGCCGCCCTGAAGATACTCCCCTCCTACTAAAGAACCAATTATCCCAGGAAGATTCGCCTCCTGTTTTTTGTTTGTTTTTTTAAAGTGTACCACACAGGGATGGAGCCAGATGTAGGAAGTGGAAGGGTGGCTAGCCAAGGTCTGAATCTGGTGGATCTGGGGCAAGAAGAGGATACATCACGGGGCTGAGAGGAACTCGGATGAAGGCGGAGATTGGCTTGGTCCGGGAATGGCTGGAGTTACCCAAAAGCCGGGTTTGGGACTTTTGGACGCGATTTCCTTTTCGGGTGGGCGGGAGTGTTCCCAGGCAGGGGCGTGGCTCGCACCGGGTTACCTGGTCGCCTGGCCCTGGAGCGGTGTGCACCTCACTCTAGAGACGGCTTCCCCGTCCTCTCCGGAAGGCGTCGGACCCTGTGCGGCGGCGCCACTGAGGCCAGGCTGAGGACTAGTGCTTGGGGTGAAGCTTCACCCCTCTTTCTGTGTCGCTCCAGCTGTGTGGCCATCCGGATCTTTCGCTGCCCTTATCCCCGTCACTAGCGTCTTTCAGCACATTCGCTTTAAAAAAGTAATTGCTGCCCCCTTTGTAGTCCCATCAACTTTAGAATGCAAGCGAAGATCCCATTAAATAAAGAAAGATTCGCTTTGTTCGTCTGCAGTCGCGAAAGTGCGGCGGCTGAAGATGCTGAAGGGGGCAGGCGGAGAGCCTCAGCTCCCATAGGTCCGTTCGCGACACCGCCTCCAGCGAGTCCGGGGACTAGCTCTCGAGTTGCCTTGGCAACGACGTCGCTCGCTCCTCCCCGAATCGCCCCTCCCTTTTCGTCTTAGCCCCGCCCCCCACGGCCGGACTTGCTAGGAAAGCCTCGCGAAAGTGCGGAGGCGAAAATTAAGTGATTGAATTGAGGGAAGGTCGGGGGCCTGGGCTCTCGCCCGTTCTCTCCGTACTTGGTGATCTACCCGCTCCATCGCCCGATTACTTTCGTTGGCAGATTCGTCTCTTGGTTTTGGAATTTCTTTCCTCTTCAGTTTTTGTGTTTTTTTAAAAATCAGGACTGTGATACTCCTCATAGGCTCATATTTATTTTAGTCTTTTAATTTAAATTGTATTTCACGCAACGAATACAGAGAACTATTGATGAAATTGCTGTTTGCAAATGGAGGCCTGGAGAAAAAGTAGCAAAGAGGCACAGGTTTCGTCTCCAGGCAGAGGATCCGTCTGTCAGCATCCATATATTCAGTACGCTTTGATATCGCTTTTCCTTTCAAGTTCTCTGTCCCTATGTCTCTCTCCCTATCAGCTGGCCTAGCCCCGCCAAGCAGATGTTTTTATTTTTATCAACTCCATTCCCCGCTCCGTGGCCGGAGCTCGTGACGAATGTGTGCGAGCGTGAACGTTAGTTATCTAGATTGAGGCGGGGAGACGGGGTGGAGGTGGCTCAGGTTCGCGCTTGCGCGCTGCTCCGGGAGACGGCGTCCACCTGGCCCCGCCCCTCGTATTCTGCAGTTCCGGTTCTGCCGATTCACTGCTCACGTTTGTTTTTCCCTTGGCTCTTTCTGCCTCTTGTTACCCGTTTCAACAACCCGCGAGACAACCCTACCTGCAGATAGCTTAAACTGATTTTCCGCTTTCCTTAGTCCGCGACGTGCGCCCCGGCTCTTAACGAAAGTGCGGCCGCGAACGAGCAGGCGCGCGCGAGGCTCGGGGGAGGCGCGCTCGAGCTCCCGGCGGCGACGACTACGACGACCAGGAGAGCGGTCGGAGGCGGCGCCTGAAGCAGCGGCGGAGCCCATGCCCCGGGACGGCGGGCGGGCCCGGAGACACAAGCCCGGGGCCCGGGACATGTCCCCGGGGCCCCCGTGAGGAGGAGGCGGCGGCGGCGGCGATGGAGATCCCGCCGCAGGAGGCGCCGCCCGGGCCGGGCGCGGACGGCGACGCCGAGGAGGCCCCCGCCGAGGCCCGATCTCCCAGCCCCGCATCGTCCCCCGCCGACGGGCGCCTCAAGGCTGCGGCCAAGCGCGTCACGTTCCCCTCCGACGAGGATATCGTGTCCGGAGCGGTGGAACCCAAAGACCCCTGGAGACACGGTAGCTACCGCCGGGGCGCGGGGGCGGGCTCGTGGCGGACCCGGAGTCAGTGCAGCGCCCGGCACGGAGGTGCTGCTCATTAAATTGCATCTAATGCTGGTTTAAGGGGACTGTCGTCAGTTTAGAGCTGCAAGATGTTAGAGGCGAGGTGCCTTTTGGGTTGGGAAGGTGAAAAGTAGCTGTTTTTTGCCCCCCCCCACCCCTCCCTTCTCCAACGCCGAAGATGGTCGCTTTAGGAATTAAGACATAAGCAATTAAAGTTTGGAGGCATGGGAGATTGGTAGGGCGGTAGTGTTTGAGTTCCTAACCACCCCCCCCCCCGCCCCCAACAACGATAGAGAGCAGCCAGGGAGGGAAGAATGGGTCAGCATTGGCGTTCAAAGGCCGGGTGGAGTTTGATGGACTCCTGGGGAGGGAAAGAGGTTAAGTTGCTGGCGTGCCAACCTTGGGACAAGAGATAGTCCTGTTGCACTTTTTTGGCTGAAAGGAGGAAGAGGAATAAACCAACCTGGCCTGTGGCTGCGGAGGAGTTGGTAAATCCTGGGGTTGGGAAAAGGGAGTCAGGGTAAACAAACTCCCAGGAAAGGAGCAGACGGGATGGTCTCTTTGGAGGTGGGTGAGATAGTCAGAGGAGATGTTAGATCTTGACATTAAAAAGAAAAGTTACTGCATGCCTCCTTTTCTTCTTCCCGAAAGGGAAGCAAAGCAATATCAGCCATTAACGAGCTTTGGGGCTTGGGTGTAGAAGGGTCTCTTTAAAAAAAAATTTTTTTTTTCCTGAGAAAGAGTTGGGGAATTGGTTGCCAGAAGGTGAGTGCTGGAAGAAGTTTGCTGGCTTGAGGTGTTGGGAGAGGGAGCAGGTCGGCAGATCTGGGTCCCCTGAAGGTCAGATTCGTGTTGGAGCTGAAAGGGCAAGCGGAGGAGTGTGTGTGTTTTTGTTTTTGTTTTTGTTTTTTAAGATTTTATTTATTTGACAGAGATCACAAGTAGGCAGAGAGGCAGGCAGAGAGAGAGGGAGAGGGAAGCAGGCTCCCTGCTGAGCTGAGAGCCCGATTCGGGACTCGATCTCAGGACCCCGAGATCATGACCCGAGCCAAAGGCAGCGGCTTAACCCACTGAGTCACCCAGACGCCCCGAGTGTGTGTGTTTTACCTATAGGGCCAAAGTTGGAGAGTCACTCAGTAGATGGGTGCCCCCATTGAGTCTGTTTCTGTGCTGGAGAGATCCGTCTTGCCAGGATGGAGCCCACGAAGAGAGGGGTCACAGATTGGTCCTGGCTCAGTAGAAGTCGGTCACTTGGAAAGTGACTTGGCCCCAGGAAAGAGGCGGCATTATTGGTAGTCTGTGCAGTGGAGAAATTGTGGCTTTTTCGTGAGAGTGGGAAGCATGGTAACTGGAAGCTGAGCACATAGGTAGTCTGCTGTAAGTGCCAGTTTGGCGAGTTTTCATTAAAGAGGCAATTTATGATTGTTGGCGTCGAGAGCTAGGCCCATCTTGGGCCCTGGGCTCTGGATGGGTGTCCCTTTTGGGTTGGAGGACTTGGGCTGGGGGAGGGGAAGAGTCATACAGGGTCCTGGCCATAGCATGGTACCCAATTCGGGGAATTGAGAGGGGGAGGAGAGAAAGACCTGGCTGGGCTGAGTAGGATGGTGGAGAGCAGATGTTCCCGGTCAGATCCTGACTCCCGTTTACCCACTTCGTGACCTCAGGCTGCTTGTCTTAACTCCTCGGAGTCTCAGTTTTTCCTGACCATAAAGTGGGTGGTAATACTGCTCCGAAGGCTTTAAGGGAGGATTAAATACGGGTATATATGAAAAGTAATTGGCAAGGATGAGCTTTCATGAAGTTGCAGTTATTGTCGTCATTTTCAGGGTGATGTTGGTGATTTTAGTCATTTTAGGGGCCGGTCTAGAGGGGTCCGCTCATATGCTTGGGACCTGGATGTTTCTGCTTCCCAAGCCTTCAGGAGAGGGACAGAGATGGTGGTCAGTTTGTGTGCCTGGGGCAAGCAGAAGGGAAGAAGACAGTTTGGCGGCTGGAGGGCCATGGTGGGGGCAGGGGGAGAGTTGGCACAGGGTCGGGGGCAGGGCTGGGGGCAAGTTTCTGGTGTGCAGGTTCCCAGAAGAGGAACAGCTGTGTGTAACCAGCTGTTTGATTTTGAGTAAGCTGTTTTTCCTCCCTGCGCCTCCTGTTTCTTTCTCTGCAAATGGAGGTGCTAATTTCTACCGCGGGGTAGTTGTGAGGATTAAGTAAAATAGTTCTTGTAAATTCTTGCCACAGAAATAGCAGCTGCTGTTACCCAGGCGGTGAAGGAGTTTGAGGGGAGGGAAGAATGTCAAGAAAGAGGGGTCCCTTGGAGTCTGGCTGGGAGGAGCTGAGGGGATGGTTGCTGATTGGTCTTCCCGGGTAGGGGGAGGTGGTAACAGCATACAGGCCGGGGGAGTCTCGCCTTTCTGGAAGTTTAAAGAGGGACAGCAGGGACTGGTCCGGAGGAGTCCGTGGGTCTGAGTTAGAGCGGTGATGACACGGAGAAGTTGAGAAATCAGTTTCCGGGCTGGCAGAGCGGGTCTCTCTTCGCTCTGGAGAGGGGCTGAGGGCTTGGCCTGGCAGTGAAGGAGTTGGGAGATCTTGGTCCCTAAGCAGGGGAGGGATCATGAGTGACGTTGGTGAATTTAGACAGGGGGGTTTGCAGGACAGGGCTTTGGAAGGCTCGTCAATGCCAAAGGGGCAGGTGGCTAGCATCTGTGCCTGGGGAGGACAGTGAGTTTCTGCCTGGGTTGGGACCAGGGAAGGTGGAGTCCTGCCAGGGACAGAAAGTTGGGCCAAGGGGGTTACCTGGTTGGGAGGCCAAAGGGTCTTCGCTGGGGCCTGCAGGGAGGACTTAGCTGGGCTTAGAGGAGGGGTGGGAGATACGTTGGACTTGGTCTTCAAGCTGTGGGAAAGCACAGGGGGTGTCATTCGACCTGAGGACCTGGTGGGAAGGGTGATGGAGGAGTCACTGTGGGGCCTGCTGTGGGGATGTGACCCCGAGGTCGAGGGTGCGGGGAGAGTTGGCCAGTCTCATGGGAGAGAGGTCACTCGGAAGCTGCTCTTCCATCAGAGAGATGGAGAAGTTGCCTGAGCCAGGAGGTGCAGGAGCGCCCCCGAACTAGAGGAATCGGGGGCCCCAGCACAGATGAGCATTCAGGGAGGAGAGCTGGGCCAGGCCCAGACTGGAGTGGTGGCCCAGCTGGGGAGGAGCCTCTGGGGGTGTCTGCCTGAGGGCGAGAGCCCCATCAGCCCCCGCCCGAGGTCACGTGTTGGGGATCCCTGCAGGTGAGACGATTTGGCATTGGGGGGGTCCCAGGCCTCTGGAGGCACAACCCAACCTAGTGCTTAGGGGGCCTTGCCTGGCTCCCATCTCACATAATGTCCCTGCCCGCCCGCCCCTAACCATTATTTTCCTTGGGGCACTAGTGGCTATCTGCTGTTACCTCTCATGCTCGTTTTCATGCTTGGGGTCTCTCCCCCACTGAAACAGGAGAGCAGACGCTGTCCGTCCTCATTTCCACTTCCTCAGCCTCTCAGAGGGCACAAGGTGATCATGGTGGAATGAGCGCCGGGGGGCCTGTGTGCAGCTATTCTGGAAGGGAGGACAGCAGGCCGCTCGTGGGACCTGTGCAGCCAGAGCATGCTTCCGGCCAGCCCCGGCCAGCCCCGGCGGCCGTGTGCCGGGGCCTCCAGCAAGGCCCTTGTTCTTGCTGAGCTTGTTTGTTTCCTCATCTGTGAAGTCCTGATCCCTGCCCTGCTGACCACCCAGGCCGTCTGAGCAGATGGGATGAACTTGGTGGGGTGGGGCCTCCTCCACAAGCCAGTTGTGCAGGGATGGGAAGTGGAGCTTGGGGGGGTGAGTGGAAACTGGGAGCGGGAGACGCTGCCTCAGAGCTGCTGGCCTGGCCACCTGTGGGCTCCACTGTCCCCAGGGGCGGAAGTGGGCACTGGGGAGGAGGGGCTGGCTGGGTGCACCGCAGCCCCTGGTGGCAGGCCCTGTGGTCCCAGCTCTCCTGGGGGACTTGTGCCAGACACCCTTCCAGACCAAACTGCAGGAATGACCCAAGGCTCAGCTCATCTTCCCAGTCCCACGAACGCCATGTGGGGAGGAGATGTGGGCTCTGCAAGACAGGTGGCGGAGAGCCACCTGTCACTGACACTCCCACACGTGACACTGGTCGCGCTGTGGGAGGCTCATCTGCCCTCCCTCCAGTCCTGCCAATGACTCATTCCCCACTCCCGGACCTCTGGCTCAGGAGAGTCAGTCCTGCTGCAGTGGGGTGGTGGTGGGGGGGAGTTTTGCCCACCAGGAAACTCCTCCCGTGACATGTCCACAGGGTGAGGGGGCTCCAAAAATGAGGCCACCTCTGGCCACCCGAGTTTGGGGGTTGGAAGGGTTGGTGGGGACATTGGCCATGGTGTTCTCAAATGGGGATCAAAGAGGAGGGACACGCTTTACTGTTGGTTCTCATTGAAATCTGTGTTGTAGATTTAGTCGTTGAAACTGGTTTGACAGGTAGGAATGCACCTGTCGGTGGTGGAAAAAGGCCCTGCGTTAAAAGACTCAGCTCAAGGGGTTCTTGGCTGGCTCCGTTGGTGGAGAGTGTGATTCTTAATTTTGGAGTCATGAGTTCGAGCCCCTTGTTGGACGTAGAGATTAAAATAAATAAATAAGCTAAAAAAAGAGAGGGAGAGAGAGGGACTCAGCTCAGTTTAGCCCAAGTGGTGGTGGTGCTGGAGAGCAGGTGATGGGGTCATGAGGGGGCAGCTTTTGATGCTTTTGCCCAGATTTCCCTCTGGGCCCAACTTCACACCCTGCTGCCGGCGTTGGCATATAACCTGCCGTGTGACTTTGGGCGATTGTTCTCCCTGCCCGAGATTTTTCTGTCTCTGGAATGCAGCTGACAATGGTACCTCCGCATAGGGTGACCGGGTGGATTAAGTGAGATCACAGAGTCCATAGTGCGTGCTCATCGGATGTCTCCCTCGTTTTTCCTGCCATCGCCAGGCCCCACCAGCTTCCTGTCTCTGTTGTGTGTTTGCACTCCTCTTTCTCCCCAGCCTCTCCCCCGTCAGAACCCTGCTGTCCCGACCCTGACCAGGCCTGGGAAAGACCTCAGGCTCCAGGCCTGATCCCATCTATTACAAGCTGGGTGACCCTGGACAACTTGCCCGACCTCTCTGAGCTGAAACTAAGTCAGCCTGTCTTGGCCCACTAGCCTGAGAGGCCGCAAGGGCACCCAGATTCTAGACTCGAAGCGGTAGCCGCTCCGGACACCGGTCGATAACCTTAGACAAGTTACACCTCCTCCCTGAGCCTTAGTCCCGTCTGGAGCATGGACTCCACCGCTCAGCCCTCTGCACTCCCGGGTGCTGGGCTGGGAGTGCCGCTGTGCCAGGCCGGCCCTTTGCACACTCAAAACTCAGGCGGACTGCCCTCCTTCCTCCTTTCCACCTCCAACTCTTTATTTGTGTTCGTGTCGTATTTCCCTCTTCAAGGGCAAAGACTGTGTGCGAGTCACCTCTGTGACCTCAGTCTGGCGCACAGGAGGGCCTGGGCACTGGATCAATGTCAGAGGAGTGAGGCTGTCCTCACAACTAACAACTGGTGGTGGTGGTGTTTGGGAGACAGCTTTCGGAGTAATGTAGTCTGTGCTGGGGGCTCTTCCTCAGAGGTCTGCAAGCTGGCTTTGGTGTCCACTGTGAGCCCCCAGAAAGAGCACGCAGACTTAGCGGCCAGGAGGCGGTAGCTAGGCCTTGAGTGAGTGAGTCAGGGGAAGTGCACGTGGGCGTGTGTCTGGGAGCAAGGCACCCGTGCGTGGCTCTCCTTTGTCTCATGCTCGGAAAGTTAAGAACCGTGGAGCCAGATGCCCCGGGCTGGTCTAGCTATGACTGAGGCAGCTCTCTGGAAATGGGGGCCAGGAATCTGTGTTTCTAGAAAGCTCCCCAGGTGGTTCCAACGGCTAGGTTTGGCTGTCCTTCTGGTCAGGGCTCAGCCCATTCAGTACTCAGTTCCCACACTGCCTTTCAGCTCTGGGTTTGGGGTGGCTGGGGTTGTCCTCCCAGGCTGGTCTGGGGCAGACTGACTTGTCTGACTTGAAGTAACTGCAGAAATTTGAGCTGGGGAGGCAGCCTGCTGTGGTAGCGTGTCGAGGCCCCGGGTGGAAATCCCTGCTCTCTGGATGACCTTACTGGTCACCCCCCACGGCCTGCCACATGCCCTCATGCGGCCAAGTGTCTTGTCTCAGTTACCTCTTACCACCACCCCGGGAGGTAGGGGCTGTCCTTCCAATTTGCAGATGAGGAAGTTGAGGCACAGAGAAGTGATGTGACTAACCTGAGGTCACAGAGCCCGTAGGCGGCAGAGCGGGGTTCCAGGGCAGGCAATCCTGTACCCTAACCCCCATGTACTGGCAACATGAGCTCTGGCGTGCTGCTGCGTTCAGTTCTGTGGCCGTACGGGTTCTTTGTTTGAAACCCAGAACCCTTTATGAAGTGGGGATGGCGGTTCTAGCAGTGGTGCCGGGATGAGAAACCGACCGAGTGAAGGGCCCAGCCCAGGTGACAACTCATGACGGGGGTTTGCTGTGGCACTTGGCGGCTCCAGAGTCCTGGGAGGTCCATGCGGCTCCCCTATCCTCAGCATCAAGTCCTTGTTCTGACCCTTGACCCTAGTTCTCCCCGTGCCACACGGTGTCTGGTCCTTGGTAGGTACTCAGTACCTACTTGCTGAGTATGTGACTCGGTTACCCCATGGCCATCCATTCATTTAGCACGGCATGACCATGCCAGGTGTTAGGGGGCAGGGAGTGAGGCATGCCCACTCCTTGCCCTCCTGGAGGTCACAGACAAGTAAGGGAGACCCACGGTGAACAATTCCAGTCAAACCAGGGTGCCTGGGACTCTGACCAGGAAGAGCTCACAGGTGTCCTTGGGCAGGCAGGCGGGCAAAGGGAGCTTCCTGGAGTAAAGGCTGTCTGAGGCCGTGAAATCACAGGGGCCGGCCAGGTGAGCGGTGGCTGGAAGTGGGCACCAAGGGCAGTGAGCCAGGCACATCTGAGAAACGGGAAAAGCAGCCAGTCTTCTTGGAGGTGGAGGCAGGAGGGTCAGAGGTGAGGAGGACGAGGCAGGAGAGAGACCACCCAGCTGGGGCCTCATGGGCGGTGTTAGCCTCAGGGCTGTGGGGAGCCCTCGGAGGGTTTTAAGAATGGGCGTGCCTGGTATTTTTAGCAGAACTTTCTGGGTCGTGTGAAGGGGGTGAGACCGAGGCTTAGAGACCAGGGAGGTGGCCCTGTGTGGGCTGATAGCTAACATTTTACTTGATTGAAACACTTGTCGGCTTTATCTGAACTTCCCCTGTCCCCCAAAGGTTTTGCCATTACTGGTGTTTCCGTGACAATGTTCCCCCATTTCCATTCCCTTCCTGTATCTCTGAGCACCACCCCCTTCCCCAGTCAGTTCATCCTGCTGTTGGGTGGGCTGGTGGGCAGCTTCTGGGCTGCGCATTCAGATGCCTGCACCACCTCCCCTGTGTGGCCTCAGCAAGTGGCTTCATCTGCACAGTCCCTTCAGACCCCACATTTCCCAGATCCAGGAAGTTTTAAAAGCTGTCCAACACCCTGCCGGGGTCTTAGCGTAATAGAGCTGTCCTATTCCTCTTCTAAAAAAAAAAAAACTCCAGAAAGTTTTGAATGTAGAGCGCATGTGGCCCAAGGGCCTGCATTCGGAGACCACGGAGTCCTTAGTGGGCCTCGTTTCCCAAAACGTGAAATGGTAGCAATCCGAGAGGCCTCCCAGGTCAGGCTTTGGAGCCCACTCAGCCAGTCTAGCTCTGCCCCTCGGTGAATCGCTGAGCTTCTCTGCGTCAGTGTCCCCATTTGAATGGGGATTGAGGATTAGATTTTTCTGTACTTGGAAAGTGACTGGCACAGTGATTGCCTGTTACAGACCGTCAGTAAAGATTTGGTTAAGTAGAATGAGGTCATGCCCCTGGTGTGCGCCTGCCCAGGCTCCCTTCTCTCTAAAAGCAGGAGGACAGTCCCCCCTCCCTATGCTGGAGGCATAGGCCCAGGTGTGGGTTCAGCTGTGTGGATGTGGGCATGTCCCGAAACATCCCTGTGCCACACTGTCCCCGTTGGTGAAGCCATTTTGGCAGGCAAGTCTATCTCAGAGCTTTCAGACTCCCCGGGAACAGAGCCAAGGCCTAGGGCTTTCGAGCCGGCAGCACAGCCCAGCATCAGGCAGCTCCCGGACGGACGCTGGCACTGCCCGTCCTGACCCTGGGTGCGTCCCAACCCTGGGTGCTGCTCATGTGACAGAGCCTGCAGCCCCTCTGGCAGCTGGGAGAGATTTGGGGCAGCCCTCCATGCTGGAGTGGCTCAGGAGGCTGGAGCCCAGCATGAGTGTGGGAGAGGAAGAGGGGTCCCCGGTTC
Source organism: Martes martes (assembly GCF_963455335.1). Taxonomy (NCBI): domain Eukaryota; kingdom Metazoa; phylum Chordata; class Mammalia; order Carnivora; family Mustelidae; genus Martes; species Martes martes. Next base: position 48,659,485 of record NC_137905.1, read on the forward strand.
CAGGAAGGGATTCAGAGGCTGGACGTCATTGTGCTCTGGTTATGTCTCCCCCCATTTGGAATACAGCTCCATGAAGGCGGGGCCCGTCTCGGTTTGACTTCCCTTGCCATCCCCAGAATGCTTTGTGGTGCCTGGCACTGCGCAGGCCGTCCCATCGGTTGGATTGGAGGGGGATGGAGGCGCACAGTAGGCGCTCTGAAGTTATCCTCTCCCGCTTCCTTACTCTGCACCAGGCGCTGAGCTGTTGTCCCAGTGGGGTGGCACTGGGGAGGTGTCTCCCGACGGCCGCTCAGCCCATGTGACTTGCTGGTGCCCTCTTCCTTTCCAGCAGAAGCCTGGGTCCCGAGCCGCACGGTCTTTTGCTCTGGGACGTCTTGCTGGGTCCCAGCTGGGATGTCCTCCCTGGCCTGGCAGGCGGGGCCCTTCTGGAGCCCACTGGGGTCAGACGCCTGTGCCACCATCACACCCACCCCTGAGTCTTTCCGCTCTCAGTCTCCGGCCAGCTGTCATCAGCCATGTCGTGGCGGAGCTGCTGTCGTTCTCTTCCTTGAAGCAACAGGGCGGCTGGGAGGGACTGCCAGGAGATGAAGGCAAACACCAGCAGACGCTGCGGAGGTGACCCAGTGGAGGGGTCATGGCCCTGCACCGTGGCGGTGGCGATCATCGCAGCTCGCTCTCACTCTCACGGGGCTCTTACCAGGTCTCAGCTCTTCCCAGCATCTACTCATTTAGTCTTTGAAACAGCTGGAAGGCAAAAGCCAAGTCACGGGGTGGAGAAGGGGGAGCCATGTTCGAACCAGAAATCGTCCTCATCCTCTGCTGTGTTCCCAGAAAGCCTCTGAGGGCCCCTTCATAATCATAGGATGGAGTCCGCACCTCTGAGCCTGCTGGGGGGCCCTCCCTCCGGACTCCGGACCCAGGGACACCGAGTCCCTCTGCTCGGTGTGCCCCTAGCCAGCCCCCTGTCGTTCCTGACTCCCCGGCTGGCTCAGATGTCACCTCCTTGGCACGGTCCTCCTTGGTCCCCAGACAGAGTGCTGCTATGCTCGCCCAGGTTCCCGTCATGCCTTGGGCTGTTGTTACTTGTTTGGGTCCCTCTCCCCCCGGCCCCCGGACTGAGACTCTCCACGGGGAACCACATCTTGTCCGTGTGGCTCCCCAGAGGAGGCACACCACTGCGCACACCAGGGCATCTTAGGGACCCAGGCAAAATGGATCTGCTAACAAGTGCCCCAGGATGGGTGCCTCAGAGCCCTTGAAACCCAGTCGCTGGGGCCTCAGAGAGGCAGGGGCCCTGAAGAGCGTCGGGGAAGGAAGATGCCTGTCGAGGGATCATTTGTTCACCCACTCGTGTGCTCATTCCTCATGGGCACACACTCACCGTGCCTGTGGGGCGCCAGGTAGAGGGGTTCTGACTGCTGCCCCTGCTCTCTCACGCACCCCCTGCGTGCTCGGGAGGGCTCACCTGGTTCCTCTCTTGCTTCAAGTCATGCTGTCTGACCTCTGACCCCCCAGTCCAGGGTCCCTGCACCGGCTTTGGAAGCCTGGCCCCTGCCACCCTCACTGACCACGACTGTGATCACCCTTCCTCATGTCCTCCCTGGGTTCAGGTGTGGCTGCTTTTTCTCAGTTCCCAGAACATGCCAGGAACTTCCCACCTCCTGTCCTGGAATGTTGACCTTGCTGTCCCGGTTCTAGTTTGTCCTTTGTTCCTGGCGGTCTCAGTCCCCCATCAGAGGGTCTGTTGATCTGTAGGCCTGCTGATAATCTCTGTTGCCCCCTAGACCGTGAGCAGCACCGAGGCATGGCCGGGTTGGTTTGGTTCTCCTCTGTCCCCTGGTGCCCACACCATGTGGCACTGTGCCTGGCTCTGAGCAAGAGCTTGTATGGCAGGTGGAGAAGGAAACAATATGCAGTGGGGGTCTTGGGTGCTAGACAGGCCCTGCCCTCCTGTAGCCCAGGTCCAGAAAAGGAAGTATGAAGAGGGGCGGGTGCCTCTTGTGTCCCCCTGCCAGATTTGGCAGACCCCAAAGCTAGCCAGCCTGGTAGAGCGCAGGAGAAGCCGGGTTTGCCATTGACTTGCTGTGTGTTGTAGGCCAAGGCACTGCCCTCTCTGTGCAGCAAGATGGTGTCTGAGGTCCTTTCCCACTGTGTGTGTTTCCCCATCTCTGTACATAGATCACCCCCAGCACTGAGGGAACCAAATCATGGCATGGAGCTGAGAGAGCCCAGGTTCTGGTAACTGGTCTGCCTTTCCACCTGTGTGGCAGGTGACCCTGTTCCCTGTCCCTCCAACAATAAGGTGTCACAGGAGGAAAGTGAGGATGTCAGTGGCAGGCAGCCACCCAGCTCAGGCCTCCATCTTACTCTTTGTTCTGTAACTCCCTTCTTTCCCTGGGTGGGGTCCTTGCTTCCTGATCCAGCTCTCCCCACTTTGATCAGAATACCAGGAAGTGCTGTGTTCCCTTAGGGAGCCTCCTTCCTTGCCGGGCCTGGGCTCAACCCTCAGGATCTGCAGTGCTGTGTTCTTCTGGGCTCCCCATCCCGGCCCTGCCCGCTCTGGGTCCTCCCTGTCTGGTGATGGTCTGTCTTCCCCGGTGGACTGTGAGCTGGGGCGGGGCCAAGGCTGTCTCAGTCACTGCTGTGTCTCAGGTGCAGAGCGGATGCTCAGGGAATGTCATAGCATTAGGAGGGAGTCGGGGGTGGGGGCAGAAGGTATGGGCAGGACCCCAACAGGATGCCCTTGTGGAGCCCTGCTTAGAGCTGCCAGGTCTGACAGCAGCCTGACTGTGGAACAGGCATCTGAAGGCAGGCACCTGACATACTGCGCCACCGCCAGCAGTTGGGTCCAAACGCCTGTGCTCACTAACCACCCAGACAAGGGAATCCAGGGCTAGTGCAGGCCCCTTCCCCATCCCCAGAGTACAGATCGTCGGGGTGGGGTGTGTGTGTGGGGTGACCTCCTTGCTATATAGATCAGGCAGCAAGCCAGAGGGAAGTGGCCTGGTGCTCAGGACAGGGCTCCCGCTGCTCTCCTCCGCCACCTCTGTAGCTTTGAGGGGCAGAGTGGCTCATCCTGGGGGCAGTCAGGGAGACCTGCCTTGTGCGCCTGGATCCTGCTGTGTGAAGTTGGTATTTAGAGAAAGGATTTGTGCTCTGGGCAAATGGATCCTCCCCATCCCTGGCCCAGCATGGAGCCCCGTGAGCTGGTTGGCTGCCAGGGTCTTGGTTCTCTCCTTTTCTGTTGTGGAACTGGTTGGGGGAGTCAGGGAGAGGGCTGTGCAGTCACCCTGGCAGCTGATGACAGTTGTCACTAAGGAGAGGGTCGTTCCCTTGATCCCCTGCCTTTAAAAGTGAGGTATGTATATTGTAAAAAACAAAACAAACTTGGAAAGTCTAATGAAGAAAATAAAAAATCACTTGTTAATTTCACCATCTGGAATTTTTTAAGGGCTCGATTGAGCTGTAATTCACACATATTTCACCCATTTAAAGGCTTTCAGTGCTTCGCAGAGTTGTACATCTATCATCACAGTCGATTTTAGAACATTTCATCCCCCCTGCCCCCCCTCCATAGAAACCCTGCACCCCTTAGCCGCCACCTTCTCCGACTCAGGCGACAGCCGATCTGCTGTCTGTTTAGATTTTGGACATTTCACATGAATGGTATCACGCACTCTGCAGCCTTTTGTGTCTGGCTCTTTTTATTTCGCCTGATGTTTTCGGAGCTCACCCGCATTGTGGCCTGTGTCAGAACCTCGTCCCTCACCACGGAAGAACGGTCCGCTGTGTGGCTGCGTCCCATTCAGTTTCTCTCTTCATCTGTCGGTGCACATTTGGGGTGTTTCTACTTCCTGGCTGTGATGAACAGTAGTGCTGTTAATGCTAAGGAACAAGTTTGTGCACGTGCATTTCCTTTTCTCCAGGGATGAAATCGCAGGGTCACGCAGCGGCTCTGTTTAACCGTTGGAGCCACTGCTACACTTGCTGTCCCCTCCACGGCGCGTGAAGGTTCCAGTTCCTCCACATCCTGGTTCATGTCTGTCTGCTGCTGCTTTTCTTCTACTCCCAACATGGGTCTCAGACTCCAGCACTGAGTTCAGGAGTGATCAGGAGTCTCATGCCCCAGCGTCTGTCCCCTTGCTTCTACCCGCGCCCCCCCCCCCCCACCGTAGGGTGTGAAGTGGCATCTCACTGTGGTTTTGATTTGCATTTCCCTTGATGGCTCATGATGTCGAACATCTTCTCACGTGCTTATCAGGCACTTGCATATTTCCTTTGGAGAAATGTCCGGATCCTTTGCCCATTTTAAAATTGGATTGTTTGTCTTTTTATTACTGAGTTGTAAGAGTTCCATATATATTCTAGATGCAAGAGTCCTATTGGGGAAATGATTTGCACCACCTGGAATGTTTTCAGCATTAAATGCCAGAACATTTCCTTTCCATCTCTTTTCCGTGGCTGGGTGCACTGCCACAGATAGATAAAAATAAAACTGGGAGGATATTCTGTATCCGTTTGAATAGCTCGTTTTCACTTCATTTTCTCATTTTTTAAAAAGCAGGATTAAAATACATCACTGGGCCATTGTAATTACTTGTAGCCATTTCCACATCGCTGAGCATTTGGGTCCTTTCCCATTTTCAGTAGCATAAATAATGCAGTGATGTTCATCCTTGTCCATAAATCTTCATGTTCATTATGGGGAGCTTTCTCAGAAGAAATTCTTAGAAGGTGGTTTTACCAGGTCAGAGGGTAGGAGCAGTTGCAGCCTTCGATGAAGTGCCATGTGTGCCTCATCCTGAGTGGCAGAACTTGGTTTTATCCTCTTGATTTCCTTTTTTGGATGAATGAATGAAGAATATTTGCATTGGGGTATCTTGATGCCAAGATGGTGTCTTTTTTTTTTTTTTTAAGATTTTATTTATTTATTTGACACAGAGGGAGACAGCAAGAGAGGGAACACAGGCAGGGGGAGTGGGAGAGGGAGAAGCAGGCTCCCCGCTGAGCAGGGAGCCCAGTGCGGCCCTGGATCCCAGGACCCTGGGATCATGACCAGAGCTGAAGGCAGACGCCCAACAACTGAGCCACCCAGGCGCCCCTTTTTTTGTTGTTTTTGGGGGGGTTTTGAGAGAGAGTGGGGTGGGGCAGGGGCAGAGGGGGAGAGAATCTTAAGCAAGCTCCAGCCTATGCATGGAGCCTGCCACAGGGTTTGAGATCACAACCTGAGCCAAAATTGAGTCAGGGCGCCCAGCCAAGCCCGCCACCCAGGCACCCCAGTGGTGTCTTGTTTTAATGAGCATTCCTTTGGTAGTTAAACCTATTTATTGTTACCTTATTACATTCTTTGGGAGTTCCTTCTTCATGCTCTTTGCCCATTTTTGTTTTGGAACCTTTTGTAAGGGCTCCTTCCCTGTTGAAAGTCATTGGCTCTTTGGAATTTTATCTCACTGGTGTGTATTTTTCCTCATGTGTCATTGGCCTTGAAGGAAAGCATAGGGAGCAGAGCAGGACACCTCTTTCCTTCTTTCTCTCTCTCTCTCTTTTTTAAAAAAATTTATTTATTTATTTGACAGAGAGAGGTGACAAGTAGGCAGAGAGGCAGGTGGAGAGAGGGGGAAACAGGCTCCCCGCTGAGCAGAGAGCCTGATGCACCGATGTGGGTGTAGATCTCAGGACCCTGAGATCATGACCGGAGCCAAAGGCAGAGGCCCAACCCTCTGAGCCACCCAGGTGCTGTCTCTTTTTTTTTTTTTTAAGAGATTTTATTTTATTTTATTTTATTTTTTTTTTTAAAGATTTTATTTATTTATTTGACAGGCAGAGATCACAAGTAGGCAGAGAGGCAGGCAGAGAGAGAGAGGAGGAAGCAGGCTCCCCGCTGAGCAGAGAGCCCGATGTGGGGCTCGATCCCAGGACCCTGAGATCATGACCTGAGCCGAAGGCAGAGGCTTTAACCCACTGAGCCACCCAGGCGCCCCAAGAGATTTTATTTTTAAGTCATCTCTATACCCAACGTGGGGCTTGAACTCACAACCCGGGGATCAAGAGTATGTGACTCTACCCACTGCCAGCCAGGAGCCCCTCTTTCCTTCTTAAAAAGAATCCTTGCCTCCCTTGCTCTTTCACTGGATCTGCACGCAGGGCATCCATCCCAGCTGGAGCACCTCTGAGAGGAGGAGCTCTGGCTGCTGGGTCTGAGAGTGGACGAGGGGGTATCAGCCTGAGTCCTTGGGGCTATGCAGTGTGAGAGGAGGGAGCTTTCGTGGCAACCAGGCCGGGGCCACTATAAAGAGGGTCTCTGTAAACACAACCACCGCCACTGTTTGCTGAGCACCAGGCTGACAGATCTGGTAAAGCTGGTGGGGACCTTCCTTTTGTGATATGGAGCCATCAGTCGCTTCCCGGGGTCGTGCGCCTTTGCAGAAGGTGACAGAAGTCAGAACAGCCCTGTCTTGGTCCCTGGACACATCCAGTCCGCCACAGTGGCAGGGGCTCGGCTCAGCAAGTCCCAGAAGCCGAGAGTCCAGCTCCTCCTGCAACCAGGGCCACTGTGTTGTCAGCACCGCACAGGTGCGGGGCCTTTTTATCATATGCCATCACCCCTGAGCAGCTCCCCGATCCCTGTGGAATACCATTTCCTGGCCCCATGGCATGTGTTTCCCGCTCACAGCTCCTGCCTCGTCTCATGCCGTGCTCCTCACCCCAGTCCCTTGGTTTTGCTCCACATGCTAGGCCTCTGCGCTGTCTCTCTCTCTCTGCCTTGGGAGGGTTTCTCCAACCTGGGCGTGCTGTTTGTTTATGTCTGCTCATTGTCTTCTGCAACCCCCCCCATCCCCGCCATGCCCTGATGTAAGCGGCTTGGGAGGGGATGTGTGACGGTTGCGTTCACTCGGGCAGACCTGGCATCTAGAACAGGGCCTGGCCCAGAATAGGCCCTAGAGAAGTATTTGAAGGAATGAATCTCCCACTCTTGCTCATCTTTTAGATTTCAGCTGATACCTTCTTTTCTCTTCCAGGTTTGTCCTAGCTCCTCCTTCGGTCTAAGTGTGCATGGCCCTAGTTTTCCTACAAGAGTGTTTTTTTCTAATAAATTGCTGGGTTTTTTTTTAAGATTTTATTTATTTATTTGACAGAGAGATCACAAGTAGGCAGAGGGGCAGGCAGAGAAGGGGGAAGCAGGCTCCCCGCTGAGCAGAGAGCCCGATGCGGGGCTTGATCCCGGGACCCGGAGATCATGACCTGAGCTGAAGGCAGAGGCTTAACCTACTGAGCCACCCAGACGCCCCTAAGTTGCTGGGTTTTTTTTTTATTTTTATTTTTATTTATTTGACAGAGAGAGATCACAAGTAGGCATAGAGGCAGGCAGAGAGAGAGAGGGGAAGCAGGCTCCCCGCCGAGCAGAGAGCCCGATTCGGGGCTCGATCCCAGGACCCTGGGATCATGACCTGAGCCGAAGGCAGAGGCTCTAACCCACTGAGCCACCCAGGCGCCCCCTAAGTTGCTGTTTTTAACTGTATGTGTATTTGTCTGTCTTCCTAGCAGTTACTCCCTGGGGGCAGGGATCCGAATGTTTTGTTCTCCTTCATCTGCCCAGCCTATGTCATTTGGTAAAAAATTGAGGAATAAATATATTCTTTAGTTACCAGACAGACCTCATGAAGGTAAGCGGTGTTGCTCACCTTCTCTAGATAGAGAAACTCAGGTTGGGCAACGAGAAGTTCCAGGCACCCAGTTTCCATCCCTGGAGCCTTTACTGGACCAGTAAACAGCTCACAGTAACTTGATTTTAATTCTGAACTCAGACTCCCCCAGTGCCTCCGCATCCAGCTGGCCATCTGGTGCCCCTGACCGGAAGCCTGAGGCGGGCAGCCTGAAATAGCCCGCTTGGTTCTGATGGCGCTGGTCGCCCCCTGATGGGCACCCACTTTCTCAGAGGCCCCCTTCACCGAGCTTGGCCCATAGCCTACCTGGGATTTTAGTGGGTGGCAGTGACGAGAAGCCGTGAGCCACTGGGTGACTTGTGACCTTTCTCAGGCACGTTGGTGTGCCCAGCCCTGTGCTGCGTTCCTTGCCCGTTTGCTTCATTTGACCCTCGCGGTGACCTTCAGTTCCCCGGAGGCACCGTCAGCTCTGTCTCCGCGGGGTTTCTGCGCGCGCTGTTCCCTCTGCTGCGGCGCTCTTCTCCTTCCCTCTGCTTCTTTAATTATCGTTATTAAATTCTTTTCCAGGCACATGAACTGTGTGTGTAATATACACGTAAGTGTTAAAGGGTAATGTCTCGAGGACCTCTTAGGCTACCTTCCAGTTGAGGGATGAGAACACTGCTGTCGGGGGTGGGTGGCCCGGGGCGGGGGGGGGCACGGAGCTCCGAGACGACTGTCCGGAATGGCTGAAGGTTATGACTGGCATGTCTTGTGGGGTTTGGTTTTTTTTGTTGTTGTTGTTGTTTTAATGATTCTATTTTTAAGTAAGCTCCACACCCAGTGTGGGGCTCAAACTCACAACCCCAAGATCAATAGTCACATGCTCCTCTAAGCCAGCTGGGCTTCCCTTTTTTAAGTTTTACTCTGTGTTTGTGTGTGTGTGATGCACTGAAAAGTACAGTGTTTAATTTTGCTTGTTTTCGAGTTCTACAAAAATGGTGTTGCGTAGTGAGTGGACTCCTGGGTCTTGCTTTTCCTCTCAAGATTGGGTTTCCCAGTTTCCCAGTTTAATCCACGTAGGTGCTCTAGAATCTTCCACCATCTGACCATCCCTCAGATTGTCCATTGTGCTGATTCTGCTTTTCTGTATTACAAACTGATGCAGCTGTGAACTTTCTGGTACCTGACACCTGGGTTGTGAGCAGGAATTTGGAGGGCACAGACGCAGAAGTGGGATAGCTGGTTGTACTTAGTGTTCGTGGCGTTTGTGGTGTCCGCAGAGCGCCCTGGGGTTGGGGGGGTGCCTGCAGGGTGCTGAGCGCTCTCCGTGCTGTGGCTTATTCTCTTCTTCCCATATGCCGTGAGGGAGGTAGGACTGTGGCCCCATTTCACAGATGAGGGGGAACCCTGAGACGCAGAGGGTAAGTCCAGCTCACCTGGGGGCCTGGCTTCTCTGGCCCTGTGCTGCCCTCCAGGCGCACCTGCCTCCTCGTGCAAAGCGGTGAGATCGGAAGCAGCGGCTCCCTTTTACAGACAGGTAGACTGAGGAACAAAGCTGCGTGACCCTCAGCACCACAGGCACACGTGAGTGGGAGGCAGTGAGCCCGGGCGGGTCCAACACCACCCCTGTCCCTGTTCCTGCTTTCTGGCCACTCTGTTGGTGCTCGCCTGTCTCCGAGTCTTCACTTTAGCGCCCCCGGGAGCCTAGCTCTGGGTAAATACTTGCCTGCGGGCCGGTGGGAGTGTGTGTCACCGATGTTTCCGAGCCAGGTGGCAGGGGACAGGTGGAGGCAGCGAGTGCGGAGGCAGGCGCTCCGTGAGCCTCTGGCTGGAGCTGCTGGCTTTGTTTGCCCTTTGCTCGTGGGGCCCCTGCTCTGAGCTGTTGCCGAGGTGTCAGGCCCTGGCCCAGTGATGACAGCGGCCCCTGTTTACCAAGTAGCAACTAACCCCGTAGCCAGACGTTTTACGCATGTGATCTTGGTGGTTGCTTCTAGAAGCCTCTTCTAGTGTGTGTGTCTTGGTCTCGGGCGTGTGTCTCGGTCTCATTGGCTCCATTTTCCAGATGAGGAGACTCAACCATCAAGAGATTAGTGCCCTCTCCTGGGACAGCTGGCGGCAGTTTAAGTTGTCAGGGCCAGAATTCACTTGGAGCTGTGTGAGGTCAATGAGGGTGTCCATTGGGAAGACATGGGGCCCTCTGCCAGGCCCCAGAGGTTCTGAAAGCCAGCAAGAACCAGGGCTGGTATCAGCTGCCTGGGCCACATGCACTTTGATTTGTTTCTCTTTTTATCTGGCTACGGGCCAAAGAAGCCTGGCCTCCCGGGTGGCCAGGACGGGGCCGAGCAGTCCAGGTGCCTGCCCCGGGCGGTTCATGTGGGCTTAGCAAAAATCCACATCCTTCCTGTCCAGTGGGGCCTGAGAGCGCCCGTGTCTCCTTGCGGGGGCAGGGGGAAGGTCTGAGAGAAGGGTGCCTAGGCCATGCCCTCAGCCACCAGGCTGTACTGTTCCGTGTGGTAGAAGGTGGAAAATCACCAGTGTCCTCAGATGCACACATCCCCTCGGGGAGCCCCTTCCAGCGGGGGGCTCTTGGAGGCTGCAGAGGACCCCCACATACATCCCAGCAGAATGCGGGTTAGTGCGGCGCTCATGGGCACTTGTGTTTTGTGAGTGTCGTTAGCCTCTGCTCGCCATGAGATTGGATGTGTTTTCTCGGTGGTCCTGATAGTCACCAGCCAGTACTGAGTGCTGTGCCGGGGACACAGCAGCGGTCAAGACAGACCCCGCCATGCCTCACAGGCTCACTGTCCAGAGGGGAGGTGAGAGAGACAAGTCGGCCAAGCAGCCAGTGGGGCCCTTATAGACTGACAGAAGCGTGTGGAAGGAAATGAGCCAAGGGCTGGGATAGAGAAGAAGAGAGTAAGGCTGATGGGGGGAGGTACCTGCCTGCTTAAGGACACTGAATGTCACCCCTGTCCCATGGGCCTGCGTCACCCCTACCCCACGCCTGATGAACTGAGCTGTGAAAGCAGGCCCTCCTGCATGGTCCTCTTTGTCCTAGCTGTGTGTTTGGCAAGTGTTTCTCCCCCATCCCCCACCCAGCCTCAGTTTCCTCTTCTGGAAAGGGTGGGGGAGGGGTATCTGCACCCTGAACCGTGCTTGTGATCAGCAAGGTGGCAAAGTGTATTAAAAGCTAGGGCTGTGGAGCCAGACTGTTGGACTTGAATCCTACCCCTCCCTTTCTTGGCTCTGTGACCATGGGCAAGCTTCTTAATCTTCCCCTGCCTCAGTTTCGCATTTGAAAAATAGGGGTACTCCGTCTCAGAGGGTTGTTGAGAGCAGTAAATGGAGTAAGATGTGTAAAATGCTATATAAGTGTTGGCTCTAGTCGGTAGTAATGATTTAGAATTAGAAGTTGCCTGTCGTATAGCTGGGACATGGGTGTTCAGTGTGCCCTGTGCCCCCGGGGACCCAGGGACTGGGGCCTTGACCTGCCCCTTCATCCAAGAGCACCCCTGGCCTTATCAAGCTCCTGCTGTGTGTGAGACTCTGTAGGGGGCCTGAGGTGAGTCCTGTGATCTGCCTCCTTCCTCTGCCCCAAGAGACTCGGGAGGCTGCAGGCGTCCTCTGATCTCACGTGTTTCTGTAACAGGATCTTCATTCAGTTGGGCCAAGTGGCTTGGAAGGTCAGGATAGGGGGTGGGGGGAGTGGGGCAGGCCCTCGACACCTGCCGTCTGTGCCCTTCACTGGAGTGGGCAGCTTCTCCCAGGGCCCTGCCCCTTCCTGGCTGCTGTGCCAGCCCCGCCCAGCCTGCCCCCTGCAGCTGGCCTGCCACAGGCACAGGCAGCGTGGAGAAGAGCCACTTGCCTCCCAGGAGGGGCTAGGGAAGGGCACAGATCACCCACAAGCTGAGGCTGTCTCCTGTCCAGTGCAGTTGGGGTGCCCTCCTCTTTGTCCTGTGGATCCCTGGGGAGAAGGGGAGACTTTGCCCTGCCCTCAGAGCGAGCCATCACATTCAGCATGCATTCTGGCGCGGTCCCTGGGCTCGGCGAGCGCAAGTCAGTGGGAAGGGCGAGCTCTGCTGGAGAAGGTGCCCTTTGGGCAGCTGCAGCATGACCTGCTCACTCCCCTGGTCCCTCTGGGTTACTGAAAGGCTAACGGAGATGGAGGAATCTTGAATGATCGTTCACTGGGAAGACTCGCTCATGACCACTGTGCCTTCGTTTTCCCTGGGGAGTCACAGGCAGAGGTTTTTCTGAATAGCTGCCAGAAGTCCCCCCCGGCGCCAGCCCTCTACCCACTGGCGGAGGCAGCTGCTCCCCTTCCCTCTTGTCTGGGCCGTGTCCCCGGCCCACGGTGTGTCCAGGCCTCTTGGCACCCAGCGGCTGTCCCCTGGAGTCCCTTCCAGTATGCTTACCTATGCCACGTCCTGGAAGGAGCTCCCCGGCTGGCAGGATAAGGGGTTGTCCCCCAGGGACAGTGGCTTCAGAGCCCAGGCCGTCAGGGGTTGTAACTGACGAGGGCAAGGGCGCACTTGACTTTCCACTGTGGCTTTGGGGGCGGCCAAGGGGCCCAGTGAAGGGGCAGGGCGCCTTCATTCCCGGATTCCCGAGCCGCTTTACTTGCTGCTCCATTTTTGTGTTAGGCTGTTTGTTTGTTTATTTGTTTGTTTGTTTTAAAGTAATCACTGCACCCAACACAGGGCTTTAACTCACGACCCCGAGATCAAGAGTCTCACGCTGCACCGACTGAGCCGGCCCGGCGCCGCCGTGTTAGTTTTCTTTCTAACAGTGCACACAGAGTTTTATTTTCTCTTTTCATAAAAGGTAGCATTCACAAGCACACTGTTCTGCACTTAGCTTTTTTTCATTGAGTGTATCTTGGCCATTGTTCCCTGTTGGCTCAGAGCAAGTGTCCTCATTCTCTCTGGCCGCAGAACGTTCTGGTGACCGGGTGGCCCGGGCCTTTGTGCGCTGCTCCCCTGTTGACGGCTAGTGCTGTCGGTCCCGTTCCGCAGGCACCGACGGCCCCGCGGTGAGTCACCTGAGAGGTGTATGACTTTGTACCTTTGCAAGGGTCTCTGGAGACTGTGTCTCGAGGGGTGGAACGGTGGGGTCACAGGGTACATATGTTTGGATTTTGGAATTCTGACTGGTATTGGCAGATTGCCTGCAGAAGGGCTCGTACCAGTCGGCATATTCTGCAGCCACGTGAGGGCACGTCTGCTTCCCAGTGTCACCAGTATGCGCTGTCCAGCATGGGGATGTTGGTCTGTCTGGTAGGTAAGAAATGGTGTTGGCTTACTTTTGTTTCATTTGTATCTTCCATTATTCTGAGATCACGGAGTGTTGAAGAGTTTTGAAACTCAGTGTTCTGCTCTGGGGAACAGCCTGCATGAGGCGGTGCTGGCCGCTGGCATGGAGACGTAGGTCAGAGCCCACAGCCCAGCCAGTCCAGCGGTCAGGAAGGCAGGCGTGGGGACCGGCAGATGAAGGCCAGAGCCTCCCTCTGCTTTTAGCTGGAAGAGCGTCCTGGGGCGCATCACTTCCCACCTCCAGACTTCTGGAAAGCTTCCCGGGGCTATTGGGAGGCACGAACAAGTCAGGCTTGTAAATCAGTCTGGGAGTAGGGGCAAGATGCTGGCTCCTTGGAGCCCCGGAGAGGTTCCCCAGACTGCCCGTGTGCCCAGAGGGGCATGGGGAGGGGGTTGGAGGTGGGAGCGGGCAGCTCTGTGTGCCCCTGGGCGGTGTGAGATGCCTGGCTCTGAAGGGACAGAGGCCACACGGCAGAGGTGGGAGGGGGGGCTCAGGTGCCGCCTCCTCCCTTTGTCGGGCTCCAGGAGCCTTTGCGTTGCTCTGCCCCCTGCGGCCCCCTTGCCCCATCTTTGGGGCAGCCCAGGCTGTGGGAGGGGTGTGTGTGGCATTTCAGGAGTGCAGGAAGGAACTAGGTGCCTAATGAAAGCACTTGGAGGGCGTTTGCCCTGGTCAGCTCGGGGCTAAGCATGTGCCCATCCATGAGCTCATCACGGCTGTGTCCTCATAACCTCCGTGCGGTCCCCGAGAGAGAGGGAACCTTCCCTGAGTCCACCCGGCTGGCCTGAGTGGAACTGGGGACTCGGACTCCTGTTCTTTTGACTCTAGAAACCCACCCTTTGGCCCACCTCTGTTCATTTGTTCCAGCACCAAATGCTTATTGTGCACCCACAGTGTGCCCCGTGCGTACCCTCTTGGGGAACTTCAGCGAGCAGGAGCAGTAAAATCCTTCTCATTGTCTCGTAAGCAAACAGATAGAGTATAAAGCTTTGTTAGGTCGTGAGAAGTGCCACACAGAAAACAGCAGGATATAGGGATGGACAGTGGCAAAGGGGACTTTTTATCTAGGGTGGTCAGGGAAGGCCTCTGAGGATGTGATGTTGGAGCAGAGACCCTCAGGCAGGCAGGGAGGGAGGGACAGAGTCATGGAGACAGAAGGTGGAAGAGCACTCCAGGCACAGGGACAGCAGGTGCAAAGGCCCTGAGGCCTTATGAACAGATGGCTCTGTCACTGACAAAGATTGAGTAGGGACCTTGACTCCTGGGCCAGTTCTGCTCTCTTTCTTCTTCTGTGTGTAGACTTTGCCACCCACAGCTCTAGGATGACACCTCTATTCCATGCTTGGTGACCAAGCCCCTCCATGGGTGCCCCCCACCTCCTCTCACACACCCCAGGCCCTCCTGATCATGTGGCTCACTGCCCAGGTGCATTGTACATTCTTTATGCCTGAACCTGTTCTTGAAATTCCCTCTGCCCAGGGTGCCTTTCTCCCTGCTGTCTCACTCTTCAAGCCCTTTCTGAGACTTTTCTAGGTATTCCCTTCGGCAGATCCCTGTCTGCCCATCCTCCCTGCCTCCATGTTTCCTCCCTACCCTCTGTTATGGCCTGTGAGGCTCCTCTGTGATTGCTGTTGGCGCTGTCTCCCTGACCATGCAGGAAGGCTCTGGGATAGGGTCGGGGGATCGGTGGCTCCTTAATTGGGGCAGGAGTGAGAGGGGAGAGGGCTCTCCCGGGATGAGAGCACCCCAGGCTGGCCTCACACCTGTGCGTCTCATGCTGCCACTGCAGCCGCTCGGGTCTCAACAGGCACCACGGGGGGCCCCGGAGGGTGGGTGTCTGCTCTTCAGATCCCGGCAACCCTAGAGGGACAGATGAATCTTCCTGGCAGCCTCCCTGACCTCATATTAGAGAAGGCTGCATTTCTAGGCCCCCAAAGCCATTGGTCCAGCCTGTAGCTGAGGGCCTGAGGACCTCAGGGCACCAGGGTCAGACGGTGGGGGACAACACTCCTGCTTGCCTTTGACTGTTCCTCTGCCTCTTCCCCGCTTTGTGATGTTAGAACATTTAGTGTCCCGAGAAGGCTCCTGCTCTGTGTGGCAGGCAGCGCGCCGAGCTCTCCGCTCTGCAGGGTCATCACGAGCATGAACAGCTCCGCGCCCGGTGTCTGGTGGAGCGCCTGGCAGGGGAGCAGCTGAACCGAAGGGCAGTTCCCGCTGTTCTGGGCAAGGAGCGTGCTGTCACGAAATGAGTGGTTGCTGGCAGGGCTTTGGCCCTGGCACCCCTCACCCCCCTCCAGGCTTCCTGGTTCAGGAGGCCGTTGTCCAGGCCTCCACGGTAGTCTCTCCCCACGGGACCCTCCTGCTCAGAGCACCCCGTCTACTCGGAGGCCCAGCACAGCAGCCAGATGTGAGCTCTTCCATGTATCTGTCACTGCCCTCCCCCACCTTCTTGGTGCCTTCTCTGTGCCTGGCCTCCGTGCTGGGCAGTGTTGGGGACACAGCCTGGACCACACCCCTGGCCTGTCTTCCCAGGGCTTTCAGTCCAATGGAGGGAGACAGGCCTGTCTCCAGACAGTGACAGCTCAGAACAGGCAGGGCTGAGATGGGGAAGCCTAGAGAAGGGGGCCTGACCCAGCCCGCGGGTCAAGGAGGGCTTCCTGGAGGAGGGAACATCTGTGCTGAGAGTTGACCTGAGAGAGGGGAGGGAGGATATGAGGTGTGTGGAAGCACTGGGTCTTCTGGGAGAGAAAGAGTTGGGGGTGTGGCTAGAGTATGGTGCCCAGGAGGAAAGAAAGGGCCATCCATGGTGGAGGCTTAAAGGGGGCCTGTGAGAGCTGGCTCCCTCCTGACTGTCTCATCTTAGCTTAGTCTGGGGCCTTTGCATTGCCCTCCTGGGGCATACCTGCCTCCACCCCGCAGCAAGAGCCCCCAGAGGGCGGGGGCCAGGTCAGAACCGTCCCGGTCTTCCAGTGCAGCACAGAGCTTGGCGTGTGGTGGGCCTCGGGAGGTGTTTGCTGAATTCGGGGCAAGATGGCACCTTGGCTGGGCTCCTCCTGGAGTAGAAGCTGAACTCCGGGGCTGAAGGAGGAAGAGAGGATTTGTGGGATATGGACCTGAGGAATCCTTAATAGTCAGGCTTCAGGCCTGGCTGGGTCCAGGGTCTCAAACATCTGAGCTCACCTTTCCTCTCAGTTGGCTGGGGAGGCCCTCTTCTCCTGGTGGACACCAGGATGGCCACCAGCAGCTCCAGAAATGAGAGGTGACCTCGGCCCCACCCCTGCAGAGGAGAGCTCTTCTTTCTTGACAGCTCCAGGGTGGCCCCGTGACTGGCTATGGCTGGTTCCGTGAGGGCAGCCTCAGCCCGTCACTGTGACAGGGGCTGTGGACAGATTGCTGTCCCCCGCCGGAACCTTTGTGGAGGCTGGTGGGAAGTGGAGGTCATGTGGATGGTCCCACTGGGGTTCCGGGATGCCACCGGGAGGGAGGCCAGGGAAGCAGGCATTCCGTACTTTGACCGGCGTCAAGGCCAAGGCAGCTGTCCCTGCAAGGACAGGTTGTGTGTCTGACACAAAGTCTGCCTGACCGCGTCCACAGTGCTACTGTGGCTTGGTAGGCCTCCCTGGGCCTTAAACACCAGCCAGGTTCCCTCTGAGCCAGCCTCATGCTCCAAACCTGTGAGCCCAGAGTGGCCTGGTTTAGGGCAGGATGGCGTTCCACAGACCTCATGCCGTGAGAGCACCAAAGCCTGGGGAGTCATGTGGGAGAGAGCCCCTAAGCCCGGTTCCTGGGCCCCGCACAGAGAGCTGCCATCCTGCTGGGGCCAGGCCACCCACCTGCCACGAGATTCTTGGTTTCCTGTCTGTCGAGTGGGTGGATGTGATCATGCCCCTCCCTCATGGGATAGGAAGAGCGAGGCGGGCAGGCTCCCAAGGTAGGCCCTGCTCATGCTGTGGGCCGGCCCTGGGAGGTCACAGCTACATGCTGTGAGCTAGTGGGGGGATTAGGAAGGGATTAGAACCCAGGCCCCTGGTTCTGGGCTGCCCTACGCTCTTAAAAGTCACTTGTCTCCTCTGGTGTCCCCTCCCCCCCCCGCCCCCCGCCGCCGACAGGCTTCTTGTTACTGGACACAGTGGGCTCCCTGCCCAGGTCTCCAGGAGACCCCATTCCTGCAGAATAGAATCCTCCCCAGGCCTTGAGTAGCTCTTGTCACTGCCCCGCGCCAGCGCTGCGGGCTCCTGTCCCAGACAGAGAGCAGAGTCCTCACTTCCCACCCCTGCCCCCCCCATGCACTACCTCTTGGTGCCCTGGATCCTGCCGGGCCTGCTCCCACCCTGTTACCCCTGCCCCTCCTCGAGGGTACTGCCCACTGCTCTGTAGCTGTCTTATCCATATGAAGCCGCAGTAGGGAGAGCGGGGTCCCTACTCCCTCGCCCCTTCCCTCTCCCCCCACACTGTTGCTTCTTGTTTTTGACTCCCACTGGGATGACTGTGTCTTCTCTCTCCCACCAGCTCCAGGCTGGCAGGGATGGCTTGAGTCATTGCCGCCCCTGGTGCCCAGCCTCTCTTTGCGTCACCTGAGTGCAGACAAGAGCCCCAACCAGAGACACATGTCGCTCTGCCTGTCACCCGATGCCAGTCATCGGGTTTCTCTCCCTCCCTTTGTGAGGGCCAGCGCAGCTGGGAGCGGGATGCAGGCTCCGCGTGCCTCACCGCCTCTTCCTGGGAGACTGGCAAGCTGCAGAGCCTCCCGGCTGCGGGAGGTCCCACCCACTGACTGCCGCCCCTGGCAGGGTCCCTTCCCAGAGCTTACACCTTGCCCCACCCAGAGTCTGGGCCTCCAGCATCTGCCTGTGCCCCTGGTCCCTTCCTTCTCAGGCCAGAGTAGTGTGAGAAGCCATGCTCCAGTGTCAGACCAGCGCGGGTCTGGCCGTGTGTTCCAGTCCCGCCTCTCCTGGCTCCGGGACCTCGCACAGACTTGCCCTCTCTGAGCTAAGCTGGCCTCCCCTTCTTAGAAAATGGAGTCGTGACTCTGCCAGCTTTGGATCTCCAAGCCGGCTGAGAGAACCCGTGCCTGGAAAATCTTCAGCATCCTGCCTCCCGCAGAGTGAGTTCCAATGCAGGGAAGCAGGGCCCGCCCTCCGCATCCTCGGTCCAGTCGCGCCTCCTGCTCCGTCAGACCTGGGTCTGGGTCAGACCTGGTGCCGTGCGGCCGCTCAGCAAGCACCCTCCCATCCCATCTCCGGGACCCTGCAGGTGTCCCTCTCAGAGGGGAGGCGGTGGTTGGGATTGTTGATCACAGCCTTGCCGGGCCAACCTCTGGGTCCACCTGCCCTGGCAGGCAGGCCCTCGCTCTCCCTTACTCGCCGCGGTCCCCTCCTCGCTGACAGCCACTTGAATTCCAGCCCCTGCTTGAGTGGGACCTTCAGGGCATTGGACTTGGGAGTTGAGTGAACACGTTTGAGCCCTGACCTGACACACGCACGCACACGTGTCCCCCTGCTCCCACACATGCGTGTCCACCCGGCCTCGCCAGCCATTCCATAATGGACAGGTGTCTTCTGGGTCCTGCCCTCCAGTGGGGGAGGAAACGTGGCCGTGGGGGCTGGCGGTGCCTGTGCACCCGTGAGGATGCTGAGTGCCGGTCAGGGATGGGGTCGTACTCAGCACAGGTAGCCGAGGAGTCAGTCACCCTCACCCCATTTTAGGGATGAGGTGATGGAGGCAGAGGTGAAATCTCTTTGTAATTAAATTAGGAGTCAGGATCCAACCCCAGGCATCCTGGCTCCAGAGCCCGTGTTCTTACCCACTTCGAGAGCCCCTGGGTCTCTGATAGGGAGCACCGGGTGCCCCACCCAAGAGGATGGGGAAGGGGGCAGCGAGGATTCAGGCCCGGTCACTTCAGACAGCAGCCGCGCCCTCACTCCTCCGCAGCCTCTGGGCAGGGGGTGGGGGGCGGGTGTGATGGCACTGGCAGCTGCTAGGCCCGAAGGGAGCTGCTCCCTGGTGGTGGTGAGGCCTGTGTGGAAGCCCCTGGGTGGGTGACCCCAGGCCGGAGGCCCCACGCCGGGTCTGGGGAGCTTTGTCTCTCTCACTCCGCAGACCTCAGACCTTCACCGTGTCCTCCCTATTTTGCTGCAGCATCACGAACGAACAGATGTGCGGAGGGGCCGGTCCTGGGGTTCTGCTGGCTCTCGAAGAGCCCGGCATGGGGCCCGGCATAGCGTGAGCGCTGTCTGAACGCCGCACGGTACTTCTCAGGACCACCTGTGCTGCCGTTTCCTTACTGGTTTTTTAAAAATTGGGTCAGTTTTGTTTTCCTTGAATACATTTCATCTCATTCCCATGTAATATGGTAGTTCCTTTTGTTAATACATGTATGAGGCCTATATACGTATTATATTACGTATAATATATTCCTGTGAGGCCACTGCCGAGCCACCTGACGCTCTCGTGTCCCCACTGGTGCTGCGCCGGGCCTTGGGGTGTGCTGGTGGTGCTGTTGGGGTCATCAAGGCGGGTCGGGGGTGCCCTCAGGCTGCTGTGGGCTGGCTGGTCACTCCCCCACCCCGCTCTTGTGCCTTTGGTGTCTTTCCCCAGTGCTGTCCTCTCTCAAAAGTGTCTGTATCAGAGTGACAAAGCTGCAGTTGTTACTCCTGTCACCAGGGGGCGCTAAGTCACTCCGGGCCTTAGTGGCTCTCCCACTTCTGGGAATATGTCCACTCTTCCTGATCCCTGTTCTGTTTTGCTTTCTGTAAACGACTGGGCTGATGAGACCTCTGTGAGCTCTGTCTGTGACCTTGTGTGAGGCTGTGCTGCCTTCAAACCCCACGGACGCCTGGCTGAAGGGGTGGCCGGACAGCAGCTGTGGTTGGATGTGGAGCTGGCCAGGTTAGAGATCCTGGACTTCAGAACAAAGACCGACCCAGCAGGCAAGGCTGGGATGCTGGATCTCAGGCGACTTCGGGAGCGTGGACAGTCAGGGAGAACTTCCTGGAGGAAGGGACATCAGAACTGAACACCTAAAGGATTGATTGCAGCTTGCGAGTTTCCTTAGAAGTCTTATTACCTGTAGGCTGTAGGATGCTGAGAACTGCTAGTGGTGGCTCCCCGTGTGCCCAGGCCCTCCCTTCCCATCTGATGTGACCAGGCCAACCCAGCCTTGGCCCAGGGGCCTTTCTTGAAGTGAGCTTGCCCAGGGGAGCCTCACCCTTGCTCAGAGTGGTGATTTTGTGTGTGTGTGTGTGTGTGTGTGTGTGTGTGTATTTTAAGCTAAGCTCTATGCCCAACATGGGGCTCGAACTCACCACCCCGAGATCAAGGGTCACTTGCTGTACCAACTGAGGCCGTTAGGTGCCCCTTGGAGTGATGTTCTTTTAAAGATTTTATTTATTTTTTTTAAAAGATTGATTTATTTCTTAGAAAGAGGCAGAAGGAGAGAGAGTCTCAAGCCGACTCTGTGCAGAGTGCTGAGGCACATGTGGGGCTTGATCCCACAACCCTGAGATCACGACCTGAGCTGGATGCTTAACCAACTGTGCTGCCCAGGCACTCCTGAAGTTATGATTTTTAAAGGCAAAAAATAAAGTAGGCTTAGAAAAGATATCAGAAACAATTAAAAAAAAATGTTTTTAATTGCAGCCCAGTGTTTCTCTTCTTCCTCACTGGCACGGGGAAGAGCAGACTGGAGCAGCGGCTCTGATGACTGCCATCTCCAGGGTGGTGACGCACGGGCACACGTGCAGAAACTGTCACGTGATGTGAAAGCACCTGCCATCCCTGTTGACGAGTCTCAGGGTCTGCTAAACACTGCTTCTCTTCTACTCTCCTCTCCTCTCCTCTTCTTTCTCTCTCTCTGTGTTACCCATGTTAATGAGAAGGAAGAGCTGCATTTCATTTCAGTTCACTTAGTGGAAGCAGAGAAGTCGTTTTTCCTCCCGTGCATGTGTGGCACCCGCGGGACCAGCGGACCCAGCGTGGCTGGACTCCGTGGGGCACCTGCCCGAGCCCGGGGGCTGCCTTCCAGGGCCAGCTCCCTCGCTGGGGGTCCCCAGGCGCATGTGCGCACCTCACAACACTCCCTCGCTGGGTCTGCAGGAGGGCAGCTGGCACCCGGGAGGCTGCTGGTCACCTGCAGCTCCGCTCAGGGAGGACGCGAGGGGGGAAGCTGGGGTCTCTGTTCAGTTCTTTCTTCTAGCACAGTGGAGGGAAAGCTCTGGAGCCGAGTGAGGGACTTTGCCCTGTACCAGCTGCCCAGCCTCGGGGAGGCAGCTCTCCTTCCCTGGACTTCGGCTTCCTCCCCTAGAAAACAGGGTAGTGCTGGATGCGATCAGGAGGGAGAGTCCCCTGGGAGATGCTTACCTGGAAGTTTCGCGAGGGGCTCCCGCTGGCTCCCAAGGGCCAGGCCAGGATGGCAGCAGGGTGAGGGGAGGCTGAGGTCTGGCAGAAGGCCCCCTTCCTGCTCCATTCCTTGCCTGTGCTGTCTTCCCCCTGCTGCGCCAAGAGCTTTCTCCGTCCGAGTGGGACTCTGTCCCTCCCCTTCCTTCCTGTTCTCCCGGTTGCCCTGGGGCAGAATCCAGTATTTCATAGACATACACTGGAAACAGTACGAATGTCTTCTCCAGTGAACAGATAAACAAAACATACATCAGACTTTTACTGTGCGGCCTTGTAAAGGGGCCAAAACTCAAAATCCTTGTGCTCTGTGAAAGAGGCTAGCCATAGAAGGCCACGTACTGTTTATCTCTGTTTCTGCGGAACATCCACAGAAGGCAAATCCGTGCAGACAGACAAGCCAGCCTTGCCTGGAGCCTGGGGACGGGGCCTGGGCCTCCCGGGGGCCTCCCGTGCAGCCGTCGGGTCTGGGCTACATCCCTTCCTTCTGTGAGCACTGCCTGCTACCCTGGGCTCCCAGGCTGTGCCCCGTGTCGTCTGACTGCTGCATTGTCCCCCAGACTGGAGGCCCCGCACTGAATAGCTCTCGGGGATGTTTTTTGCTGTTGAGGGTGTTTCAGGAGTGGGGAGTCTGAGAGGCCATGTCCATCACAATTAAGAGCAGAGTTCAGTTCCCCACTCTGCCACTTACCAGCTGTGTGACCTTGGGCCAGGGCCTTCACCTCTCTGGGCTCAGCTTCGTCATAGCATCAAAGTACAGAAGAAACATTCTCTCATCCAAAAAAAAAGAAAGAAAAAACCCCGTAGATTGAACACCCTGGCTGGCCAGTGTTGGGACAGGGTGGTGACCAGGATAGACTCAGCTGTACCCTCCCCATCTAGTGGGAGAGACAACTGACAAGCAGAACTGTGTGATGTTAGCTGTGTGCTATGTGTGCAGAGCTGCTCAAGGAGCCGTGGGGAAGTGTTTGGGAAGGGCTGACTCGTTTGGGGGCCCCGGGGCTACCTCCACAGGGCAGCAGTGGCAGTGAGGGGCCCTCATGGGAGGACAGGACTCAGTGGGTCATCGGAAGGGGTGTTTTGTTGTGGAGGCTTGGCGTGGGGAGCAGGGGGCAAGGGGGGCCCAGGTGCGGAGCATCACAGGCCTGGGTCCTCTGTGCCTGCAGCCCAGAATGTGACCGTGGACGAGGTCATCAGTGCCTACAAGCAAGCCTGCCAGAAGCTGAACTGCAGACAGATCCCCAAGCTCCTCCGCCAACTCCAGGTACCCGGCAGGGGTGGGGTGCACTCAGAGCGGGGTGGGGGAGGGGAGAGGCAGTCCCCCAGCCCCCGCCCCACCCAACGCCACAGCCCCCAGGCCTCTGGGGCCGGCCCTTAGCAGGGAAGGGTGCACAGAGCACCCACTGGCCACCTAGCCCAGGGCCTGCGTAAACACATCCTTGAAAATCCTCTGTTTAGTCTTAGAAACCATCAGGCTCTTCATGATTATTTAAACTGTGTGGAATGATATAAAGTGAGAATTTCAGGTGTCTGTCACTCCCCAGAGAAATTCGGTTCCCTGGGGAGAAGCCATATACACACTTATTCCTTATGATCTCTGTATGTTCTGTATCCATTGTCTAATTTTTTTAAAGTTAAAATACTCCTGGCATAAAAAGCAGAATCCACTTCCTTATTTTTACTCAAGCCCCATTTCCCGGGCGTCCCGCTGTTGACAGCTTGAGGTTTTCCCCTCTGGCCTTACCTGTGCGTCTGTTAGGGGGCAGCTCGCCATCCAGAAGCACACAGACCCGAGGACAGGTTCTGTATCTGCGGAACAGGTGCTGCTGTGCCCGTGGCGTGTCCCCTGATGCTGTGTCCCACGGGTGCCTTTACTGCTGCCTGCCCAGCCTGGGCATGCTGGTAAAGCACCACCTTACTGCCTTCCCTCCGGATGGGTCATTCCAGAATGTTCTGAGGTTGCTTGTTTCTAGGGTTGTCGGTTCCTCGGATGGCACTGCTCTGAGCAGTCATGCTTGCCACCTGGCTCTGGCCCCCAAGGTGAAGGGTTCTTGGGGTGGGGGCGGGAATGCCCAGGAGGAGCTGTGGGCAGCTTCAGGGAAAGCGTGGTAGCCAGGATTGTGGGTCCCAGGGCTCGCGAGCCAGGTCAGACCAGCCTGTCCCTCACCAGCAAATGGACTTAGGCAAGGCTGGCCCGTGGCCATGTGTGTTTGCGGCTTCGTCGCAGCACGTTCCACACAGGTGAGTGTGTGCGGAGCCCAGAGAAGAGAACCTGGCACCCCGTGGGGTTGGGGCTGGGCTCAGAGCCACTGGGGGCCAGGCAGCATCTGCCTTCGCCCCACTTTACTGAGTGCTCTCTGTGTGGGGCCTGGTGCTCACCGGCACCTGCAGGCCTGCCAGCCCTCCTCACCTTCGTTCCTGCTCCACGGCCTTTGTGCTGGTGGCTCCTTCCTGCCTAGAAGGCTCCATTTGGCCTGTGGGTACAGAACGCCCCACTCTGTGAGGCCCTGCGTGCCGCCCCCGCCCCCAGAACCCCGCAGATGGAGACAGATCGGACCCCTGCCTTCCCCACGGTCAGTGTCCAGCCTGGCTCCGGAGGGTGCCTTCTTGCCTTCAGCACTGACCCCTCTGTTTTCTCAGGAGTTCACAGACCTCGGACACCGCATCGACTGTCTGGACCTGAAAGGTGTGTGTCTGGTCAGAGGCCGGGACCCCTGGGTAGTGGGCAGGGCCAGAGCCTCCCTGAGGTGGGTGTGGGCCGGCAGGTGCTGCCGTGAGAGCTGGTTAGCCAGGGGCAGTGGGGGTCCTGAGAGGTGTGGGTGCCCTCCCTGCGGGGAGGCGGTACAGAGAGCCCTCCCTTCTTCCCTCCGCCTGGAGCCCCCGTTTCCAGCCGGCCCCCCAGGCACACGAGCATGCTTAGAGGTGCACTCCATCTCGTGCCAGGTGAGAAGCTCGACTACAAGACCTGCGAGGCCCTGGAAGAGGTCTTCAAGAGGCTGCAGTTCAGGGTCGTGGATCTGGAGCAGACAAACCTGGATGAGGATGTGAGCAGACCCTGCCACTGCCATGACCTGTCCCTGGCCCCTTAGAGGTTTAGCGGGAGGGGGCGCTGCAGGACAGAGGCTGGGCAGGGTCTCTTGAAGGACAAGATGGGGAGAGAGCTGGTGTGACCAGAGTGGATGTGGGCAATATTGGGGTTCTGGGGCAGGGCCCAGAAAAGGGGTCTCATAGACCCACCTCAAAGGCAGGGAAGGACTTGGGGAGCTGGGCCTTGGTGGGAGCGGGGGGTGTGTGGCCACCAGAAAGCTTTTCAGGACCCCCCCGCTAGAGATCACAGCACCTGTAAGGGAGAGTTTGAAACACTTACAGAAAACAGCCTCTCCGTTTAGGCCCAGGTGTCCTTACCTCCCCAGACTTGGAGACCGCCAGGAGACCCAGGGGGTGGGGTCCTGGAGAACTGAGGCCCGGGCATACCAGGGGCCCGTCCTGGTTCTGGGGTGTATGGGTCTGCCTGCTGGCGAGGGTGGGGTAAGAGAAGGCAAGTAAGAGAAGGCAGATGGCCTCCAGCAGGAAGGGTGAAGTTGGTTCCTGGAACCCAGAGGTGCTGGGACAGCATCAGGGCCCTCCCCATCCCTTAGTTGCTGGGCCCCCTGGGTCTGCCTCAGCCTGAGTCTAAAGCCTGTTATCGGGGCCCCTGGGTGGCGCGGTCAGTTAATCATCTGTCTTTGGCTCAAGTCATGATCCCAGGGTCCTGGGATCGAGCCCCACATTGGGCTTCCTGCTCCGTGGGGAGTCTGCTTTTTCTCCCTCTGCCATTCCCCCTGCTGTGCGCTCTCTCTGGTTTTCAAATAAATAAATAAAATCTTCTGAAAAAATAATGAAACCCCCATTGCCTCGGCCCCCAGGGTGCTTCGGCCCTCTTCGACATGATCGAATACTATGAGTCGGCCACCCACCTCAACATCTCCTTCAACAAGCACATTGGCACCCGGGGCTGGCAGGCCGCTGCCCACATGATGCGCAAGGTGGGCGCCTCTCGTCTGTGGCCTCCCCGGGGTAGATGGGGCTCGGCCGCAGGGGGTCCAGGTGCTTTCCCATGACACGTGTCCCTTAGGGCCTGGTTTCCTGAGCCCTCAGTATAGGCTGTTGTCCCCATGTTAAGGTGTGCCCTGTCTCAGGCCAACCCTGGCTCCTTTTCTCCCTTCAAGCATCTTTCCCTCTTCCTTCACTTGCTGTAACCTATCCCTGGGAGGTGGCTGTGGCTGCCCCCCTCCCACCACCATGTCCAGGACATCTGCCGCAGGGGAGTCTGGGAGCCCACCTGTTACTAGCCCTGCCTGCTCACGGGCAGGACTCCAGGCCGGGCCGTCCCTCACAGACACAGTTGCCCTGCTGCTCGGGACGTGGGGTGTGGTTTGGGGGCGTCCCCTGGGGCCCAGGAAGGCTGGGCCAGCCTGTCCCAGCCCTGACCTGCCCCAGCAGACGAGCTGCCTGCAGTACTTGGATGCCCGAAACACGCCCCTGCTGGACCACTCGGCGCCCTTTGTGGCCCGCGCCCTGCGTATCCGCAGCAGCCTGGCGGTGCTGCATCTGGAGAACGCCAGCCTGTCGGGGCGGCCCCTCATGCTGCTTGGTGAGCTCCGGGGCCCAGGGAGGCGGCGCAGTGACATGCTGCCCGCGGGGGCTGGGGCTCGGCCAGTCACCACACTCCTCCCGCACCCCCGCAGCCACGGCACTGAAGATGAATGTCAATCTGCGGGAGCTCTACCTGGCCGACAACAAGCTCAACGGCCTGCAGGACTCAGCCCAGCTGGGTAACCTGCTCAAGTTCAACTCCTCCCTGCAGATCCTGGATCTCCGGAACAACCACGTGCTGGACTCAGGTGCGTGAGCGGCCTGCCCACGCCCACCCCACTCCAGCCGCCGAGCACCCACTGTGTGCCCAGCCGGGGGCCCCACAGTGCTGGAGACACGGTGGTGGCCAGCATGATTGCAGCGCTGCCCTCGTGGGGCTCACGGTCCAGGAGGGAGGATAGACCATTCCCAGGCAGTGACAGCTCCGACTGGGCAGGGCTGGGCTGTAGGAGCCCAGGGAGGGCGTCCGGGAGGAGGTGCAGGCCAGTGAAGATCTGCAGGAGGAAGCGAGGTGTTGAAGAGATCATGAAAATAATTAGCCTCTGGAAAGAGTGTGCTGAAGGAAACAAGGCTGTTGGACAGAGGGTCAGTCAAAGGCTGTTGAAGATGGTGCAGGGAGGTGACCTCTGGGTGGCAGTGAGGAGGACGAGAATGAAACCAGGCCTTTTAAAAACCTGGGAAGGGGCATCTGGGTGGCGTAGTTGAAGCTGCCAACTCTTGGTTTGGGCTCAGGTCCCCACGTCAGGCTCCGTGCTCAGCATGGAGCCTGCTTAAGATTCTCTCCCTCTCCCCTGCTCCACCCCACTTTCTTTCTCTCTCCAATAAATCAGTCTTGGAAGAAAACAAACAAAAAAAACGCCTGGGAAAAGAATCCAGGCAGAGTGAATAGCAAGCACAAAGGCCCTGAGGTGGGAAAGAGCCTGGATAACAGATACTTGGGGTGGGGGAAGCCGCGGTGGGTTAGAGGGTAAACGGGAAGGGAAAGGAAATAGCTGGTGGTAGGAGCTCCATTTCCTCCTGGTTCCCTGTTGAGCAGGTCTCCAGGCCTCAGTGTGAGGAGAGGGCTCAGAGACAGCATAGGGCATCCGGGCCAGTCCCTTCCCCCAGGATGGCCAGGCCCAGACACCACGTTTACTGAGCACCTAGCACGTGCTGGGCCTGTAGAGACAGAGATCTCTGCCCTTGGGAGAGACATTGCCAAGATAAATTAATAGAATATGCGGTCTGTGAGATGTGCTCTGGAGAGAACGGAAGCAGCAGTGGCAGCTGAGCTGGCCGGGGAGTGTCGTGCAGGCGGATAGTCGAGCAAAGATCTGAAGCAGACAGAGGGATGTTCTGGGCCTGGGCACCAGGGAGCCATGGGTGTTGTACGGAGGCAGGAGGTGGCTGGGGCCAGAGTGGTGGGGGTAGGTTCTGCACGCTCCTCGGGGGGCAGTGGCTCCCACACCACTGTCCCCTGGAGAAGCGCTCGGACCACAGCGGGGACTTGCCCACGGGCCCTCTCCAGGTCTGGCCTACATCTGTGAGGGCCTCAAGGAGCAGAAGAAGGGGCTAGAGACCCTGGTGCTGTGGAACAACCAGCTGACGCACACTGGCATGGCCTTCCTGGGCGTGACGCTGGTGAGTCGGGCGGGGAGGGGGAGCGCGCCATCTTCTGCCTCCCTCACGCTTGCTCTACACCGCAGGGACCCTTCGCAGGCCTCCTTTTGGCACTGGCTGCCCTCCCTCAGCTTCCCCAGCCTCTCTGTCCTAAGGGAAGTAGCCTTTCTCACTTTATCCTTGTCTTCCCACATCTGGCACGATGGCCTAGTGTCACGCACACAGGGTGAAAATGTTTTGCATAGAAAGTTAAATTTTCTGGAAGCCTTCAGTACGTTTTACCTTTTTTTACCTAAATACATGGTGTTTAAAGCAAGCTCACAGGCCACAAAGACTCACATCTTAGTTAAGAATGACCAACGCGAGGTGTGTGCCTTGAGCCCTCGGGATGCTGGCCGGGCCTGGGCTGGGGGGTGGACAGGGCAGCTGGCCCTGGGGCGACGAGTCCATGAGCATCTGGCCTTAAGCAGGACTGTCGGGGTGGCGCTGCCCAAGGGGGAGTGCTCGGGTTGGTGTCTTTCCTGATCGGCCTTCCGGGCCTTTCCTCACTCTCACGCACCGCCCCCTCCAGCCACACACACACAGCCTGGAGACGCTGAACCTGGGCCACAACCCCATCGGGAACGAGGGCGTGCGGAACCTCAAGAACGGCCTCATCAGCAACCGCAGCGTGCTGCGCCTTGGCCTGACCTCCACCAAGCTCACGTGCGAGGGTAGGGCGTGGGGCCGGGCGGGGGGAGCGGCACAGGCGGGCTTGGTGGGCGGCTAGCCCGTGGCCAGCCCCTGCGGTCCCCCTCCCAGGCGCGGTGGCCGTGGCAGAGTTCATCGCCGAGAGCCCCCGCCTCCTGAGACTGGACCTTCGGGAGAACGAGATCAAGACGGGCGGGCTCATGGCACTGTCCTTGGCCCTCAAGGTGAACCACTCACTGCTGCGCCTCGACCTCGACCGTGAGCCCAAGAAGGAGGCGGTGAGCTGAGTGGGCTCTTCCCCAAAGCGTCTGGGGTCAGGGGGAGCGGGGGTGCAGGCCGGCCTGGGGCGAACGCAGGCTCCAGCACGGGGACGGGCTGTCCAGAGCGCGAGCCAGGCCCCTCTGCCTGCAGGTGAAGAGCTTCATCGAGACGCAGAAGGCGTTGCTCGCAGAGATCCAGAACGGCTGCAAGCAGAACTTCATGCTGGCGCGCGAGCAGGAGGAGAAGGAGCAGCGGCTGCAGCTCTCCGCCTCCATGCCTGAGATCACCGTCACGGAGCCCCAGCCCGACGAGGAGCCCGGGGACGAGCCCGCCACCAGGGCCCAGGAGAACGGGGCCACGGGCCCCGGTGCCCGGCCGGACTCAGACTCAGACTCGGACTCCGAGGAGGAGG
The DNA here is from genome assembly GCF_963455335.1 of Martes martes. Classification (NCBI taxonomy): domain Eukaryota; kingdom Metazoa; phylum Chordata; class Mammalia; order Carnivora; family Mustelidae; genus Martes; species Martes martes. The sequence goes on from NC_137905.1 coordinate 48,688,429, forward strand.
ATGGGGAGGAGGAGGATGGGGAGAGGGCTGAGGCCCCCTGCCCCGCCCTGGTGCCCCCCTCGGACTCCCTGGGCCCTGGGGACAGGAGCCCCCCAGGCAGCCCCTCCTCCCCCACCGAGCAGCGTATTTCTGTGTCCAGCCCAGGCCGGGGCCACAAAGTGTTTGTGGTGACTCGGGTGGAGAGTCCTCCCGAGAGGGCAGAGCCCCCGGTTCCCCCCGTCCCTCTTTCCCCCCCTGCTCCTGCTTGTCCTCCCTCCCCACCTGCTTTATCCTCCCCGCCCACCTCACCTGCCCTGCCACCGGCTGAGGCCGTCGGCACTCAGGACCCAGGGGTGTTGGAGCCTCAGTCACAGCTGGAGCCGCCTCAGTCAGGGCCACCGCTGCCCAACGGCCTGAAGCCCGAGTTTGCCCTCGCACTGCCCCCAGAGCCACCCCCGGGGCCTGAGGCCAAGGCGGGCAGCTGTGGCCTGGAACATGGTGAGTTGGGGCTACAGGGCAGGGTGACAGTGGGCCCTGGGTGCTATGTGACCCCAGGCAAGCACCTGCCCCTCTGCGGGCTTCAGTGTTCCCTGGGAACGGGTAGGAACGAGGAGGACTTGATCTTCGGGCCCCACCTTGCTTCCCTGGGGTCCCTGGGAGCTCTCCCTGGGACGGAACGGTCAAGATGTGCTGACTGGAGTCTGACGGTCTCAGTCGTACCCAGGCCTTGTGCTGCCCTGGGGGTCAGACTTGGGCAGGGCTAGTGGGGATGTCCTGGGGTCCCCCCATCCCCACCTGCCTGACTGGAGGTTGGTCGCCCCTTCTCCCATCACAGAACTGAGCTGCTCCAAGAACGAGAAGGAGCTAGAGGAGCTGCTTCTGGAAGCCAGTCAGGAATCTGGGCAGGAGACACTGTGACACTTTAGGTGAGGCGGGGACCAGAGCCAGAGGGCAGGGGTTCTGGGGGCTGGCAATAGAGTCCCTGGCTCTGACAGGCCCTCCCCCCCTCTTCTCCCCAAGTTCCTTTTTTCCGGTCAGTCTTCGATGAGCTGAGGCCAGAGCCATGAGAATCTGCTCACCCTCACCCCCAGCCTTGCTGAGGCCTGGGCCACCAGGGGTGTGGGGGGCCTTTCTGGGGACCCCTGCCCCCCACAGCAACACTACACAGAGCGCAGGAGCCGCAGGGATTGCCCTCCCTGCCCTGACTTAAGCACTATCTCTGTGTCCAGCACTCGAAGGCTCTGGGCTGGGGGCATGGGAGGAGCTCTCTCTCCAAGGACATCAGCCACAAGGCTGGACGCCTTTTCCAGATGGCCTGTTCGGCCAGGCTTGCCCCATGGAGGGCAGGAGTCCTGGGTGGTGGTGGGATGGCCCCCCCGGTGTCCCTGGGTGCAGGACCAGGCAAGAGGCATGACAAGGGAGGGGCGGTGAGCGGTGGTGGTGGAAATTGGTAGAGCAGCCCCAGGCAGGGTGAGGGCCAGGGCTGGGGGTGGGGTGGGGGGGGAGCTGGGAGCAGAGGATCAGAGCTTTCTTTTTCTTAAGTGCAATAAATCTATCAGGGAGCTGGGGTGGGGAGCTGCCAGGGTTCTAGAGACCCTGCTGTCCAGGCCCCTTGAAGCTGCGCCCTGAGAGGCACTACAACCCGTGGGGGGCGGGGGTGGGCGGCGCGGGTGTGGGGTACAGGTGGGTGGGGTGGGGGAGGGGCTACTCCTCTTGGTGCAACTCTGTTCACACCTTTTCTAATAAACCAGAGCTGGGTTCACCACACTCGCCTGCTCTCTGCTTGTGCGGATCTGCAAGGTCGGGGGGTGGGGTGCACCCCCCGCGGGAGCTGTGGCACAAGGAGCTGGGAGGGCAGGGGCCAGCCAGCTCCCAGGACCATCTGCGGGGCTCATGCCAGGGGTCCCCCAGAGGAAAGCAGGGAGGCCGGGAAGGCAAAAGCCACATTTCCCACCACGTTCCCTGCCCCGGTGTCCTCCCACCCAATTTTTCTGCTGTGTCTGTGCTCCTGTATCTCCCCTCTTTTTTTTTTTTTTTTTAAGATTTTGTTTATTTATTTGACAGAGATCACAAGTAGGCAGAGAGGCAGGCAGAGAGAGAGGGAGAGGGAAGGAGGCTCCCTGCTGAGCAGAGAGCCCGATGCGGGACTCGATCCCAGGACCCTGAGATCATGACCTGAGCCGAAGGCAGCGGCTTAACCCACTGAGTCACCCAGGCGCCCCTGTATCTCCCCTCTCAAACAGTTCACAGTCCTGTTTCCAGAGGGAAACAACCCCCCAGATATCTTCTAGCATCAGGCCTAGGCTCCCAGGGTGTGATGGAGGTGAGCCACCATGGCTCAGGGGGACTAGGCCCCAGCTTTTGCCCCCAGAGGCCGTAGACGCTCCACGTTTCCATGGGCACGTGGCCCTGCCGACACATTTTCAGACTTCAAGCCTTGGAACGGAGAGAACACATTTCTCTGCTAAGCCACCCAGGTTGTGGGACTTGGTCCTGGCAGCCCCAGGGGCCAACTGCGTGGTGCTCCGGATAGTCCGGCTGGATCCTGGATCAGTCCGGGGTCACAATGGGGGGCATCCCCTCAGCCAAGGATTGTCTCCCCGTTGCCTTCAGCCACCCAGACAGCCCTGGAGCTTGTGAAAACACTGCATCCGTTCTGTGACCGGGCTAGATGTAAAGATCTCGGGGCCGCAGCGTGGGAGATGGTATTTCCACGCTCCTCCCCGGGGCCGGGGTCCATAGCCATCTCCCGGCCCACAGCCGTCTGCTGGCTAGTTAGCGCCTGCCTACTCCTGCTGCCAGTCTGTGTCGGCCTGGACCGGAGGTGGTGAGAAACGGAAGCCCGAGCCAGATGGGCTGAAGGGAGGCCAAAGGCAAGGGACTTAACGGCCCCAATATGACGCCTGCAGACACTGACCTGTCACAGGGGCCATGTGTCTCTGAAGGGCGTCGTTCTTGGGCAGGCTCCCCGCTGCCATTGGAGAACCTCTCCGGGCGGGTGCCGGTTTGTCCCACCGGCTTGGCCATGCAGCTAAGCTGGCCGCCCCCGCGGAAGTCCCAGGCCGGCTCTCCACCCTGGGTCCGCTTGGAGGCCATCCCTGGCCCGTGGAGCAGAGCTGTCAGCGAGCCCTAATTAATTCATCACACCAGGCCGGAGCCACCCCTCGAGTGGAGCAACCTGCTGAGGTCACCGGGACACCACCCTCGGAAATGCCAGCTCCTGCCCTGCCTGCACTGGGGCAGGCCAGGGCGTGGGGACAAGGACCTGGATCCCCTGAGGCCTAGGCGCTCTCCATTGCCTGAGTCAACCCGGCACATCCGTCTTCCCCTGCCTCAGTGGCCTCACCCACCACCCCCACAACTCCTCCTGCCACCAGGGATGCCAGCAATGAGGCCGCCTGCTGAGGCTGCCCGACTCCCTGGGGGTGACAGGGCTCGGCGGGATGGGGCAGGGCTGATTCCCCGTCCCTGCCAGGCCAGGGAGCCCAGAACACAGAGACCAACGGGGACTTTCACATCTCCATTTATTGCACTTGAACCCGGGGTTCTTCGCTGGTCCTCTGGCACCAGCTCTCCGATGCTGGCTCCGTTCACTGCTACCGTAAACAGCTCTCTGTGGCTCACTGGTTCACCTGGGGGTGGGGGATGGCCACCACCGGCCTCCCTACAGACCCTCTTGCCCCCTCATCTGGGCAGACGGGAGGAGTGGTTCCCTCCTGCTGCTTCCGGGGTACTCTTTCAAGGCCCACCTGGGCTGTAAGGGTTCTCAGGCCATGGGTCTTGGCTTGCCTCCATGCCCCTGGTCCCGGGGCTGGTGGGCTTCGCCAGCGTGCACCGGGACATGCCCAGAGCCCGGACCAGACCGGAAGGCCCCCGGGGCATGGTTGGCTCCTGGAGCATGGTTGGCTCCGCCGGCATTGTGGGGGGCGTCGTGGGCTGGGGACTTGGGCGGGCTGGGCGGCTTGAGCGTGCTGACCGCCCGGATGAGGCCCATGCGGCGGCGGATGGAATGGTCCAGGTTCACGGTGCAGCGCAGCAGGGTCTGTGCCTCGGCCACGGTGAAAGGGAAGTCGGCGCCCAGGAAGCGCTCGAAAAGCTCGGGGTCACCGTCCAAGTCCAGCACGTTCTGCAACGCCTTGGTCATGGAGTGCAGCTCGCGGCTGTTGTCGCAGAACACGTTCCAGAGGCGCGCACCGGCCTCGGGCGCGCCCCCCGCCTGCTGCCGGTCCTCCAGGCACTGCAACACCCAGCTGAGGCGGCACGGCCACTGGTTGGCCAGCACGACCCAAGCCACGGCCTGGCGCGGCGTGGGGCCCGCGAAGTCCCCGTCCTGCTGCTGCAGCAGGCGCACAGTGATGGGCACGGTGTTCACGATGCGCCTCATGGACACCACGTTGTCGGGCACGTACTCATAGAGGCAGTCGCGCTCGTCGTGCAGGCAGAAGAGCGCCTCCTGGATGCGGCGCGCGGCCTCGGCGTCTATGCGGCTCTGCGCGCGCTCGGCAGCCGCCTGCGTCTCCACGGCTAGGAGCTGCGCGCCCTCGCCGCGGCCGCCCCTGCCACCCCCGCCGACCCCCGCGCCTCCCGGCCGCAGCTTGCGCGTCATCTCGCGGTAGAGCAGGTCGTCGCGGCTCTGCACAGCGTCGTGCAGGAACTGCAGCTTGGTGCGGCGGCCCATGATGGGCACGGAGAAGGGCAGCGTGACGGTGCGGTTGAGGAAGAGGTAGCCGTTGTCCGCCGTGCCCTTCATGGAGCCGGCGCTCTCGAGGCACGCGGCCAGGATGCTGGGGTCCACCACCAGGATGAAGATGAAGGGCGCGTGGCTGTCGGACAGCAGCGTGTTGATGGCGTTGAGCACGCCCACCACGCGCTCCGGGTAGCACGTGTCCAGCCCGGTGACCTCGAGCACGACGCGCAGCCGCCGCCGCTGGTAGATCTCCAGGAAGCACAGGAAGTCGGTGAGCAGCTCCACCTCCTTCTTCACCTCGCACATGAAGCCCAGCTGGCTGCCGAACTTCTCGCGCGACACCAGCCGCTCGATCTTCTTGCGCTGGCTCACGAACAGGTGCTTGCCCACCGAGTACACGGCCATGAGCAGCCCCGAGCCCGACAGCGTGGTGGCCGCGCCGCCGAACACCCGCAGCAGGCTGCCGCCGGCGGCGCCGTGGCCCGGGGCGCGGGCGCCCACCGACAGGTAGAGCAGGCCCACGCCGAGGCCGAGCGCCGCCAGCAGCGCCAGCAGCGCCAGGCACACGCGGCGCCGGCAGTGCCACTCGCGCTGGCAGAAGCCCGGCGTGGCGGCCGGCTTGTTGCCCAGCACCGAGTACACGCTGAAGGGCAGCGCGCCGTAGTGGTGGCGGATGCCCTCGCACAGCGTGGTCACCAGGCCGGCCCACAGCTTGTCCGTGCCCGCGTACTGCCAGGCGCTGAAGCGGATGAAAAGGAACTTGACGTTCTTGCGGCGCAGGTGCAGCTCAGTGATGACCGGCTGCAGGAACACCAGGTACCAGAGCAGCCGCGGGAAGCCCCAGCCGCGCACCGGCCGCGGCTGCCACTGCACGCGCCGCAGCTCCTCGGCCTCGCGCTGGGCCGCCTCCTGCTGCATCAGCGCTGCGGGGAGGGAAGGGGGGGTAGGGCGCGCGGCACGGAGTGAGCGGCGGGACGGTGGGGGCGGGGGGCTCGGGCGTGAGCGGCGGCGCGGGGCGGGGCCCGCACGGAAGCGCGGGCGGCGAGGGAAGGGGCGGGTCTGGGGGCCGGGGCCCGAGGTCCGAGGTGGGCAAAAGCTGTGCTCCGGGAGGAGCGAGGACCGGAAGGGGCGAGGGAGGGAGCCTCAAAGGAAGGAAAGCATGCATTCGAGGTGCTGAGGAAGCGAAAGGCTGGGCAGCAGAGTACAGCCTGTGTCTGATCTTCCTGGCTTAATGCTCCTCCTCCTCCAGGAAGCCCTCCCTGATCCCCAGGCTGGGTCAGGTGCCTCCTGGGCTCCCCCACCCCAACCCTACCCACTGTTGGGTCATCACTCTCTGGGGCCAGGTTTGTCTTCCTCTCTGGCCTGTGAGGCCAGGAAGGGCAGGGCTCTTGGTCATCCTGTGTCCCCGGGGTCACCAAGGAAGGGCTGGGGGAATGTCTGAAGGATGGATCACGAGGGGCTGGGGGCAGGGTGCATCTGCTATTGAGGTCAATGAATGAAGAAGTGGAAACACCGGGCTCCTGGGTGGCTCAGTGGGTTAAAGCCTCTGCCTTCGGCTCAGGTCGTGATCCCAGGGTCCTAGGATTGAGCCCCACATCGGGCTCTTTGCTCAGCAGGAAGCCTGCTTCCTCCTGCCTCTCTGCCTACTTGTGATCTCTCTCTCTGTCAAATAAATAAATAAAATCTTAAAAAAAAAAAAAAAGAGGTGGAAACACCTAGCACTGGAGGAGGAGGTCCAGAATGCTGTTTGCTTTTGCCTTATAACCGGGAGTTTTGTCCCGGGACAGCTCTTTATCGCTCTGTGACAACACAGGGGCAGATGGAGGCAGTCGGGGCTGGGGTCTGAGCAAGGCTTAAACCAGGTCCGAGCCGCTCTGGACCCTGGCCACGTTTTGGCCCATGTGATGGCTTAACGTCTATCTGTTGGGGCTCCTGTGGGCGCACCGCCCTGGGCCAGTGCTGAAAAGAGATGAGTCTGGGTGATTCCTTGGCATGGATCTGGCAGGGAAGGGATGGGACTGTTGCCCAGGAGGCCAGAGAGGGAATGAGCAGGGACATGGAGACAGAGGCTGTGGGCATCAGGAGGAACCTGGTTAAAACTGACTTACAGGCATCTGGACTGGGACCCAGCTGGCCTTGGGAGTGAGCGGGACTGGGGGTAGCCTGAAGCTAGGCGGGAACCAGGGCTTCCATTTCCCTTACTCCTCCCTCCCCCAGCACACACACAGCCTCACCAGTGATCTTGTCCAGCATCATGTGCAGGCGGCAGCCAAACGGGGCGTAGAAACCCACAGTCACAGGGACAGGCACGTGGCAGAGGGTCTTGGCCAGACAGCTGCAGTAGACATCGTCTTCTGTCAGGATATCTGAGGGCCAGGTTGGGGAAGGGGGAGAGGGGGGGAAACTGAGTCAGCGAGGCTGGCCAAGCACCACCCTCCTCCCGCCCGCCCTCCAGAGAGCCCACCCTCAGCCCCTCCCTCCGCCCGGATCTCTTGGCCCCACTCCCCCAGCTGACTCAGGTCAGGCCTGCAGATGGAGGTTTCTGAGGCAGTAGGCACTCAATCCCCTTCTCTGCGGTCCAATGTGTCCCCCTGAGCACCCCAGGAGGAGCTGACCCCATATCCACCAGGTCAAGGCTAGGAGGCTAGACTGCCCACCGACCCCCAGCACACAGGCCCAAGGGATTTGGGCTGATCAGGCCGGCCCTAGGTCACTAGGCTCAGCCACCAGCCTGTGGTTCCCCTGGAAAATTCCCACGGGCCTCTCTTGGGACTCGAGGCCCTCAGATGCTTAAAGCGCCTCTTGGCACGCCCCAGAAGTTTCTCTTGTCAGTTCCTGCCTGCGTTGCTAGCCTGACTCCAGGGCGGACAATCCCGGCTCCTCTCCGCTTCCTATCCATCCCTCGCCCTGACCTCACTCCCTCTCTAGAACCCTACGCCGACCGCCTCCAATCCCGGCTCCTCTCCGCTTCCTATCCATCCCTCGCCCTGACCTCACTCCCTCTCTAGAACCCTACGCCGACCGCCTCTCATCTGCCCCGAGACCAGGCAGACCCGCCTCTTGGGCCTGGCTATGCCCCCTTTTCTGCATGAGCCCTGAGAGCCTCAGTCCCTCCCTATGAAGAGGAGGTACAGAGACACCAGGCAGCAAGGATGCCAAAGGGTCGGGCCCGGGGAGGGCCCTTGGTCAGTGCCATGGTCTGGAATGACCATTTAGGGAGCAGATTCAAGTTGAAGTCCTTGTACCACGCACCAAGCATCACAGTGTCCACTCGGCTGAGGACATCCTGCCCCCTCCCCGGGGGCCCCCCACCAAGTGCTACTTCTTTGAATGGAATTGGGGCACCAAAATGGGAGGGCTCAGCTGTGGGCAGCCCTGGGCCAGCCTCCTGGTTCGTGTTGGGAGTAATACACCCGACTTCCCCAGGGGCCTGGGGGGCTGTGGGATCCCTCCCTCCTGGAGGGTCAGGACCTGGCCTGGAGGCATGGAGGGCAGCAGAAGGACCCAGCAAGATCGGCCAAGTGGGGGTGGCCCCCGGGCAGCTCTGACCCCACTCTTCCTGGTGGCTGGGTGACCTCACCTCGCTGGGGCTCTGCTTCTGCGTCTGAAATGGGCGGCAGGGCCCAGAGCCTGCAGGGATGAGGGGCTGCCTGACCTGGAGCCCAAGTCCCTGTTCAACGGTTGCTCTACTTTCAAGGCAGACCTGGAAACCAGCCATGTGGCCCCGCGCCCCGCTACTAGCACCTCCCCGCCCCCCACAACTCCTGCTTCCCATGCTCCACACTCCTGTTAGATCCCACGCCTGCCCCAGGGGCCAAAGCCCCAGCCCTCACAAGGGTCCCCGGGATACGGCCCCATCTGGCCCACCCCACACGCGGACCTTGTCACGGTCCCGGTCCCAGGAGCAGGCCCATCCTGCCGCGACTTTGCTCAAATGTTGCCCTAACGGCAGCTTGCCTGATTGGTGACCCGATGTAATTTGCAAACCCTGTCATGCCCTTACCTCTGCTGCTGTGTTTGCCCCCCAGCGTAGTTATCACTGGGTGACACACTAAAATTCTGGCTTCCTGCACCCACCTCCCCGCAGCGCTCTGTGGAGACAGCGGGTCTCCCTGCTCCCTGCAGCCCCCAGCACCCCCCACCCCCCGCACACATCCAATACCTAGTCACGGGACAGATAGATGGATGAATGAATGGATGAATGAATGAGTGAGTAAAGGGACATCTCCCCTTGCCACATTGTTCTTTCCAGCCCCCAGGCCACTCCCCCACCACTGCCCCTCTCCCCCATCCCAGAGCTGGCCAGCAAGCTTGCTGCTGTCACACGCCCTGCCCCAAGTCCTCTCTGGTCCCCTGGACTGGGGGTTCAGGGCGGGGCGGACCGGGCAGAGAGAAAGCAAAGTCAGGCTCTCAGCAGAGGAAAGCCGCCTGGGCCCGGACCCACCCGCTGGCCCAGGACGAGGCACCAGGACACACCTGGCCTGGCAGCTTTGGACAGGTAAAGCAACAGGTGAAGCAGAGGTGACTGCCCAGGGGGCCCAGGGTCAAGGGCAAGCACCCTCCCAGACAGGGAGCAGAGCGAGGAGGGCAGGCCGAGGGGCCAGAGGCCCGGGCGGGTAGAGAGGCAGCAGGGACAGAGCCCACGGGAAGGCTGGGTGAGCACCAGAGCTGTAGGTGAAGGGGCCACAGGCCGCTGGGGCAGGCAGGGGGTGGGTGGTGGGGGGCCTGCTGGGCTCCAGGAGGGTGCCAGCTGCAGAGCGTGGGGCCAGGCCGCTGCTGGCCATGGCAGGTGCCGCGGGGGGCGAGATGGTGGGCTCGGGGGGCGGCTGGGGGGCGTTGGCCGGCTGCCTGGAGGCCGCAGCGGTTGCAGGTGGCCCCTTCCGGGCCCCTGGACCGGAGCAGAGCCGCTGCCGCAGGGGGCTGGGAGGCGGGGGCTGGGGCTGCCGCTGCTGCTGCAGGCCGGGGGGCTGGGGGCCCTGGCGGCAGCCGCTGACACCCCCCCGGTGGCTGTGGTAGGCCAGCTGCCAGCACACCTGTGGGGGCAGCCGACAGGGCCCGTGGGCGCGGAGGGCTGCTGGGTCATGGCACCACTGGTGACGGCATCCTGGAAGGAAGGAAGTGGGGGTGACTGGGCCTGGGTCCCTGACCCCTGGGGGGCACTGGCAGGAACCAGGTCCGAGACTTCAAGGGGGCTGGTCCCTCCACGGAGGCCCCAGAGAAATCAGAGAAAATGAGGAGATGTGGGTGGGGAGACAGTCTCTGTGCTCTCCTGTTGGGGGTGCAGAGGAGAGGGGCAGAGGCCTGGGCTTAGCCAGGTGAGGGGCTGGAGTGGGGACAATGGCTTTGAGTCCTTTGGGGGGGGTTGTCCCTGTGGTTGGGGGGGCAGAAAGGAACCCATTGGGAACCGGCCTGGTAGGTCCAGAGGAGGCTGGGGTGATGGGAGGTGGCCATGGAGAGGGGACAGGGCGGGGACTGAAGGGGGTGGGCCTCGTACCCAGAATTGGGCAAGGCTGGTGGGAAGGGGGGACTTCCCTGGGAGGCGCGGGCCTCAAGAGGCTGAACTGGCCTCATGGGAGGTAACTGTCCGCACCCCTCACCCCCCCAGCAGGAGCACCTGTGGTCACCACCCCCTGAAAACTGTCCCCCCACTCATACACACTCAGCGGTGAGGGGAGCTTGCTCTCTCTCCGCACCGCTCCCCTCAGGTTGGGGTGAAGTCCTCACAGGCCTGGCGATTTGGGGTAGGGGCATCCTACCCATGTGGGGGGGGGACTAGGCTGGGTGGGCCCCCTGCTGACATCTCCATCCTGGGGTCACACTTGCGGGCTCCCTGGGGCCTGCGTGCCCCCCACCACGACCCCTTTATGTGGGGAGTGCCGGGAGCTCCTCTCGCCTGGGGCCTGAGGTTCCCCTTCTGCTCGACCATCCCCTCAGCAGCCCCCCACTCACAGGCCATGCTCCCTGCCAAGACTGAAACCCTACCTTTTTGCTGCCCCAACTCTGGGTCCAAGAAGTAGCCCTCAGTGGGGGTCCGAAGGGGCAGGGCGCCCTTGGCGAAGCGGACGGTGTAGTGTTTGTGCATGGCGGCGGCGGTGGGGACCTGCTCCAGGGGAGGGCGAGGGTGGGCTCAGTGCCCCGCACCCTTGGGTGCCGGCCAGATAGAGCCCACCCCAGGGATGTGACCTGGGACAGGTGAGAGACCCCGTCCCTGATGTTGGGGTCCTGGGTCACCAGGTGGGGTGGTGGTGCTCTTCAGAGTAAAAGTGAGTGGTCAGGACCAGGGAAGGACAGCTAGATGGGGGAGAACGGAGAAGGGTTATGGGGGTGCTTGGAGCTAATTTGGGGTGAGATTTCCCAGGTTGGTGATTGGGTGTTTGGGAGCCCCTGGGAGTTTCCAAGAGGCCTGGACAATGGAGGTGCCGAGCAAATGTGGGGAAACACAAGGAGCCCAGGGGTGGCAGAGTAAACTTAGGGGATCACTAGGTGCTGGGGGGTGTGCTGTAGGAGGCATGGGCTGGCGCCGCGGGACAGGACGCATGACCAGTGTGGGGAGAGCTGGGAGCCCCGAGCCGCCACCATCGCCACCGAGTGACTGAAATTTCGGGGCTGGTGCATCTAGGGCCTGAACGAGGGCGGGAGCAGGGAGGGGAATTCCGGGGGAACACATTCAATCAGGATGGGACACATGGGGAAGAGCCTTAGCAGACTCAGGGCGAGATGGGGTGCACGGGCTGAAACTGTGAAGAGTTGAAAGCAGAAGCGAGAGAAGGATGCCGGTGGGGGGAGGCAAGTGACACCAAAGGGCAGAGGAAAGGTGGGGAGTTAGGGCTCAGTGAGGGTTGGGGCCCCTTGCCCGCCCACCCCTCACCTGGGGTCCCCCGGACTTACCTGATGGCAGCCTCTCAGCCCCAGCTCCCCGCCAGCCCTGCCGAGCTGGTGCGCCAGCCTCACCGGCACAGGCCCCACTGGAGAGAGGCCCCGCCGGTGCCAGCCGCCCGACCGGTTTGCCCGCCCTGTCCCCGCCCCATCCCCCCGTCCTGGAGCATCCGCCCTGCCTGCTCACACTCCGCTCTCGAGGACTGGGAGCTGCCCCCGCCCCACCCCCACCGGGCACGGTACCCCAGGTAAGGGAGGGAGGTGGCCAGCCGGCAGGGGTGGGGTGTCCTCAGACTACTCCCAGGGCCACGGGACTTGGGGGTGGTGGCGGGGGGGGGGTGGAGTGGGGGAAGCCAGCACAGGGATTAAGAGTCCAGGGCTGAGAGAGGAAAACAATCCTGGGTTCGAATGCCAGTTCCTCCAGGGCCCGGCTGTGTGACTTCAGGTAAGTGACTTCACCTCTCTGAGCCCCGGCTTCCTCATTGCTGAGTGGACCAGGGACAACCACTGTCCGGTAGTTGTCAGGAGGAGTCCGCTGAGCACAGCGCCAGGCACTTAGGAACGCCCGCAGCTAACGTGTGCTTGCACGGACTGACCCATTTACCGGGCGGCTCTAGATGCTTCTCCTAAGAGGACGCCGGCATGCGGATGAAGGCTTACCAGGGACTGCACACGGTTTATGCACCTGCCCCCTAGTTAGCCCCTCTTCCTCACCACCCCCCGGCAGGGCAGCTGTGATGTCCCGTTACAGATGAGGAAACTGAGGCTCCTGAGAGCTGAAGTTCCTTGTCTCAGTCCCGTGGAGGCACAGCGGGCGTTCTGGAAGCTGGGGTTTGTGTGGCGGGTGCGTGAGGCCCTGGATGCCTCGCAGATGGTTCTCGGAGCACTGAGAGCAGGGGCAGGGCTGAGTAAGAGGGTCTTTCCGTTGTGCGTGGGGTGAGGGGTCTGCTCTCCAGACCCATGTCCCTTCAGTTGCTGGCACGACAGGGCGAACAGTCACTGCCAGGGGAGCTGGGTGATCCGGTGGGGATGCGACAGGCTACCACCAAAGAGCGCCCGGGACAAGAGAGAAGGGACCCTATCAGGGCCAGCAGGATGTCCCTCTAGGGGTCTGGGTGACCAGATCCTACCCCCTGCAGCCAGAGCCAAGCATCCTTCCATCTGCTGGGGGCTAGTCCCGTCTCTCCTCCCCAGGTCTTCAAGCTGCTTTACCTGGGAAGGCTTCCTCCCTGCCCTCCCCCAGCTGGGAACTCTGCCCACCCCCTCCCACCCCCCACAGCAGTCCCGCCAAGCGGGGCGCAGGACTAGTATGTCTGAGTGAGGGCTGAGTGTGTGGGGGAACCTCCAGGACGAGCCCAGAACTTCCTGAGGGCAGGAGGGGCCGACTCCCTGCGCCCCCGTCCACCTGCCCCCAGTTTAGCCGAATGACCAGTTCATCGGGGAAACGTCTTGCCAGGCTCTGTACTGGGCAGAGGGACCCGGAGGGACCCAAGAAGTGCGTTGGAACCTAAGGAAACACACAGGGCAGGAAGAAGCTGTCTAAGCCCCCCCCCCCCGGGGCTGTGGGTGCAGACAGAGAGGGGCGGTGGCCAGCAGAGGTCGAGGGGGGTTACCGGGTGCCTCAGAGGGGGCAGGAGTCTGGGGAGTGGGGGGAGGGCAGCAAATGTGGGGTGCAGCTTTCTGGGCTGGGGCCAGACGGGCTGTCTTCACAGGACTCTGTAGAGGTATGGGGAGCCCGCACCCACCGGCAGGGTTTTAAGCAAGGAGATTCCTTCTCCCAGGGTGTCTGGCCCATGTCCCCCTCTCTGTTGCTTCTGGTAGCCCCAGGCCTGCCCCTGCCCACGCTCTGGGTGGCCTCAGCCCCGCTCCCCAGGGAGAGGGCCATTCCGTGCACCCCACCGGGTGGAGGACGGCCCCAGACTTGTTGAGGCTGGCAGGACTGCCGGGGCCACCCTCCCCGACCAGGGGTGCAGGGCAGGAGGCGGAGCGCCAGGGCTTAGGAGGACACGAGGGCAAGGGGCCTGCAAGGGGCCTGAGAGGGACGGGAATAAGGGGTGGGGAGCCACGCGGGGGGCTCTGCCCCGCCCCGCCCCCTGCAGGACCTGTGAGAGTCGCTTCACAGATGCCCCTCCTGCGCAGCACTCAGGGTGACCCCCCCCACCTTCACTTCACATCTGGTTCCACACACAGAACCTTTATTGGGCAGCTGCCGTGCAGAGCGAGGGCTCCAACGTAGGGATTCCTTCACACTGGCCCCAACTTGGGCCACCTTGTTCCCAGGACACCCCGACCTCTCTGTGATACCTGCCTGGGGAGCACATGTGACGCCCTAGAGCGGTGGGACCCCTGCACCATCCCTCCTCCCACTTGTCTATCGCCCCGTAGAGCCTGGGGTCCCCAGCGCGAGCCCTCTGGCCACCCCCAAAGGTGGGGCTCCAAGGTCCCCCGGCCAGCGGTGGCTGTGAGGCTCAGCGGGGTGGGGTGCAGGTGGGGGCGCTCCTCAGGTTTTCTGGATCACCACCTGGAACTTACCTGGAAGAGAAGGGTGGGCTTCAGCTCGAGGCCGGGATGTCGGGGAGGAGGCAGAGAGCCCCTGCACAGCTCAGAGCGGCTCAGAGCTGCGCCTCCCGGCCCCGCGCCAGCAGACTAGGTGGCCTCGGGCTGGGCCTCGGGGTGGTCCAAGGGGTTGCTGCTCCCGCCCACCCGGCCCGCACCCCATCACCATGCGGGTGACGAGGAGCAGGAAGGTCAAGCATGCAGGCTGCTGGGGAGGGGCCCGGCTTCCGGGACACGTGCTGCTCAGGTCCTGCCCACTTGGCCTCAGGTCCCCTGCCCTGAGTTGGCCAGGGGGACCAGCAGAGGAACAGACACCTCAGGATGGTGGGGGGGTGGGGGTGGGGAGGGGAGAGGGCAGGATGGTCCAAGGGAGGTGTGAAACTTTAGCTAGTCTGATGGAGGCCCCTGGGGGTCAGGAGGACACCCTGCCAGGCCGGCTGCAATCCACGGGCCCTGGTTGCCCTTTGGGGACCCCCAGCGAGCATCAAGCAGGCTGACTTCCGTCATGTCCACCCGGAATAACGTTCACAACCACTAGACCAGCTTGTCGTCCTTTGGAGGCTCTGCTCCAGGGCTGGTACAACCTAGGGAAGTAGGTTGGGGGGTGCGGGGCGGGGATCACAGGGCCAAGGGCGCAGATGGGCTGACTTCAGCTCTCAGCAGCCTGGCCCCGTCTCCCAGAGCCAGGGGAGCAGGGAGAGGAAAGTTCCAGAGCCCCACTTCACCAGAGGGACAGGGAGGGCCCCTCCCCCATGACTCACAGGTGGGCAGGGATGCCACGGAGGCGGTGACCAGGCTCTTGATGCCCAGGGTGCTGAGGGCGCCTCGCAGGAGGCCGCAGGTGAAGGCCAGGAACTGGGGACGGGGTCGGGGGGACAAGTCACCCAGGGAAGTTGGGGGGACCAACACCCAGGCCCGGGGCTCCACGGTGGGGGCAGCTTCTCCCTGGGGTCCTGGGCCTGCCTGAGGAGAAGCCCACCTTCGTGGGGGAGGGGTGCTGAGGAAATTCGGGGAGGTCAAGTCCAAGTGCCTTCCCTACCTTGGGTGCTTCCTCCAGATACTGCAGGCCCGAGGCCATCCGGATGAGGAGGGGGAAGCTGTTATCCTGTAGGACGTAGGTCCCCTGGGGACAGAGAAGAACCCAGTGGGGGGTTGGGGGGGCACCTGTGCATTTGTACTGGGGGACAGAAGGTCAGGACCCAGAGCCCCTTGCCCGTGGGGCTGCGGTCTGGAAGGACCCGGGCCTCAGAACCTGTCGTCGTGGGCCCCAACCTTCCAAGATCCAGAAGGGGCCCAGGGGCTTTCTGAGCTGGGCCAGGGATCCCCCCATGGGGCGTGTGGGGCTTCCCCTCTAGCAGCCTGAATTCCGGCGGAAACAGTGGACCAGGACCTTCCTCCCGGGGCTGTGGGAAGAATCTGCAGGCCGGGCCTGGCACAGCGTGGGCACCTAGCGGGGACTCGGGCCAGCTTGAGACCTGCTGTCGTGCCTGGAGAGACGCTGCCGACCATAGGGGAGCCTACTTGCTGCCCCTCCTGGGAGGCTTGTGGACATTCTAGAAATAGCTGTGACCACCCCCACCCCCCACATTGCAGCCTTCTGGGTTCCTTCAGAGGACTGGGCAGAGGCCCCGAGAGGGGCGGTGTTGCCAATCAGGAAACCTGGCTCTTGCCCATGGGCTTAGGGCAGCCCGCCACTCCCCCCCGCCTCCAACCCCCGCCAGTGATGGCCGGCCCGCTGCGCCCTCCCTCGGGGGCCTCTCCTCCTGCCTCCTCTCGGTGTCAGGCTCCCCCAGCAGTTGGGAAGCTGGGCCCGGGCGCGCGCAGTGCACCTGGTGATTGGTACGGAGGCTGTCCATCTGCTTTTGGAACACGGCCACCCACAGGTCTTTGCACAGGAACTTGAGGACGTCCAGCTCCTCCCTGAAGGCCAGCGTCTCCTGGGGCAGCCTGGAGGGCAGGGGCAGCCGCTTGGGCCCGGCCGATGCTGTGGGGCCAGGAGGGGCCGGGATGGGGAGCCCAGGGTGAGGAAGAGGGAGGAAGCCAGGCCGGGGTCCCCTCTGGAGCGACACCACAGTCCCCACCCAGGCCCAGGAAGGGACTCGACCTCAGCTCCTGCCTGCCTCTGGCCAAGGGTGGCAGGTGCCGGCTCTCACCTCTCGCCCAGGGCCTGGCCCACACGGAAGCCCATGCCCTCCAGGACACACAGGCTCATCTTCTGTCCCTAAAAGGTCAGGGAAGAGAGGCTCAGGGGCCCGCGGCCACCTCCACCCAGGAGCCACCCGGGATAGCAGCCGCAGAGGGTCCTCTAAGACCAGTGTGCCCAGCCCTGCCCGCTCGGGGCTGAGGAGAGCCAGGAGGGAGCGCCTTCCAGGGCAGGTGCAGGCCTTCGGATGCCTTCAGTCCCTCAACATGCCCCCGCAGATGCCATTAACTCTAGAGACCAGTGCCCCCTTGCCTCAGGAAAAATGGGGGTGTTCCCAGTCGCAGCCTCAGCCTGCTTGTCACTGAGAACACCTGCCACTTATCAGAGCCATCTCCAGTGCTGGTCCTCGCAGCGCCCTGTCACCCCGGGCCGGGGCTCCAGGTGACCCGCCGAAGGACCTGCATGGCTGCAAGCATGCGGCCACAGCGAGGGAGCCACAGGGCGTGGGGCCCGCCCCCCGTGGCCCGGCCAGCAGGAAGCTCTCAAAATTGATTGTGATTGTCATGCCTGAAAACATCAGCCAGGAGCCCTGCGAGGGCCCCACAGGGGCTCGGGCCAGGAGATGCGCCCTTGGTGCTCCGGGAAGGCAGGCCAGGGGCCCCCAGGAGGAGGGGACAGCAGGCAGGCTGCAGGTGGTGTCCGGGCACCCGTGAGGGCTAATGGCAAGCCCCAAGGAGAGTCATCGTGTGTGCATTTCCTCTGGGTGTCCTGAAGAGGACGGAGCGGGGAGGCATCAGAACTAACAGGACAGCACAGGGAGGGAGGCGTCGTGCTCCTCGAAGAAACTCCAGCAGAGCCTGGGAGGGGGGCAGCAGTCCCCAGGCCTGAGCCCTTCTGGGTCAGACACGCCATTAGCACAGCCATCCCAGTGGTGGACAAGATCTGTCCAGTTAGATCCAGCTCTGAGACGCTGTCCTGGCCTCCTCGGCAGGCCTCAAAGGCCTTCCCGGACCCAGCTGTCCCTCTGCTGCCCTCTGCCCTGCCCCCAGGGACAGCCTCCCTTAGTCCAAGAGAGGTACCTCTCCGCTCACTCACGGGGCCCTGTCCCCACACCCCGAGGCTGCCCTTCTCCCCTCCTCTGGCCCAGGTTAGGTCCCCTGTCCCCACCGTGGACTGTCTGTGGAGGGGGACCCCAGCTCTGTGGGGACCCAGGCTGGCCGTCCACCGTCAGTGGTGGCCTTGGCACACGGGTGCCACTCAGCAGCCCAACAAAGTGACGAGTGGGGATTCGAGCACACACCGGGCACCAGCTGCTTTGTAGAAACCTCTGGTTTAATCTGAACCACACTGTAAGGGAGATCGTAGTTCACACCTGGAAACCTGGGCTTGGAGGAGCTCGGGACGGGCACCCAAGGCCACGGCACACCTTTTAAACCCAGGCAGGGCTGGCTCCCAAACCTAGATGGCCAGGGGCCAGGGGGTGGCCAGGACGACACCCCTGGCTGGAGGCCAGGGCTGTGGCCCACCTCGGGAGGAAGTGCTGGGAGTACGGAGGCCCAAGCAGAGGTTGCCTGTGTCCTCGAGCAAGGTGGCCCTCTTCTCGGCCAGGCTTCCTGCCTCCTAGGCCCTTGCCTGCCATCCCGTGCTCCTCCTGTGGGGACCGGACCTGGTGAGGACACAGCTTCCTGCTGGCTGACGCTGGCCAGCCCTCTGGTCCCTTGCTAGCACGCCTCTGGCGTGAGAGACAGTGAGGGGGACACGGGCCCTGTGCCCCCGCCTCCTCCCCGGGACAGAGAGGACAGTGTTAGCCGTGCTGCCTCCCTCCCAGTGTCCTCGTGAGCATTAAATGCAGGCCAAGTGCTCCCAGCTGGGCTCAGCAAATGTTTCTGTCCCTGTCACTCACCGCCTCTGCATCTGTCAATCTCCGTGACCAGCCTGGGGCGGAAGGAAAGCCCCAGGAGGGAGGGGCTCTGTCCCGTGGGCTGACTTATTCAGCACCCAGAATGCTGCCTGCCACGCCCTCAGCTGGCCTTCTCTGCCAGGTGGCAGGGTGGCTGCACTCCCGTGTCCCCTCCCTTCTGGAGGTGAGCGCCCCAAAGAGGCAGGGCCAGCCTCCGCTGTGACCAAGCACATCTGCGTCCTTGAGGCCTGCCTGGCACGTGGAGACTCTCTCATTCATTCCACAGACATTTCCTGGCGGCCCCTAGGGGCTGGCCACTGTGCCTGAGGTAGGGGGGTGTGACAGGTGCCCAGGTGACGGGGGCAGGGCAGTGCAGAGTGGGGCAGAGCCAGCTCCCCCAGGAGGGAACTCCCAGCAGAGGCTGTGCACCAAGGCAAGGAGGCAGGGAGAGGGATGGGGGTGCGGCTCCGGCCTTGAGGGAGGGAGACAGTGTTGAGAGGTGGGGACGGGGCGGGGGGGCCCTGCTGACCAGGCTGGGGGGGGCACTGTGGGAGAGGGTGCACCATTCTGCCCCAACCCCACGGGGACTAACGGTGTTAGTGGCTTCAGCCCAGGTGGGGACATCGCCAGAGAAAAGCCCCAGTCTGAGTGCTCCTGGGCCGTGGGGAGATGGGGCAAGTGGGAAGGGCATCGTAAGCCCGGGTCGCAGCCAGGAGAGCAGCCCTCAGCAGACAGCCCGGGACTCAGCAGGGTCCTCAGCCGGGCCAGGGAGCTCCAGGGGTGGAGGGTGGTCTGGAAAGGTTCCCCTTCGCTGAACTTCAGACTGCCTGGGTTCAAGGGCCGGCTCCGGTGCTTACTGACCTTGGGTAAGCTATCTCATGGCCCCGGGCCTCAGTTTCCCCATGTGTGAAATGGGTCTGATGGCAGGCCCTACCTCACAGCAGTGGCGTGACCCACACTGGGCAACAGCTGTGGCACCGCCGGACTCCGCCCACGTGAGAGGCCAGGGCCGTACACAGGTGCTGAACTGGAAAGATCCAGGCGATGGGGACGGAACAGAAGAAAAGGGAGGGGCCGAGGATGAGCAGGTGATGGGGGGGGCGGGTGGAGGAGGAAGGGAGGGGAAGCCCCAGGGCTCTATCCCCACCTGCCTCCCCCAGCCCCTACAAAAGCTCTTCGGGGATTAGAGGCTTATCATTCTCACGGAAGCCTGGGTGGGACTCTCATCCTCCCTGCCCAGCCCAGAGCCAGAGCCAGAGCCATTCTAGGCTCCCACCACCCTCCCTCCCAACATCAAATGAGTTTGCACAACAGCCCACTGAAAGGAAACGAGATGCAGGAACAGAGGGAAGCCCCTTCCAGAAGGCCCTCCTAGCGCCCCCCCCCCAGCTGGGAGGAACGGGCAGCCACAGGGGCAGCCCTGGGAAATGGGATGTACCGTAGTGAAAATAACAAAGGGAGTGGACAGACAGACACATCTATAAGGGGGATGAAGCCTCCCAGGCTGTCACACTGGCAGACAAGTTCTAAGTCCCACGAAAGGGACCCAGGCCGTCCGATGTTCATCCAAGCGCCAAGAAGACGCGTTGGAATCGCATGGAAGAAGGATCGCAGAGACAGTTAAGAGAAGAGGGTGCTCCCTGTAGGGAGGCTCAAGCCCTGAGGAGGAGGAGGACGACGACGATGATGATGATGATGACGACGACGACAGGGAAACAAGCAAACCGAGCCCTGGACTCGCAAAGAGCATCCGGGACTGGGGGGCGGGGGGGGGCGTGCCAGGCTCCTTCCGGTC
The DNA here is from genome assembly GCF_963455335.1 of Martes martes. NCBI lineage: Eukaryota > Metazoa > Chordata > Mammalia > Carnivora > Mustelidae > Martes > Martes martes. The sequence continues at coordinate 48,708,365 of NC_137905.1, forward strand.
TGTTCCACTGCCTTGGCCCTCAGTGATCTGTGCAGGCCCAGCTGGGACCTGCAGGATGAGATGCCTGGGCTCTGGCCTTAAGAGGAGCATGGGGAGAGGGGGCGTCCTCACCTCCCCAGGCGCATGGCCCCAGAAGCGTGGAGAGTGAACGAGTAAGAATGAGCACGCCGCCCAACCTGTGGGCCTGAACTCACCTCCTGCATCCACCCAGGTGATCCCAGACACCCCGAGGTCCTGCCTTCTCCCCCCCCAACACTCCCAAAGCACCCCCAGACTTGATTCCTCCCACCCCAGGCCGAGCGCCTGCCTGGGCCCCAGGCCCCTGCCGCAGCCTGCCTGCCGCAGGTCCCTTCACGCTCAGTCGCATGGCCTGGGAGGCCGTTCTGAAAAGTAGGTCTGCACCCGGCGCCCCTCAGCTTAAACCTTCCGTGGCTCCTCTAGGGACAGAGCCCGAGCTCCCACGGCTACCGCTCTGGCCTCAAGTGCATGGCGCCCTCTCCGGGGCTCTGTCCTGGGGATCCACTCTGCCAGGAATTGGGGGGGGGGTGTGTTCCTCTGGCTCTTGATGAGGCCGGGGGCTGCACCTGACAGCTGCCCAGGCTGGCACAGGCACCAGCTGGGCTTGGGTCGGGGAAGGTCCGGCCCCAGCAGGGCTGCTCCTGGGCTGCCTGCCAGAGCTCCCAGTCGTAGCTGACTGACACTACCTGCTCTGCGGAGGAATGAACTCCTTCGCTTTCCTTATCCTTATAGCTGCTGAGGCGGAGAAACCACGACCGGCTCCTCCCTGGGGTTTTCCTGCTAAGATAACAGAGTCCCTTTGACCTTCTGACTCCTCGGGCTAGTCTTGCCCTCCACCTGTAACCGTCCAGAAAAATCCTTTCAGCAGCCGCAGACAACCACCAGGCAGGACATGGAAATCTCCAAGACTCCTGGGCATGTGTGCTCTGGGGACAGAGGAACGAGCCATCATCCCTGTGCTCAAGGAACTTGGCAGCTGGTGGGGGGGGGGGGTAGACTGGAAGCCACAGGCAAGCTTCAGAGCCCGAAGCCTGCATCCTGATGTTCCCCTCGGATTCTCACCCCTGCCCCCCACCCCAGGGAAGGCCCCCCCTCTAGTGCTTCAGTCTCTCCTCTGTAAAATGGGACGGTAGTGTCTACCTTGCAAGTCCGTTCTGAGGACTAAATCCAACAGAATACGGTGCTGGGGACACCAGAAGTACCCAACAGGAGGCCTGCATTCGGTTCAGACGGGCTACTTGTTGGACCAAAGAGAAGGAACAGAAAGAAGAAGAGGGAGGAGGGGCCAGGAATGGAAGAGACAGGGCTGAGCAAACAGCAGTTCTCTCTCTCTCTCTCTCTCTTTTTAAAGATTTTATTTATTTATTTGACAGACAGAGATCACAAGTAGGCAGAGAGGCAGGCAGAGAGAGAGGAGGAAGCAGGCTCCCCGCTGAGCAGAGAGCCCGATGCAGGGCTGGATCCCAGGACCCTGGGATCATGACCTGAGCTGAAGGCAGATACTCAACCGACTGAGCCACCCGGGCGCCCTAAACAGCAGTGCTCCTGAGATGGCCCTGAAAATGGGGCTCCCAGGTGGCAGGCACGTGGGGGGAACTGCTGCGGACCTTGCCCCTGGCTGCACCCCGGAAGCACTGGGGAGCTCTGGGGCAGGACCCCAGCACGGGAATCCCAGTGACAGCTGGGTCCTGGGCACGTTCGTATGCTTGGAAAGCCCATGGTGAGCACAGCTGAGTAACGTGGCACTTCCCACACTTGCTTGACCACAGAAACCCATTAAAATGCTCCCGGAGAGTGCCAGGGAAGGGGCCCAAGTTTACAGTGCGGGCTTTGGAGGTGGGAGGCCTGGTTATATTCCTGACTCTGCCACTTGAGAGCCAGCACTCCCGTCCATCAAAGCCTCAGTTTCTCAAGCTTTGAAGCCTACCAAGCAGGGAGGATTGTGCTGACCTCTGTGGGTCAGGAGGAAGATCAAATGAAAATTGGGAGTGGGAAGCCCAGGAGCGCGCACAGGAAACAGGCATTTGTGGGAGGCACTCTTATCGTCACAAACCCCAGTCCCCACCCCAAGCCTTCCACAGCAGGGGGCTGCGTCCACTTCAACAAACCCACGCTCAGGACCTACTGTGTGCACAGGACCTACTGTGTGGCGATCAATGCAGACCTTGTCCTAGCCTACACGGTGCACGGTCTGGATGGTGGGGGGAGGACGGATGTGAATCGAAGGCTCATGTGGACCCATAATTCGGATACATACTTGGGTGTAATAGGGCTGCCAAGGACAGATGGGAAGGGGCTGTAAGAATGTCCCAAGGACACCTGATTTGGGCTGGGGCCTCCGGGAAGGCTTCCCCAAGGAAGCCTTTGAGCCAAGGTCCAAAGGATTAAACCATGTGAACGCAGTGAAGATACAGCAGATTGAAATGAGCTGAGGGAGGAGGGAGGAGGCTGGTACAGGGGCAAAGAGGGGCCTGGACTCCAGGGCAGGGGTGGGGAGAAGTGGCACACACATTCTGAGAGAATGGGCAGGGCCTGCTTGGGGGCTGCTGGTGAGGGAGAAAAGGCTGATGTCGGGGATACCGGAGTTTCTGGCTTGAAAACCAGGCTGGATGGGGTACCTCAACACTGCATACCAGTAACCCCCAACACACAGGCCAATGGGCACTCCCTATCCCATGCTCTTATCTTTCTCATGGCATTTCCACAACATACTAGATTTTATTCATTTATCTTAGTGCCCCCCACTCCCCGCAACTCCAGGAGGGCCAGGAGTTTTGTAGGTTTCACTGAGGAATTCCCAGAGCCTACCACAGGGCCTGACACTTGGTAGGTTAGAGATGAAGTGTGCAGAAGGAATGAATGAACTGGAGACTGTTGAGAACCAACACCTTCCTTGGGACTCCTAAACCAGAAAACCTAAGCGAGGTAAAATGTCCTGCATATGGATGATGACGATCATGCTAAGAATAATAACGAAAATAAAACTGATCATGGTGATCACTTCTCAAGCACCTTACTCTCTCCCCCACCCTTTCTTTTTGGTAACAGATTTTGTAACAGGAGCTCCCAGGTTCTGGGGGCGGATTAGGTGCTTGACATCACCCTAAGGGCTTTAAAGTTTGAGTCATTTTATACAGAAGAACCAACTTCCAAAATGCCAAGCACGCTACTACCTCCGGGCTTTGCACCTGTTGTTCCTTTCCTTCTGGGATGTGCTCCACTCACCCCCACCCTGCCTTAACCACATGGCTAACTTCCTACAGTCTGTTCCTTGGGAGGCTTTCCTCCACCATCCCTATTCTTTTCATGACTCTATGGAAGTTTGTTTGTTTGTTTTTAGATTTTATTTTATTTGAAAGAGAATGAGCGAGAGAGCGCAAGCAGAGAGCACAAGCACACCCGGGAGCGGCAGAGGGGGAAGCAGGCTGCCCGCTGAGCAGGGAGCCCAAAGTGAGAACTGACTCCAGGACCCTGGGATCATGACCTGAGCCAAAGGCAGAGGCGTGATGGACTGAACCACCCAGGCGCTCCTCTATGGAAGTTTTCTCTATGGAACTTCTCACTAGGTAGTGCCGTATTTTTGTTTGACTCCCCTGTAAGTTTCGCAAGGACAGGAAAACAGTGCCTGGAATACAATAGGCGCCTAACAAGTGTTTGTTGGAAGAGTACATGTCCCTCTCTGAGGCTGAGGTGCTGTTATAATGCCCATTTAATAATGAGGAAACTGACGCAGGGGATTGAGTCACTGGCTCCCACACCTAGTTAGTGGAGCAGGCGGGATTCAACCCAGGCAGTAAGTCTTTGGTACACGTCCAATAGTAGTAATTATCATAATTACTACCTGCTGACTCTGTGCTAGACCTTGAGGTAAGCTTTAACCGGAGCTGCCTCGCTCACTTTACCGAGGAGCGAGCCATCGCCCAGCGAGGCGGGGGCGGGGCTCGACCCGGGCCGTTGACCCGCCCTCGGCGCTCCTCAGGGCCTCCATCCGCCCTTTCCGCCGCGGCCCGCGTCTCCTCCCCCCGGGGCCCGGCGCTCACCCCAGGGCCAGGGTCGGAGTGGTGCGCCCACAGCTCCGCCACCATCTCGGTATGCAGAAACTCGAACAGCGCCGCGTCCGCCATGCGCCGGCCTCGCGCCCAACGATCGGCCAGCGCTTCGTGCTCTCATTGGCCTGGCTGGACAAGCCCCGCCTCCTGCACCAGGTGCGAGCCCGTCCACCCCCGCCTCCATTGGTGTTTCAAGCTAGCCCCGCCTACCGGGCTCACATGGTGCGCGCGTGAACCCGGGAGGCTTAGAGGGAGGGCCTCTTTTCATTGGCCACACGTGACAGCATCTCCGCCCTTCTCCTTCGTCTCCTGTCTGTTTCCGGGTTGCCGAGCGTTTCCATTGGCCGAATCGCTGGTTACCTGAGACAAACCTCGCTTTTCAAAATTTCTATTCGTCCACTCGCCGAGCAGCAGAATCCGGAAGCGCCCGCCCAGACACTTTCCTATTGGTCCTACCTATACTCACGTGACTCTTCACCCTCTCCCCCCCCCCCCCCACCACACAGCAGGTTTTGGGGGCTTGCTTTCCTGGTAGGTAGCGGAGCGGCTCACGTGTTTGGCGGCCATGCCCGCTCCTCCCTCGCTAGAGACGGCGCGCTTCGGCTGCGCTGCGGATCCTGCAGGCTCGGAGCTTCGGTAACCAGGTACGGTGTTTGGTGATACAGCGCCCCCGCTCGTGCACCCTCCCCGGAGTCCAGCGGGGCTGTCACCCTCTCTATGACCCTGGCGTTGGTCCCTGAGCGGCTGGGGAGCCCGTGTGCTTCCGGATCTGACCCGGGCTCGGAGTACGGTGTGGAGGGTGTGGCCTCTGCTAGGAGGCAGAATCGGAAAGAGCTGGGGTGGGCTTCTGGGAGCTCCGGCCTCGGAGCCTGCATCTGTCTGGTCCTCAGTTTCCCCGTCAGTGCACAGAAAGGGTGGCGGGTCCATTATGTTTGGCAGCAGGGATGATGAGCCCGTTTGCAGAAGAGGAAACGGGCCCAGGCAGGGAACGCAGATGGCCCCAAAGCGCTCGGCCAGTCAGTGAAGGGGTTGGGAATCCGGAACCTGTGCCTTTTAACCACCGCCAGACGCCTCTCATGCGGTCCCTTCGCCCCTCTTCTCCCTAGTTCGGCGCCATGGCGTCCCAGGGTCGTCGGCGGAGGCCGCCGCGGAGGCCCGAGACGGTGGTGCCGGGGGAGGCGGCCGAGACGGACTCGGAGCTCTCTGCGTCCTCGTCGGAGGAGGAGCTGTACCTGGGCCCCTCGGGCCCGACGCGCGGCCGCCCCACGGGGCTGCGGGTGGCCGGGGAAGCCGCGGAAACCGACTCGGACTCGGAGCCGGAGCCGACCGCCGCACCGGGGGACCTGCCTGCGCTGGTGGTGCAGCGGGACACGGCCGGGGAGGCCTGGGGCGCGGAGGAGACCCCGGCGCCGCCCCCTGCGCGCTCGCTGCTGCAGCTCCGGCTGGCCGAGAGCCAGGCGCGGCTGGATCACGACGTGGCGGCCGCGGTGAGCGGCGTGTACCGTCGCGCGGGCCGCGACGTGGCCGCCCTGGCCAGTAGGCTCGCGGCCGCCCAGGCGGCAGGGTTGGCGGCGGCCCACAGCGTGCGCCTGGCGCGGGGAGATCTCTGCGCGCTGGCCGAGCGTCTGGACATCGTGGCCGGCTGCCGCCTGCTGCCCGACATCCGCGGCGTGCCGGGGACCGAACCCGAGCAAGACCCGGGACCGAGGGCCTAGAGGGAAGCCACTCCCCGCCTGACACTGCGCCCTGGGGGTAGTCCTCAAGGCCTCTGGGACCTGGTCCTGTACCCTGTGTAGCTCCCATGCGTATCTTGCTGTCACCCTCCGGGCTAGCCTCGCCCCCTGGATAACGCTGCGTGGTGGGGGGTACGGGATGGGAGTGGTAATATTGTGCGGTTCTACCCTGCCTTTAGCATCTGGTTCCAACCCCCGGCCCCTGGCCCTGTCTGCTCCCTGGTTCCAAGCCTGTCCCTGAGGCGTGGCTCCAGCCCCTGTTAACCAGTAGTTCTTGATCTTTCTGAGTCGTGGGGTTTCACCTGTCTTTGTGCTCTGCCTTTCTTGACTTTGGGTTCTGCTCAGAGGCCGGTTCTTGCTTCCCCCCGGAGCCCCAGAATGTGGTGCATCCTCCTTCACTCCCTTGGCTCTGCCTCTGGTCCTAGCCGCACCTCTGAAATTTTGCTCCCCTGTCCCGCCGCAACCCCCCCCCCCCAACCGGCTGGGCCTTGGCCCCCGTCCCATCTCCTGGTCCTGGTTCTGCTGTCTCCTCGCTTGCAGTCCCTGGGCTTAGTTCACCCCTGGGCCCCATCCCCTTTCCTGAGTCCAGCTGTAGCTTTAGGATCAGTGTTTCGTCTTTTGCTTTCCCCCTTCTGCTTGTACTACCTACAGGATGCTGAGCTTCTCAGACACCCATGGTTTCCTTCATCAGGTGGAAGGTGAGGCCCCCTCCTGACCCAAGGGAGCCCTCCCAATTTTCCAGGTCCAAGAGAGCACCTTCAGCAGTCCCACTAGACCAAGTTGTTATGTCGTCCCCATCCTCCCAGCCAAGGTGGCATTTTGTGTCCAAGTTCTAGATGCAACATGGGCCTCCTCTTGACTCTCCAGCCGGCAGTGGCACTCTTCAGGCACTCAGGGCCTGATGGATCTTTCAGGTACTTCTTGGTGCTTTCTGACCCCGATTGGCAGATAAGGACCACACACACGCCGTGTCTGTTCCCGAAGTTGGCCGCTGGAGGCTGCAGGGACTTGGATTTCTGGCTCAGTTCAGGGTTTGGGGTTAGCAGTCTCTCTGCCCTCTCTTCTGTCCCCAGCCCTGGCCCCCAAGTCCCATTCACATTTATCTGCCTCCCGCACTTTGTAAGCCCAACCTGAAGCTGAGATCTGAGCCCCCCCTCCCCCGCCCCGATAGAGAAGTAAAGAAGAGATGCTCTGTGCCGTCTCATTAAAACTCAAAACGCTTACTGCTATGGAGAATTTGTCTTGTCTCCCCACCTAAGCAGGGGTAGGTTTGTTGAAGGGTCTCTGAGAATGGGGGCCGTGGAAGATCTCTCATACCGGGCCTATTAAAGGTGAGGCTTTAGCCGGGAAATCGGGACCCCCTAGTTTTTTTTGCCCGGGTTCTGCATTTACTCACTTTCTGTTAACTCAGCACACAGTTACCGAGCACTTGCTCTGCGCCTGTCCCGTGCTGGGCACTGGGGGGTCCAGCAACCAGCCCAGGCCCTCAGAGAGCTTACAGCCCACTGGGGGCTGTAACATTAATAAAATAGTCTCCTAAATAAATGGGTAGTTTTCATAATTGCAGTGTACACTTGATCTGTGATTTTTCTGGCATCCTGTTGAGTGCCCTGAAGACGTACAGGAGTTCTGTGAGAGCAGAACTGAGATCTCTCTGACCTTGTCTGGGCAGATGGGGGGAGGACACGTGGCTTTGCCAAGGAAGTGATGCGTGAGTTTGAGCTGAGCCCTGATGCTGTAAACAGGTGAAACTGCATTGAGTGGAGGAGAGTTTCCAGGGAGGAGGAAGGGGGGACAGGATGTGCAAAGGCCCTGAGTCAGAAGGGAGCATAACCTATTTAACAGAAGAAGGTGGCTGTGTTCTGTTGGAGAGAGCAGTAGGGCAGGGGTGGCGAGCAGGTGGGGTGAGTGGTGTTCCCAGCAGAGGCCGAATGAGGCTGGGCTTTTAAACCAGGTGAGGACTCAGCTTCTATCAAACAACCAGCAAGCAGAGAATGGTGCCACCGAGTATGTATTTCATGAAGGAGATTGTTGGACTGTGCTTCTGTAGGGTGCCTGCCTCGGGAAAAATACCCAGAAATGCTGGTTTAGAAATGAACTAGGACGCCTGGGTGGCTCAGTGGGTTAAGTGTCTGCCTTTGGCTTAGGCCACGATCCCAGGGTCCTGGGATCGAGTGCCATATAGGGTTCCCTGTTCAGCGGGGAGCCTGCATCTCCCTCTCCCTCGGCCTCTCCACTCATGCTCACTCACTCTCAAATAAATAAAATTTCTAAAAATAAAATAAACATTCTCTAAATGTGCAGTGGAGCTCAGAAGAGAGCATGGGAAGTCTCCTCAGCCCAAATTGCAGAAAGAGCTTCAGACGGGGGGTCCTGACAATATTTGTCCGTAGCAGAGACCCCGGGGCCTTGGAATTTCACGGCTGCCAGGCCGTGGGCCAGGCTGTTTGGAGGGAAGCAGAGACCCCTGCGTAAAACTCGGTCCCTTAGAGATCCACCTCCCATGAGAGCCTGTGGTGGAAAAAAGGCTGATTGATACCATCGAGGCACACCCAGGAAGCTTGCCCATCTCGACTTGGGCTCTGGGTGAAGGGAATGTTTCCTCGGGGACTTTGCCACCACCCGCTTGACCGGGCTTTAGATTTACCGCTGCACAACAGGCCAGGAAACCCCCAGCATAGAAACCAACTGAAGGTGAGCTCTGGCTGAAGCTGGGGGACCCATCCCTAAGTGGCCTCGTGGCGAGTTAGAGCAGGTTCAGATCACCCAGATTTGAGGGCACGAGCGAAAACTGCAGAGCATACCTGAAGATCACGTGATGAGCTAGTCTGGGCGGCTGCTTCCCTTCCCCAGATCTCCCCTTGGAGAATCTGGAAGAAAGCAAGTGTCCCGTTTATGTGCTAAGTGTGCAGACAGCCAGCAAATGGGGGATAAGATAAGCCCAAGGCCAGAGGTCAATCAATGGGATCCATTTGGAACGCCACAAAGGGCAGCGTGGGCCCTGCGGGGTTACCCGCCGCGTATGCTGCTCTCCCCTGGGAATTTGGTGCAACTCACAAAAGGTGCACCAGGAAATGATGTGATCAGAAATGTGGCTGCGACAGCAGAACAGCTCCTCTGCAGCTCCTTTGCTGTTTGTCATTGGCACACGGGTCCTGGGATCTGCCACCGGTCAGTGCAAACCAGAAGGTCAAAAGAAACGGGGCCACAGGGGCCAATGCGTAATCCGCCCCATAATTGCTCAGCACTCTTTGGCATCCATTTGGTTCAGATCTCACCGCATTTGCCTGACTGTGAGTTTAGCCGCCTTATCGACTCTGTCCTTCCCTAGAGATACAGTGTTTAGGGTCCTCAGTCCAGGCTTCCCAGGGCACAGTAGAAGCTTTAGCAGGGAGGGGACCCGCCTGCAAGAGGGCAGCGTTGCTGTTCCCACTGGCAGCGGGGGTCCCAGCAGAGGTTAAGAATCTGTGGGATTAAAAAGAAAAAAAGAAGAAGAATCTGTGGGATTGGGGCGCCTGGGTGGCTCAGTCGGTTAAGAGTCTGCCTTTGGCTCAGGTCATGGTCCTGGGATTGAGTCCCGAGTCGGGCTCCCAGTTCAGTGGGGAGCCTGCATCTCCCTCTCCCTCTGCCTCTCCCCTCCTTGTGCTCGCTCGCTCTCAAATAAATGAAATCTTTAAAAAAGAAAAAAAAAAAGCATCCGTGGGATTTCTACATGTGCCAGCAGCATGGCGGACTCTGAAAACACAGCCGGAGTTGGTGTGGATGGTGGCCGTTTTCTCTGTTTCCGCTGTGTGAGCTTCAGGGAGAGCTCTGGGCTCCGCGCCGGGAGGGTCAGAGAGTAGCTCTCTGCTTCCAGTCCTTCCAGTGCGGGGTGACTGTGCCGGGCCAGCTCTGCTGTCCTGCCAGTTTCGTCTGCAGGAGCCCTCACGAAATAGACTGGGGGGTCTGCGCAGGGCTAAGAGGTCCTGTGGTGGCCCGGAGGCCCTGCTCTACTAATTGAGCTGACCCGCCCCCCCCTCCCTCCCAATTGGGACCTATTTTAAGGCTGAGTCCTCTTCAGGGGAATTTACCCTGGCCTCTATCAGGGAGAGTATGCGGAGAGTAGGAGGTTGGAGGCTCCGTGTGAGGACAGGACCTAGAAGATACGATATTTATTACAGTGTATGGTGCCATTGCATGTACAGAACACAGCTCTACCCGAAAGATGATTTGCAGGGGGAGGAGTGGGAAAGACCACCAAGGCCTGGTGGGGCATAAGGGAGGCCCGAGGAGCTCAGGGGGCCCGAGGGAGGCAATGCAACAGGTTGTCTGGAGACTTTGCTAGTGTGGGTGAAATTCGAGGTGGAGGCTGGACGTGAGTGCCCCCCGGGCCAGCCGTAGACGAAGTTGCACCAGCACCCATCAAGAAACCCAGCTCCCATCTAAGTTAAGTAGCAGGGGCTGGGGTGTGACTGTGCTTGGCCCACAGAAGGGGGAGCATGGACCCTCTGAGGGTGCTGGGGTCCCTGAAAATCGTTAGTTAAGCTTCCTTTTGTTTCCAGTGCAGGACGGTTGTTTGCCCAGCGCCTTGGCCTTGGCCAAGAAGAAGAGAGGGAGGGAGCATGAGCAGGGGGGAGGGGCAGAAGGAGAGGGAGAAGCAGACTCCCCGCTGAGCAGGACTCTGGGATCCTGACCTGAGCCACCCGGGCGCCCCTTGACCTTGGCTTCTTGCTGTATCCGCAGTGGTCTTGACCCAAGTAGGTGAGGCTCTGCAGTTGGCAGGAGAAACGGGTGGACTTTGAGTCGCTCCTGGGGCCAACTTCTGCTTTTCTGAGGACGCAACCTGCCAGGCCAGGACCGCTGACTTTTAATTCCTTTTTCTTCCCGCTCCCCTGCAAGCTGTTTTCAGAGAATTGAGAAGCAGCATCTGTAACAGCACTGAGAGATGGTGGAGGTGGTCTGGCCTGGCCAGCCACGCTATTTTGGATTTGCCTCCTTATAACAGGGGCAAGATTTCCAACTAAAGCCAAAACAAGACAATGCCTGTGTTGGGGGGTTTCTAAGTGTAACACAGTGTTTCTGAGTAGCCTGTATAACATGTCTGCGAAGGCCAGGGGTGCTGGCCATCTGGGGGTCCCCAACTGAACCCCCGGCCAGGCTCACCTTCAGGGGGAAAGGCCTCTAGAATCAGTCCTCGGGCCTTGCCCAGGGTGCCCACCTGTGTCACTTCCTGCTCATCTGGAGGAGGGCTGAGAGGGGTTCTGGGCCTCTGTTTCCCCAGGGTGGGGAGTTTTCTCCAGGAGGTCTTGGCCTATAACCACAGACTAATCATGGGTTTTTTACACCCCGTAAGGAAGTGCCCCCAGAAGGACACCCCGTGAAAGCTGGTCAAGCTCCCGAAGAGCGGGTTACAAATGACCACGAATCTCTCCAACTTTCCAGGCTAGGCAGCGTCTTTCCACAGTGGGAGGAAAGGGGCTTTCATACCTTAAAAGGTCTGCTGCTGTCCAGGGCCTAGAAGCTATGCTCAGTGATGCCTTCAGGAAGGGCATCGCATGGGAAGGCTTGAAGCTGATGGGTTTTGATGACGGAGCCCTGGGCAGTAGGAGGAGTCAGCAGCGGCAGCAAGAACCATGTTCCTGGAGCCTCTTCCAAACTCTCTTCCTCTCCACCGGCGCTTTCGGGAGTAACCTGCGGCCCCCGGGGCCAGACATCAGGCCAAAATGCTTTCAGAAATACTTGCAGGGAAAGGAAAGTTCATGCTGGCTGCTGGGTGCTTGAGGGATTTTCTGGGTAAGTCAGAGGAGTTTTAGGGATTAAAAGAATTTGCTGGGGGTGCCTGGGTGGCTCAATCCTTAGGCATCTGCCTTTGGCTTGGGTCATAATCCCAGGGTCCTGGGATTGAGCCCCACATCGGGCTCCTTGCTCAGTGGGAAGCCTGCTTTCTCCCTCTCCCACTCTCCCTCCTTGTGTCCCCTTTCTCGCTAGGTCTCTGTCAAATAAATAAATAAAATAAAATAAAATAAAATAAAAGAATTTGCTGAAGAGGTGAGGCCAGATTTGGAAGAGGCAGGTGCGAGAGTCGAACCCAGGGGACAGGGTGTTGGGGATAAAAGGGCATACGAAGAATGGAGGAGACAAATTGACCATGAATGTGGCTCGTAATTTTTGTTCTAAATCTGGTTTAGATTTCTGTTATTTACTCTTGTTAAAGGAGCCCCTAAGGCCGGCCCCGGTGCTCTGTGGTGTCCTCCTTTCAGTTCAGTCTTAGGTACTTTTATTTTTTTTTAAAGATTTTATTTATTTATTTGACAGACAGAGATCACAAGTAGGCAGAGAGGCAGGCAGAGAGAGAGGAAGGGAATCAGGCTCCCCGCAGAGCAGAGAGCCTGATGGGGGGCTCGATCCCAGGAACCTGAGATCATGACCTGAGCCATAGGCAGAGGCTTTAACCCACTGAGCCACCCAGGTGCCCCCAGTCTTTTAGGTACTTTGAAAAAACAAAATCCCCCCCAGGAAGCTTGGGGGTGTAATTGCCTGTATTCAGTGTTTCGTGAATCAGGCCGCATCCCGTCCAGCACGCAGAAGAGAGCTCCACTGAGCTGAAGGAAAGGAAAGGTTTATGAAGGCAGAGAGCGGGCGTAAAAGAAGGAGGAGGAGGAAGAAGCAGGGGAGGAGAAAAAGAAGTAAAAGGGGGAGAAGGAGAAAAAAGAAGGAAAAAAGAAGAGGAGGAGGAAGGTGGGGAGAAAGAGGAAGGAAGGGAGGAAGGTTTTACTAGACGGCTTGGCTCAGTCAAGGTCATCCTCCTAAGGGGGCACGGGTCTCCAGGGATCGCCTCCATTCCCTCTTGGGGCTGGTTAAGGCTACGTTTCTGAGGGGGTTCAAACTGCTGTTAGGTTAAATATTAAATCTTGATTTCCTGATGTTGGGGGCATCAAGCGGCTCCAGGATGGGCCTGCGGTTTTCTTTTTAAAGGTACTGATAAGGCATTCGCTGAGGATGAACGCTCGCCAAAATCTTTTCCCAACATGCAAGTTTTTGCAAATCAAAGGGCTCCCTCTGTGGCCGTTGACAAGTAGGCTCGTCAGAGGTACACCAGGTCCAATAACGACTCAACCCAGTAAGGCCTTCCGTGGAAAGACCCAGAATTAACTTTCCTGAGTCAGAATGAATGTTCAGCAGGAAAACAAGAGGCATCCCCAGGACGGGTGCAGAAGACGTAGTTGCCAAGATTGAAAAGGCCACCCCGGAAGATGGCCAGGGGAGCAGAGTGTCACTGGCACAGGGGGTTAAAAGAAAAAAAAAAAAGGGGCATTTATTCATGTCTTCGGTCTCCTGCAAAAATGAGTCACTTGTAGTCATCTGGGACAATGGGTGGGGGATGCTGAGATGGCACTTACCCAGCACCGACAGGACAACGAGAGTAGAGACGACACAGCCCCTTGGGGACTGGAACCCTTTACTAAGATGAAGTCCCCTGAGGCCTGGCACTGTCTGAAATCCTGCATGTCACTTGGCATCTCGGGTCCCTAGCCTGCTGGCTAGCCACTCAACACGAGCAGACAAGCTGTGCCAGCGGAAACCAGAGGGAGCATTCCCAGGAGTCAGAGTCTGGCTCATCTCCTCCGGTTTGGTTTTTTTACTCGCGGCCCGCAGCAGGCTGGCGAGAACCTTGGACTTGCCGGGCTGTGAAGCCGGCTTGAGCATCAGGGCGGCAGGACCCGTGCCTTTGTCCCGCCCTGTGATGCTCCCTGTGAGTAACGGCACCAGCGACAGACACAGAGGAGCACGGTGGCCATCTCTGGAAGGGAAGGGATTGGACACAAGCAGGGGCACCCCAACAAAAATCGCAAGGGCTGTTCTCCCCGCCCCGAAGAGCTGGTTCACACACGTGTGTTCTCGGCTCCTGACAGTTTTGGAATGGAAGAAATCGGCAGAGCTTTGTATGACTTGGCTTGATCAGACCCCATGTGGAGAGCCAGGAGACCGAGAAGAATCCTCACCCTGTCTGCCTTGCCAGGCCCCAGGGACTCTGCAATGCAGCCTCTGGACTGAGCGGAAGGTTCCAGCCAGTGACACCCCCTCCCCATTGCCAGAAACCACAGGAGAGAGAAGGCCCCTCCTATGTTCAGTGGCTGGATCTGCAAACAAGCTGACAATGGGCAGATTCACAGGAGAAAAGGTGTACGAATTTAGTAATTTTTTTTTTTTTTTAAGATTTCTGTATTAGAGAGAGAGAGAGAATCTTCCAGCAGACTCCCCACTGAGTACGGAACCTGATGCAGGGCTCGATCTCATGACCCATGTGATCATAACCTGAGCCAAAACTGAGAGTCTAATGCTTAATGGACTGAGCCATTCAGGCACCCCCAGATTTATTAATTTCTAATTTCACATACATGGGAGTATCAGAAAAAATATGTCTGTTTTTTAACAGTGGTCAATTGTTTAAAAAAAAAAAGGTCATTATTTCAGCAGGGGTGTCAAGAGCATTCAGTAGGGAAAGGATGGTCTTTTTGGCAAATGGGGCTGAAAATGCTGGGTATTCACATGCCCCCCTAAAAAAAGGGAGGGTTGGTCCCTTACCTTCTATGACATCCAAGAGTTAAAACTAGTCCAAGACCTAAGGGGAGAGCTAAAACCACACAATTGTTAGATCAATCATTGTGAAGATGAGAGGACAATCATAGCTTTAAAAAAAACTATTAGGAGGGACGCCTGGGTGGCTCAGTTGGGTAAGGCGCTGCCTTCGGCTCAGGTCATGATCCCAGGGTCCTGGGATCAAGTCCCACATCAGGCTCCTTGCTCCTCGGGGAGCCTCCTTCTCTCTCTGCCTCTGCCTGCCACTCTGCCTGCTTGTGTGCTCTCTCTCTCTCTGACAAATAAATAAATAAAATCTTTAAAAAAAACCATTAGGAAGAAAACACAGGGGGAGATCATCATGACATTGGATTTTGCAAGGATTTCACAGATAGGACACCAAAAGTGCAGGCAATAAATAAATACATTGGCTTTTATCAAAATTAGACGCTTTTGTTCATCAAAGGACACTCTCAGCAGAGTGAAAAGGCAACCCACAGAACAGAAGAAAGTATTCACAAATCATATATATGGTAGGGGATTAGTATCCAGAATATATAAAGAACTCCTACAATTCAACAACAACAAAAAATCAACTCAAATATTGCCAAAAGACTTGAATGGACATTTCTCCAAAGAAGATGTACAAATGGCCAAAAAGCCCATGAAAAGATGTGCATTAGGGAAATGCAAATCCAAGCACAGTGGGAGGGGCGCCTGGCTGGCCCAGTCAGTGGAGCACAAAACTCTTGATCTCGAGGTCCTGAGTTCAAGCCCTGAGGCTGGTGGAGAGATTACTTAAAAATAAAATCTTAAAACACACACACACACACACACACACACACACACACACACACACAATGGGATACCACTTCACACTCTCCAGGATGGTTATTAAGAAAAACAACACTAGAAAATAACAAATGTTGGCAAGGATATGGAGAAATTACACCCCTCAAGGGTTGTGGTAGGAATGTAAAACGGCGCAGCCGCTGTGGAGAAGAGTATGGGGGTTCTTCAGTTAAATATAAGAGGACCATATGGTCCAGGAACCTCCACGTCAAGGTCTTTGCTTCAGAACAGTTGGAACCAGGGGCTCAAACAGATGCTTGCCCACAAATGTTCATAGTAGCTTTGATCACAGTGGCCAAAAAGGGGAAAACAACCCAATGTCCAGCAACAGATGAATGAAAAAATAAAATGGGGTCAAACCATACAAGGAAATTGTATCCAGCCTTAAAAGGGAGTGGAGTTCTGGAACATTCCACAGCAGGAACAAATGAAAACACTACACTAAGCGAATAAGCCAGACATTAAAGGACAGATAACATATGATTTCTCTCACGTGAGACCTCTAGAATTGGCAAAGTCATTGAGACAGAAAGCAGAAGAGGGGTTATCAGGGGCTGGGGGAAGGAAGAATGGAGAATTACTGTTTAATGGGCCCAGAGGTTCTGTTTGGGACAATGGAATATTTCTGGAACCGAGTAGTGGTGATGACACAACACTGTGAATATATTAATGTCACAGAATCGTACCCCTGAATAGAGTTAAGGTGGTAAATTTCATGTTGTGTATATTTATACTAAGAATAATAAACACTAAGAACAGTGAGGGAAAAAATAGCATCTGGAAACAGGAAATGAGGAGCCAGGTCACATGGGAAGCCATTGTAAGTGGTGTGGCTTTTACTTGGCCTGAGCAGAAAATCTGGAGGTCAAGTTTTTCCGACAAACTGTGTGTTGGCCAAACTCTTGTCATTGGTGTTGTCAAATCAGGGCCCCAGCAGCAGCCACGTGAGCGCAAAAGGCATCTGTCCCACCATGGCACCCTGAGCCCCGGCAGGGCAGAGCAGTATCTTGGCCACTGCCCCCCAGCCCAGGGCCAGGCGCAAAGATGCTGGGCAAGTGTTTGTTGAGTGAATGAACACCCTTCACACCATCACACAGCATCGACTCTGAAGTGCGTGGAGCTGTTGAGATCATTGTGTCCAGCCTCCCTCCAAAGCTGATGGACACTCAGTCCCATGTCCTCTGTCACCCTCAGACATGCAGGCTGAGAGGGTCAGGTCTGTTTGGAGGGGAAGGGTGTTGAGGGCAGAAGGGGCAGTATGAGCAGAGGCCCAGAGGCAGGAAAATTCAGGGGTCGCTTTGGGGGCTAGATGAGTTGTCTGCTCTAGGGGAGGCCAGAAGGTACAGCGGAAGACTCAGGAGGGAGCCAGGCCACTCAAGGCCAGGGTAGGGAGCATGGTCTTGTCCCAAGGGCCCTGGGGAGTCAAGGCAGGTTCTGAGCAGGAGAGGAGAGGCAGGGGGCATATCTGTGCTTTGGAAAGAGCCCTCTGGTTGCTGAGTGGAGGGTGGAGGGGACACCACCTGGCAAAGAGCAGGTGTATCTGGAATAAATGTATGATGGAGGGAAGGAAGGAACACGAATTACTGGATTCTTACATCACTGAGAATAAAAGTGAAAGCCTTTTGTGGACACTTGAGGCCCCATGATCTGGTCCCTTGCCCTCCTGGCTGAGCTGCTGTGCAACCAGCAGCACTGCCCAGGGCGCGCGGGATTCCATGCTGTTCTGTAAACCGCCAGCCTTTGCACCAGGGCCTTTGCACATGCTGTTCCATCTTCCTGGAACACTCTTCCTGAGCACTGCGAGCTGGCAGGTGTTGGCTTTTCTGTTTTGCTCTCCTCTGTGTCCACAGCACCGAGGACCCTGTGCAATACTCAGCACAGTGGATTTGTGGAATTGATGAATAAATGAATGAGTGAGGCCTGCATGTCTGCCTTATCAGTAGAAACCTGAGTGGGCTGGAGCCGCGGGCAGAGGAGGCAGGTGCAAGAGCCAGAGGGGCTGGGAAAGTTCTGGAAGGGGGTAACAGGATGGGGCTGTATGGGGGCATGGCCTGGGGCGTGGCTATGGCAGAAGCGTGGAGAGGAGGGGTGTGTGTGTATGTGTGTGTGTGGGTCCCGCATCCGGACCAGGGAAGGGACGGCAGGTAGGGGGATGAGCACATGGGTGGGGTTGAACCGGGAATGGGGTGGGATGGACGCTGGGGTGGGACTGGATTCCAGCAAAGGGCCTGGCTCCCTCCGCCCCCTCCGCAGAGCGGCTTCGTGGCAGGATCCGTTCTCCAGGCCGACTTTATCCAGGGCTTGGAGATCTGTGGGGCCACTGAGGCAGGACTGAAGGACCTGGAGATTGGGGAATTGGGTATGCCTCCATGCCCATTCCGAGGAGCCCTGCCCTTACCTACCTCCGTGTCACCCTGATCCAGAGGCCTCTTGTGGTCGTCTTCCCTCTGCCCCTACCCGGTCTCCCTGAGACTGATGGAGTGTCACAAGCTATCTGTTCCCTCTCCCCCATTGAAGAGTGTGACGTGCGTTATGCACGTGACTGGAAAAACTGCTCATGTGTGAGACTGCCAGAGCGAGTGCCCCGCTCCTCTTGCTTACACTGCTGCCCTCTGTTGGAAAACCCACACAGTCCTCTAGCTTCGTCAGAACTAGGTCCTCTGTTGCCTTCTGCTGGAAAATTGTTTTAAAAAGCATCACAACTGTGCGATGTCCAGGACGCAGAGGAAGTCCCTTTGCATGGAGCGCCCTTGTGCAGTGCCCAACCGGCACAACTGTTCAAGCTGAGTCTGGTTCCGCCCTTTTACATTCCTTGGTGCTAACTTTCAGGGCGGCAATGACCCCCATGGGAAAACGAGTACCCACCCAACATTTGGAGCGTGTGATTTTCTAGGTTATTATTTGGGATCATTCTTGAATGGCTTCTTTTCTCCTAATCACGTGTACGCATAATTCCCCATACCGACTGAGCCAGCCAGGCACTCCTTGTTTTGTCGTTGTTATTTAAAAAAATATATTTATTTATTTATTTATTTATTTGGCAGAGAGAGAGAGAGAGACCACAAGTAGGCAGAGAGACAGGCAGAGAGAGAGAGGGGGAAGCAGGCTCCCTGCCGAACAGAGAGCCCGACGTGGGGCTCAATCCCAGGACCCAGAAACCATGACCTGAGCCAAAGGCAGAGGCCCAACCCACTGAGCCACCCAGGCGCCCCTGTTGTTATTTTTTTTAAATCAAAATTATAAAGAGTCAAGTAGTTCCAAGGGTTGTTAATGAACACAGCATTCCCCTTTCTCATTTCCTGTTCCGGAGAGCAGGGTTTCTCAACATTTGTCCTACTGACGTTCAGGACCAATGACTCCTTGTTCTGGGGGCTGTCCGTGCGTTGTAGGATCCCTGGCCTCTACTCACTAGAACTGATATGTTTATAGTATATATCTTGATTTGTCAGTTTTAGCCACATTAGTGATTACCCGCAACGGAAGATAAGGATTATTTCCTGTTCACAGACACCTATGCCCACGCCACAAACACACACCCTCCCAGCTTCCCATCCCCCCGTGTATTTCATAGATGTGGCTGCCTCATATCATGCAGGGTTTGCATATGAAAACGCTGTCCAGGGGCACCTGGGTGGCTCAGTGGGTTAAAGCCTCTGCCTTCGGCTCAGGTCATGATCCCGGGGTCCTGGGATCGAGCCCCTCATCGGGCTCTCTGCTCAGCAGGGAGCCTGCTTCCCTCTCTCTCTCTCTCTGTCTCTGCCTGCCTCTCTGCCTACTTGTGACCTCTGTCTGTCAAATAAATTAATTAATTAATTAAAAAAAAGAGTCTCTTATGAAAACACTGTCCATGGCCAAGTTCTGTGGTGGACTGTGATGATCTTTTCCTTTCTTTAACAACTTTTTATTCTCCCTGGAGTTAGTCATTGTCTTGATTTTCCATCTGCTTGGGTTGCTACCTACTTAACTGATACTTCAGCTCCAAGCTGTAATCCAGATATACAAAAAAGTTCAAGGAATCTCATCTTCTTTTTTTTTAAAGATAATTTTATTGTTGTACTTTGAACCGTACAGTGCACTAGAGAAACTTGTTTTTATTTATTTAGTTTTATTTTTTTCTAAAGATTTTATTTATTTATTTACAGAGAGAGATCACAAGTAGGCAGAGAGGCAGGCGGGGCGGGGTAGGGGGGGGAAGCAGGCTCCCCACTGAGCAGAGAGCCCAAGGCGGGGCTCGATCCTAGGACCTTGAGATCATGACCTGAGCCGAAGGCAGAGGCTTAACCCACTGAGCCACCCAGGAGCCCTGTTTATTTAGTTTTAAAGTGTATTTGTTTTTAAAGGTTTTATTTGTTTATTTGAGAGAGGGCGGAACAAGGGGAGGGGCAGAGAGAGAGGGAGAGAGAGAATCACAAGCAAACTCCATGCTGAGCTGGGAGCCCATCATGGGGCTCAGGCCCATGACCCTGAAATAATGATCTGAACTGAAATCAAGAGTCAGATCCTTAACCAGCTGAGCCATGCAGGCACTCCAAAAGTTTATTTATTTTTGAGTAATCTCTATGCCCAACATGGGGCTCGAACTAACACCCCTGAGATCAAGAGTCGCACCGTCTTCTGACTGAGCCAGCCAGGTGCCTTCCGCCTTGCTTCTGTCTGGACTGGTTACCTTCTGTGCTGGGTAAATCCTGGGACCTCCCCTTCTCTCTTTCCTAGGAAGCCCGTTTTCATGTGTCATATGAAATACCACAGTAATTTTTGGTTTTTGCCCTCATGTTTTTGGAGCATATCCTCCAGTAGCCTCCTGATAAAGGATGTATGGGTGAAGATATTTCAGCCTTGTTTTCTATAGATTATGTGACTTTGGTAAATGACTTCATTTCTCTTAGCCTCAGTTTCAGAGCTATAAAATGGGAATAAATGTTTTTGCTGTTTTGACAATGGGATAAAATAATGCACATAAACCTAGGTTTTATGCTCTATAAGCATTGGCTGCTACTGTCAGATGTAGACCAAACAGAAGATCAACACAGTTTTAAATTTTTAAATTTTAAATATTATCTCAGAAGTAATGCATACGCTCATTTTATAAAATTTAGAAAGAGGCTAGCCGTGTATTCTTCTGGAATTAGAGGAAGTTGTTTTGAGACTAACCATACAAATGAGAACAGTCAGGAAGGCTAGATAAATTTTTTTTTTTTTTAGGATTTATTTATTGGAGCACCTGGGTGGCTCAGTCAGTTAAGTGTCTGCGTTTGGCTCAGGCCAGGATCCCAGGGTCCTGGGATTGAGTCCTGCATTGGGTTCCCTGCTCTGTGGGGAGCCTGCTTCTCCCTTTGCCTCTGCCTCTCTCTCTCTCTCATGAATAAATTTAAAAAAATCTTTTTTAAAAATAAAATATTAAGTTATTTATTTAAGAGAGAGGGAAAGAGAATCTCAAGCAGACTCCACACTGTGCACAGAGCCCAATGTAGGGCTCGATCCCACAACTCTGAGATCATGAACTGAGCTGAAACTAGGAGTCAGCCACTCAACCAACTGTGCCACTCAGGTACCCCTGGATAAAATAAATAAATAAATAAATATATATATATATATATATATATATATATATATATATATAAGATTTTATTTATTTATTTGACAGAGAGAGATCACAAGTAGGCAGAGAGGCAGAGAGAGAGAAGGGGAAGCAGGCTCCCTGCTGAGCAGAGAGCCTGATGCGGGGCTTAATCCCAGGACCCTGAGATCATGACCTGAGCCGAAGGCAGAGGCTTAACCCACTGAGCCACCCAGGCACCCCAATAAAATATTTTAAAAAATAACTGTCTGGGCTCCTGGCTGGCTCCCGTTGGTAGAGCGTGTGACTTTTGATCTCAGGATCATGAGTTCGAGCCCTGCACTGGGTGTCGAGATTTACTTAAATAAATAAATAAACTTTAAAAAGAAAATGGTCTTGGGATGCCTGGGTGGCTCAGTTGGTTAAGCAGCTGCCTTCGGCTCAGGTCATGATCCCAGCGTCCTGGGATCGAGTCCCACATCGGGCTCCTTGCTCGGCAGGGAGCCTGCTTCTCCCTCTGCCTGCCACTCTGTCTGCTTGTGCTCACTCTCACTCCTCTCTCTCTCTCTCTGACAAATAAATAAATAAATAAATCTTTAAAAAAAAAAATAAAAATAAAAAGAAAATGGTCTTTAAAAAGTTGTTAAAACAAACAAACACTGAAGACATCTCAGAACTACAAAAGCAACGAAGATTCGCAGCACCAAGATTGGAGGGAGGAAAAGTATCCAGGAAAGGCAAATCTGACATTTGGAGCAACATTTCCCTTCCAGGAGGCTGAGCGTTTAAGAAGCGAACCAGAACTTTCAAATACTGTTAGTGCTACACAAATACTGGAGTTCAAAGCTTTGGAAAATACCCAAGGCTTTGGTTAGGACCCTGAATCTCAAGAGTTAGGGTAAAGCGGAAACACAGTAGGTTTCACAGGAACTGAAGCCTGGTTTCAAACGATCTCCATCCCGCGAGGATTAAGGGGATGTGATACGTTAGCGCCCCCTAGTTTAGCCGCCGGGAAGAAGCCAAACGCACACGCGCACCGCAGAAACCCCGGTCTTTACAGAAAAAAAAAAGATACAGCCCAGAGCCTCAAATTACCAATACGTTTTTTATACTAAACACCCAACAATTCAGCAAAATCAGGAATAATAGAAGAAACATCATGACTGGAAACAAAGGAAATAGTAGGTCAAGGTAAACCGGTCCCCCATGTGACCAAGATCATGGAAATATTAGCATAGATTTTTTTTAATCGTGATAAGAGATGTATAACAAAAATTATCATTTTTAAAAAAGATTTTATTTATTTATTTGACAGAGAGTCAGGCAGAGAGAGAGGGGGGGGGGGAAGCAGGCTCCCCGCTGAGCAGAGAGCCCGATGTGGGGCTGGATCCCAGGACCCTGAGATCATGACCTGAGCCCAAGGCAGAGGCTTAGCACACTGAACCACCCAGGCGCCCCTAAAAATTATCATTTTTAACAGTTTTAAAGTGTGCAACCCAGCGGCATGAAGTACATTCACAGTGTTGCCCGGACATCATCACTCTCTATTTCCAGAGCTTTCTTATCCCAAACAGAAACTCTGGACCTAGTAAGCGGTAACCCCCATTCTTCCCTACTCCCGACCCTGGATAGCCTGTAGTCTACCTTCTGTGTCTGCGAACTTGCTGATTCTGGATACCTCAAACAGGTGGAATCGTAGATTGCTTTTCCTTTTCTGTCTGGCTCATTTCACCTTAGCTTAATGTCTCCAATTTCTTTTCTTTTTTTTTTTTTAAGATTTTATTTATTTATTTATTTGTCAGAGAGAGAGTGAGCACAGGCAGACAGAGTGGCAGGCAGAGGCAGAGGGAGAAGCAGGCTCCCTGCTGAGCAAGGAGCCCGATGCGGGACTTGATCCCAGGACGCTGGGATCATGACCTGAGCCGAAGGCAGCCGCTTAACCAACTGAGCCACCCAGGCGTCCCAATGTTTCCAATTTCAACCATGCTGTGGCGAGTATAGGAACTTCTTTGCTTTTTTTTTCTTTATGTTTTCTTTCTTTCTTTCTTTCTTTCTTTCTTTCTTTCTTTCTTTCTTTCTTTCTTTCTTTTTCTTTTCAAGGAGGCTCCATGCCCATGTGGGGCTTGAACTCACCACCCTGAGATCAAGAGTCACATGCTGGGGCACCTGGGTGTGTCGGTTGGTTAAGCATCTGACTCTTGATTTCAGCTCAGGTCGTGATCTCAGGGTCGTAAGATCAAGCCCCGTGTCGGGCTCCGTGCTAAATGTATGTCATGTGAAATTTACAATTTGACTGTATTTAACGGTGTGGTTCAGTGGCATTGGGTACATTCACACTGTCATGAACCATCACCACCATCCCTCCCCAGAACCTTCTCAATGTCCCACGCTGAAGTGCTGTTCTCATTCCTCCATACCCCCAGCTCCTAGAAACCACCACACCACTTTCTGTCTATGCATTTGACTACTCTCGGTACCTCGTGTAAGTGGGATTATATGGTATCTGCCCTTTTTGGTCTGGCTTGTTTCATTTAGCATATTTTCAGAATCCATCCATCTTGTAGCACGTGCCACAATTCCCTTCCTTTTTAAGGCTGAAGAATATTCCATTGTCTGTCTGTGTTTACAAAGAGTATCGGTCTATGGATCTGGTTTTTTTTTTTTTGAAGATTATATTTATTTATTTGACAGGGAGAAATCACAAGTAGGCAGAGAGGCAGGCAGATAGAGAGGAGGAAGCAGGCTCCCCGAGGAGCAGAGAGCCCGATGCGGGGCTCCATCCCAAGACCCTGGGATCATGACCCGAGCTGAAGGCAGAGGCTTTAACCCACTGAGCCACCCAGGCACCCCTGTGGATCTGTTTTCTTATAGAGTCTGTCTGGCTTTGGTATCGGCAGTACTGGCCTCATAGAGTAAGTTAGGAAGTTTTCCCCTCCTTTTCAGTTTTTGGGAAGAGTTTGCGAAGGTTTGGTGTTACTTCTTCTTTTAATGTTCGGTAGAATGTATCAGTAAAGCCAGCTGTCCAGGGATTTTCTTTCTTGGGAAGTTTTTGACTACAGATTCAATCTCCTTGCTAGTTAGAGTTCTAGTTGAGTTTTCTGTTTCTTCGTGATACAGTCATGGTAGGTTTTGTGTTACTAGGAATTTGTCCATTGCATCTAGATTGTCCAGTTTGTCGCTGTCCACAGTGCTCGCTTATCGTTCTTTTGTTTCTGCAGAATC
Source organism: Martes martes (assembly GCF_963455335.1). Lineage (NCBI taxonomy): Eukaryota > Metazoa > Chordata > Mammalia > Carnivora > Mustelidae > Martes > Martes martes. Next base: position 48,732,355 of record NC_137905.1, read on the forward strand.
AGTAGTAATGTCCCATCTTCGTTTCTGAGTTTTAAGATTTCAGTGTTTTCTCTTCGTTTCTTAGTCAATATAGATAAGGGTCAATTTTCAAATAACCAACATTTGGTTTCATTGATTGGCTTTATTATTTTTCTATTCTTTGTTTTTCTCCGCTCTAATCTTTTTTTTAAGAATTTATTTATTTGGGGGGGCGCCTGGGTGGCTCAGTGGGTTAAAGCCTCTGCCTTCGGCTCGGGTCATGGTCCCGGGGTCCTGGGATCGAGCCCCACATCAGGCTCTCTGCTCTGCGGGGAGCCTGCTTCCTCCTCTCTCTCTGCCTGCCTCTCTGCCTACTTGTGATCTCTCTCTGTCAAATAAATAAATAAAATCTTTATAAAAAAAAAAAAAGAATTTATTTATTTGGGGTGCCTAGGTGGCTCAGTTGGTTAAGCAACTGCCTTCCGCTCAGGTCATGATCCCAGGGTCCTGGGATGGAGCCCCAAGTCGGGCTCCCTGCTCAGCGGGGAGTCTACTCCTCCCTCTGCCTGCTGCTCCCCCTGCTTGTGCTCTCTCTGTCAAATAAACAAAAATAAAATATTAAAAAAAGATTTTATTTATTTGTTTGGCAGAGAGAGATACAGTGAGAGAGGGAACACAAGCAGGGGCAGTGGGAGAGGGAGAAGCAGGCTCCCACTGAGCAGGGAGACCCATGCGGAGCTTGATGCTGGGACCCTGGGATCATGACCTGAGCCGAAGGCAGATGCTTTACGACTGAGCCACCCCGGCGCCCCCTTCTCTTAGCTTTGAATTTGATTTGTTCTTCTTTGTCTAGTTCCTTAAGTTATAGTTGTTAATTTGAGGTCCATCTTTTTAAAAAGATTTTTATTTATTTATTTGTCAGAGTGTGCACAAGCGGGGGGAGTGGCAGGCAGAGGGAGAATCAGGATCTCTACTGATGAGGGAGGCCAGCGCGGGGCTCGATCCCAGGACCCTGAGATCATGACCTGAGCCGAGGGCAGAGGCTTAACTGACTGAGCCCCCCAGGCTTTTTTCTTTTCTTTTCTTTTCTTTTTTTTTTAAATTTTATTTATTTGTTAGAGAGAGAGAGAGAGAGCGAGCACAGGCAGACAGAGTGGTAGGCAGAGGCAGAGGGAGAAGCAGGCTCCCTGCCGAGCAAGGAGCCCGATGTGGGACTCGATCCCAGGATGCTGGGATCATGACCTGAGCTGAAGGCAGCCGCTTAACCAACTGAGCCACCCAGGCGTCCCTTTTTTTTTTTTCTTTTTTAATGTAAGCTTTGATAGCTGTAAATTTCCTTCTTAACAGTGCTTTCACTACATCCCATAAATTTTGGTATGTTATGTTTTTACTTTCACTTTATTTGTCTCTTCATATTTTTACATTTCCTTTATGATTTCTTCTTTGACCCATTAGTGTTTAAGAGCTGTACATGTTCTTCATATATTATAGATACAAATCTTTTATGACATGTATGATTTGCAAACATTTTCTGCCATTTTGTGAGTTGGCTTTTCACTCTGTTGATTGTGTCTTTTAATTCACAAAAGGTCTTAATTTCACTGAAGTACAGTTTATCTGTCTTTCTTTTGCTGCTTGTGCTTTTGCTGTCCTAGCCAAAAAAATCACTGCCAAAGTCAATGTCATGAAGCTTTCCCCCTATGATTTCTGTTAAGAGTTTTATGATTTTAGCTCTTACATTTGGGGTTTTGATCCATTTTGAGTCTGTGTATATTGTATTTTGCTCCTTATATTTGGGGCTCTGATGGAAGTCTGTATATAATTATTATATCTTCTTGCTGCATTGACCCTTTTTTTTAAAGATTTTATTTATTTATTTATTTGACACACAGAGAGAGCACAGGCAGAGGGAGCAGCAGGCAGAAGGAGAGGGAGAAGCAGACTCCCCTGTGAGCAGGGAGCCCCACGCAGGACTCAATCCCAGGACCCTGGGATCATGACTCGAGCCGAAGGCAGACTCTTAACCGACTAAACCACCCAAGCACCCCATGCATTGAACTTTTTAAAAATACAATGCCCTTCTTTGTTTTTTTGTAATCTTTCAAAAACTTAACATCTATTTTTCTGGCAAATGTATAGCCTCCTCAACTCTCTTTTTTGCATGGAATACCTTGTTCTGTCTTTTTACTCTAATTATCTTTGTGTGTTTGTATCTGAAGTGAATCTCTTATAAATAGCATAGATTAGGTATTGTTTTTTTTTTATTTGTTTGTTTTTGTTTTTTTTTTAAGATTTTTTTTTTAATTCATTTATTTGACAGACAGAGGTCACAAGTAGGCAGACAGGCAGGCACAGAGAGAGGAGGAAGCAGGCTCCCTGCTGAGCAGAGAGCGGGATGCGGGGCTCGATCCCAGGACCCTGAGATCATGACCTGAGCCGAAGGCAGAGGCTTAACCCACTGAGCCACCCAGGTGCCCCTAGGTGATGTTTTTAAATCCAATCTGCCAATTTCTGTCTTTTTAAAAAATGTTCTGTTTTTAAATAGGACAATTTAATCCACTTATTTAAAAAAGAATTACTGCTAAGGAATGATTTGCTTCTGCCATTTAGCTATTTGTTTTCTGTGTCTTATTTTGTTTCGATAGTCCTACTAGCTTTTTGTTGTTGAATTTCTGTAGTGTATCTTCTCACTTTCTTCTTTCCTTTTCTGTGTGTGTGTGCACACATGTGCAGTACTTAAATGTTCATAGTAGTTTTATTCATAGCGGAAGGAAAGTACCCTGGAAATAACCCAAGTAGTCAGACCAAATACCATTGAGAGGGGAGAATTGAATGAATATCATAAGGAGATGCTTCTCTTTTCTGTATATATTTGAAGTCATTTTCTTAATGGTTACCTTGGTATTACAGTTAACATGTTAAACTTCTAACACACTAGTCTTAGTAACATAAACGTATTTTTCAGTTATATTCAAACACTCCACTCTACAATTCCATCTCTCTCGGTTGTATTGTTACTGTCACAGGTTCCCTCTTCATACATTGTGTGTCCATTAACATGGAAAATACAAAATTGTGATGATTGTTTCGTACCTTTGCCTCTACCATACAGGAAAAAAAAAAGGAGTTTTAAACCAAAAGGAAAGAATTCTGGCTTTTCTATTTCCCTCTATAGTTATCTTACCTTTCAAAAAAATATTTTATTTATTCATGTGTTTATTTAGAGAGCACAGGCAAGGAGAGGGACAAGGAAGAGGGCAAGAAAAAAATCTTTTTTTTTTTAAGATTTTATTTATGTATTTGACAGACAGAGATCACAAGTAGGCAGAGAGGCAGGCAGAGAGAGAGGAGGAAGCAGGCTCCCTGCCGAGCAGAGAGCCCGATGCGGGGCTCGGTCCCAGGACCCTGGGATCATGACCTGAGCCGAAGGCAGAGGCTTAACCCACTGAGTCACCCAGGTGCCCCACAGCTTTATTTTCCAGTGATGTTGTTTTTTCTTTCTTTTTTTCATGTCAGCCTGAAAGACTCCCCCTTAGCACTTCTTGTAGGGCAAGTCTACTGGTAATGATCTCTCTTAGCTTTTGTTTATCTGAGAGTCTTTTAATTCTTCCTTCATTCTTGAAGGATAATTTTGCTGGATGTGGAATTCTTGGTTGACAGGTGTTTTTCACTTTCATTTTTGTTTCTAGGATTTTAAATATGTTATCCCCCTGTTTTCTGGCCTCCGTGGTTTCTGATGAGAAATCATCTGTTAACCCTATTGCGGACCGTTGGTCTGGGACACGTGACCTCTTGCTGTTTTTGGATTTTCCTACATCCTCATGTTTTCCCAGTTTGACTATAATTTATCTCAATGTGGATCTCCTTGATTTTTATCCTGGTTAGTACTTGTTGAACTTCGTGAATACGTGTGTTTCATCAGTTCGGGAAGTTTTCAGTTATTATTTCTTCCAATTTATTTCTGCCCTTTTCTCACTCTTCCCTCCTTTATAGGGAGTCTGTGATATGAGTCCTGGCTCATGGTGTTCCACAGCCCTTCAGGCTCTGTTCATTGTTCTGTTTTCTTTTTTGTTCTTCGGGCTGCCTACTTTCAAGAGTCTTTATCTTCAAGAGTGCCGATTTTTTCCCCCATCTGCCAAAATGTGCTCTTGAGGGGCACCTGGGTGGTTCAGTGGCTTAAAGCCTCTGCCTTCAACTTGGGTCATGATCCCAGGGTCCTGGGATCGAGCCCCACATCGGGCTCTCTGCTCAGCAGGGAGCCTGCTTCCTCCTCTCTCTCTGCCCGCCTCTCTGCCTACTTGTGATCTGTCAAATAAATAAATAAAATCTTAAAAAAAATAAATCTGGATGCTAGTTCTATGGCTGTATCCAGTTTGAGGTTTAATAAAGATCTTATCCAACTCTTTCAAAGACTAGGAAAAGAGTACATACCTTCAAACGCATTCTATGAGGGCATATAACCATCACACCAAAACCCGACAAAGAAGCTCCGAGAAATCGGGGCGCCTGGGTGGCTCAGTGGGTTAAAGCCTCTGCCTTCGGCTCAGGTCATGATCCCAAAGTCCTGGGATTGAGCCCCGCATCGGGCTCTCTGCTCCGCAGGGAGCCTGCTTCCTCCTCTCTCTCTGCCTGCCTCTCTGCCTGCTTGTGATCTCTGTCGAATAAATAAATAAAATATTAAAAAATAAAGAAGCTCCGAGAAAGAAAAATTAGAGCCTGATATCTTACAGGAATGTAAGTGCAAGTATTCTACTCAAAATAATTAGCTGACCACAGCCTGGGATATACAAAAAGAATTACATATCATGGTCAAGTGCACCTTGTTCCAGGAATGCAAGGATGATTCAGAACATTAAAACCAGTCTAAATAATTCACCATGTTAACAGGAAAAAGGGCAAGAAAAGCATATGATCATCTGAGTAGACACAGAAAGAAGTAAGAATTAATTCCTTTTTAAAAAAATTTATTTTATTTCTTTATTTGACAGAGAGAGAGCACAAGCAGGTGGAGTAGCAGGCAGAGGGAGAGGGAACAGCAGGCTCCCCACTGAGTACGGAGCCCAACACGGGGCTCGATCCCAGCACCCTGAGAGCATGACCCCAGCCAAAGGCAGTTGCTTAACCAACTGAGCTACCCAGGCACCCCAAGAATTAGTTGCTAAGAGCTGACATACCTTCATTATTTTTTAATTAACTTCACTGGGTGCCTGGGTGGCTCAGTCGGTTAAGCATCTGCCTTTGGCTCAGGTCATGATCCTGTAGTCTCAGGTTTGAGCCCCACATCAGGTTCCCTGTTCTCTGCCCCTCCCCCTACTCCTTCTCTCCCTCTCTCTCTCTCTCTCTCTCTCACTCCCTCTCTCAAATAAATAAAATCTTTAAAAAATTAATTTATTATTATTTTTATTTTAATCATCTCTCTGCCCAATGTGGACCTCAGACTCAGAACCCGAGGATCCGGAGTTGCTCCCTCTCCAGCAGAACCAGCCGGGCGCCCCCGCCTTCGTTATTTTTTAAGAAGCAAACTGGAAATAGAAGCAAACTGCCTCAATCTGATCAACAGTCTCCGAAAAAACCCGCAGCTGGCGTCAGACCCCGCGGTGACGCGGCGAGCACTTTTTTCTGTGAGGCTGGGGACAACACAGGATTTCTGCTCTGATCTCTTCTAGAACATTTTATGGCAGGTCCTAGCAGTGGAATAAAGTCAAAAAGTAAAGAAAACTTACAAGGCTCAGGAAAGGAAGAAGTACAGTTGTCATTATTTGCAGATGACAAGACCATGTATGTGGAAAATGCAGAAGAATTTAGTGATCAGTTTGGTGGATTTTTTTTACTTCTCTACCTGTAATGAACCATTAAAAAGTATTTTTTTAATGATAAGATTTATGATAGCTGAAGAGACATCAAATATCTCAAAATTAGGGCACCTGGATGGCTCTGTGGGTTAAGCACCCAATTCTTTTTTTTTTTTTTAAGCATCCAATTCTTTC